>NW_019525077.1:2769500-2836019 GCF_002814215.2 Seriola lalandi dorsalis
AAATCTAATATTGACAGCGATCCTTAATGTAACGCCGATTAATGGTTAGTAGAACACCTGTCAGGCGGAGTGATACATTTAGTTAAAAGTCCCAGTACTATATCAGCACTCATAAAATGCCTCTCGTCCAATCAGATTACTTGGTCGGAACTAACTGTTGTGTAAAGAATTTAGTCATCGGACGTCGGGATCTTAAATGATCAGAGAATAAAAGCAAGGCAAATATTAGGTAGCTCAGCTCCAAGTGGCTGGAGAAGTCCTGTCCTCTTAAGCACCTCGCAAATCACTGATCTTTTAAAACGTAAAACTGCTTTACTCGTTTACCGGTTTTAATCCCCTGGTTCGTTTCTAATGGAGATGACGACACCTCTGCGGATAATCCGATTGCCGGTGAAAACCCGTTGAACGTCTGGTTCATAAATTAGCAGCGAAACAAAGGTAAGCTGTCAGTTCTCAGCTTTCTCAAAGACGTCATGTGTCTGCCATATAGCGACTTTAAATGTGAAACTGCTATATTCAATGTCTCTAACGGCTAAAATCACCGGGTCTGTTTGATTTCCTTGAATGACTGACGCTGAAGGAATCCGAACCGGACCTCGGAAATAGTAGTTCGTGAGGGTTCATCCATATCACATGTTCATGGATCTTAATGGATCATTTGACGTGATCTCAGTAGCACTTTTGGGGTTCATTATCAAAGTTAAACATGAACGCATGATTCTTGACTTTGTAAATAGCAGTACTAGCATTTCTCTGATATTTTCTTCAGTGTTATACGTGAAATCATAACAGCTAATGAGCTAGCATGTCAACAGATTCATCTCTGTGCTACACCTGAAAGCTAACTACTAACTAACTACTACTAAACTACTAAATTGCAGAATAGATCTTTTCAAACGTGGTGGTACAGTCTCAATTTGCACTTGACATGGCTTTATGCAATTTAACATACTACATCAATTGCATTTTTTACATTGTACACACTATATGTGATCACTGCAGAGCATTCCCTACCTCATATGTTTCATGTGTCTCATGTCACATGTCTCATATATACTCATGTTTTGGCATTGACTTTCTAATATTTGGATCTCTGTTTTCATCAGATATTTCTGGACAGCCGATAACAGCTGGATCCCCGTATTGAAGTATTTGTAATTCAAATGAGAACAGCAATATAACTGATGCTAAATACACGATTACAGCTTTTGTAAAAAAAAAAACAAAAAAACAAAAAACAAAAACTTGCATGTAGTTAGTTTGACTGTAGTTGGAAAACCCCACAGTCCCCCGCTCACACTTTGTGTTGGATAAAAATGATGCAGCACCTCAACCTGGAGAGTCTATGTGTTTCATAATTCTCAAGAAACGTGGCAGACTTTGTTCAAAAACCAACAAGTTTAACAAACAAACAAACAAACTTAAATAAATACATTTATTGACTGCAGGTGGGCTAAGCACATAATAGTGAAATCTTTCTGTGCAATGTGTTGTCACAGACACAGGCTGGTCTACCATGCTAATTAGGGTAAATTCCTCCTCAGTCTCACTTGTTGATTCTGAACACATCCGAGCAGCCGAAGGATTACCATCACACAGCGTCATGGATGGTTTGACTACCAAAGCTGTGCTTGTAAATAATTGAACATGGAAATAATTTTCTGTGTTGTCGGTCATGACAACTGCAATCACATCAAAACCAAGGAGGTTTCCAGAAGTTTTATCCTGATTTATTGGCTTTATAGGGTGTGTGTATGTGTGTGTGTGTTGTGTGACCTGCAGATGGCTGTAGTGGCAGCAGAAAGCTGATTTACTGAGAGTCTGTTAAGATATGTGGTTGTGATATGGCAGCTGGCCTGCCACCACTGAAATGACTGGTTTTTAGTGCGTCTCATGGTGATTGAGAGGGTTGCCGTAGTGATAAGTGGGTTGCCCTGGTGATAAGCATTCTGCCGACGGATAAGAGAGGTTGGAAGAGGAGGGGAGAAGGGGAGAGGAGAAGGTTTGATAAGAAATCTGTCCAGTTTTATCTTCAGTAGCTGTCGACACCCATTTCTTCTTTTCTTTTTGGTCTCATCTTGTTTTTGTTCTGTTTTCTTTATTCTTGTCTTCTCTTAGTTATTTTAATCTCTTCTCTCCTCTTCTCTTCTCTTCTCTTCCTCCTTTCTTCACCAACGATGTTATTGGACGGGGGACAAGGGTGGCAAGACTCTGATTGAGTCTGATTGGTCATGCTCAGGTCACCTCCTGGTCAGCACTGTACACACACACACACACACACACACACACACACACACACACATATGCACACACAGCGTCACCAGTGTCTTTGCTTTGACAGAGGCTTCAGACTGTGTCCAATCAATTTAGTACTTGGGCTGCTGAAGACATGCACTAGTAATCAGTGTAACCATCACTGTGTTTGAACTCTGCCTCTTTGTCTGACTGTTTGATTGGGGTGAGTGTGCTTAAATGAACGTGTGAGAGAGAGAGAGGGAGATTGAATTCGAGGCCTGTCTTTGTGTGCATTTCTTTTCACTCTGTGGTAGTGGGTGTGTGTTTTTGCCTGCTCTTCCACTCTTATTGTTGAGGTTGTTACGTGCCTTGTGTTTCAACTGAAAGGACAAGAGTTGGCCATGAATCCTAAGTTTGCTTCCTTCCTTCTTCCTCCCCCTCTCTCCATCTCTATACCCTCCTTCTTCTATCCTCCTCATCCTCTTCTCCTCCTCCCCTCTCCCTGGTTGTATGTAGAGGTTCCCATGGCAACGTTGAGCCCAGCCAAAGTGACTCTAATGGAGGGGGAGAACGCGAAGCTGTCCTGTACGACCTCTGGTGTGCCCTCACCTGAGCTGATTTGGGACATGTCATTGGTCACCAGCTATGTGGTTAGGACACACGCACAGACACACACACATACACACACACACACACACACACACACACACACACACACACACACACACATGCGCACACACACGCACACACAGATAGAGAGAGAGAGAGAGAGAGCAAGAGAAAATATATTAGGTTCGTTTTTCACATTACTTACAGACATGAAACAGTTAGTCAATAAATCAATTAGCTGATCTACAGAAAAATAATTTTGATAATTGATTAATTGTCTCAAAAAAGAACACTTGTTGGTTTCAGCTTTCCAAACATGATCCATATAACCACTGTGAAGGTAGGATTTATTGCAGAGCTTTCTGTGTTAGACTGCGTTAGTTTTAAGATTTGTGCACCTAATAAACTGGAGTGTATAATATCTTCGGGGTTTGGACAGTTGGTCTGATAAATTTAGTAAAATGAAAATGTTACCTTGGGCACGGAGGCTTCCAGGCTTCATAGGTTCACTGAGAATACATAATTGGCAATTGAAGTTAAATGTCTGTTGCAGCCTGATCCCCTTTATCTGGTAACTGAGCTTAGCTACAGTTTAATAGTCAGCACACATGTAAACTCACTGTAAAGGCGTTAAAAAGGAATCCATGACTTTGTCTGGCTCTGTATTCTCTGTGATGTGATCAAAAGAGTAAGTTCCCCTAAAATTGGAGATATACAAGATATTTGTGCTTACATTTGTTACTATCATTTTAGTTGATATATCAAATATGTATGAATAATGTAAACCCTGCTACCACCTGCTGACAGTGTTTTGCTATGTTGCCTGCTGTATACAATGCCATGAATGTGATGATTTCATTGGTATGATAAACTCATTCTAATGCTTCACATGCTTTGTCACATGTAAATTATCAGGGTCCGCTCAGATTTAAAGGCCAAATCTGATTTCTGCGGCTCTCAAACCTCAAGAGATTATTTTTCATGACAGTTTCACGTAACGTCACCATTATAGATTAATTTTACAAAGTAATCTTACGATGATAAATCGTGTGAGTCGTTAGATAAGCAATAATTTCCTTTGTCTTTGTGTTGAGAAAATAACTCTTCAGTGTGTTTGCACTCTCAGATCGAGACATCTGGCCAGATTTCGGTGCTACGACTGTCCAACCTGTCGTCGATGGACCACAACAGCAAGATTAGCTGCACAGCTGAGAACATTGTAGGAGAGAAGGAGTCCTCTCTGCAGCTGGATATACTTTGTAGGTTGACCCTCTCGCAGACATCCCTGATTCAATGTGGATTAAGGTGTCAAAGCGTCTGTCTGTGTAGTATTGTCTTCGAAACAGAGAATTACGAGCTGGAGAAGACAATTGTTCTTCTCAATCAGTGTTTCTATATGCTTCACTAGTTTTTGAGCTCTCAATAATCTCACCTTGTTTTCTGTCCTTTCTGTTTGTGTCTTAAACTCTCTATTCTCTCCACTACCCTCAGTTCCCCCCAAAATCACTAAACTGAGTGATGCAATCCCAGACCATCACTGGTGCATCCCCTTCAGTGTGTCAGGTAAGAGAGACATCCGAATAATATCCTTTCATGATACTTTTTCTGTTGAATTTCAGTTTGGCAAGGCTTCAGCATGAAATACTTACCCTAAATCTTGATTACTGTCACAATATATATGAATCACAGCAATGACGATATAAGCAAAAAATATAGACTCATAATTACAGAATATGATGAAAATGAATGAATGAAAATCACTGAGTGTCTTGTATCGTCTTCATAACCTTAACAGGAAACCCAGAGCCCCAGCTACAATGGTATCTGGACGATGAAGCGGTGACAGAGGGGCTCTACATCATGACCTTCATCCACGACGTCACAGAGAGGGAGTACCACGGCTGCCTGCAGCTGGACAGCCCCACACACCTCAATAATGGGAGGTACAGACTGGTGGCTAAAAACAAATACGGGTCAGACCAAAAGGAGGTGGAGGCTCACTTCATGCACAAGCCCTGGGATGGTGAGGAGTTCATTTTCTGTTTTCACATCATTCTGATCAACATATCAGCTGTAGTATTATTATTATTATTATTATTATTATTATTATTATTATTGAGAAACTATTGAAAAAACTGTTTATTTTAAAATCAATATTTAGCTTTCATTAAAGAGTACAGAGCTGAAACGATTGTCAGTGAACGTCAATGAACTGATTAGCTGTTTGGCAGAAAAGTAGTCAGCAAATATTTTTATAATCAATTTTATTTATCTAAATTTTCAAGGAAAAAGATCCTTGTTTCAGCTTCTCAAATGTGGGGATTTGAACATTTCTTGGCACTCATTTTTTTTTTTTTCTTTCTTGTAACCCGTGCAAGCCCTTAAAATGATCAGGAAACTGAAAAAATCATCACTTTTGCAGTCACTCTTATGAGTCTGTCTGGCTTTTGTCAAATTCTTTCTTTTTGTAGAGTTGCCCGTCACTGTTTATACTATGACTGTGAAGTTGTTGAAGTCACTGTTGCACATTTCTATTTAGTAAATGAAGAGTGCTTTTAACTATTAAAACTCACCCTTTAGACTTTTAAAACACCAACCTCTCGTTGATGCTGTCTCACTGGTTGAATATGAATGCACACTTGTGTATATACAGTATGCATTTTTCAATCTGGGTCCATAGATGAGCATAGACTGATGATGAGGGGTTGGTTGTCGGCATGAAAGCCAAAAGTGGGATGCCATACTGGCAAGGTACAGTTTTGTATATTTAATTATTGGTAGTACGTCACCAGATTTCAAGCTGTTATTTGCATATTAAAGTATGTTCACGTATGGCTATGTTTATCGTGTAAATAATTAGGCAGAAAGAGTGCACATGACTAAGATATACAGTACTTGGGCATGAAGCGTTTCATTAAGATGTAGACAGGTGGTTGTGTGCAGGATTATAGTATCAATAAAGGTACAAATCATGAGTATCTGCACATTGGAATAAAGCAACTAACACTTTGTTGGACTTAAAAGGCCTATCGGGTATATCACGCAAACGGCCAACATGACAAGTACATGTGTACTGTACGTCTGATCCAACCCACCAGAGGAATCTATTATCTAATATTTCTAAATAGCTTGAAACTCCTGTGCAGATATTGTCCATTCAGTATTTGACCAAATTTAATCTTTTTTTTTGTTGTCGTCATGTGCAGGAACTGAGAAGGAGCCCTACTATTATGGTGAGTAAAATGAATAGTCACTGCAAATATCTTTATTGAATGTAAAAGTGTTAAATGTAACACATCAGGTTTAAATTCATAGTGTATTCATAGTGTCTGTGTTTTTATATGTGACATCTCATCATTTCATTAATTGATACAAATTACATTTTAGAAATCTTTCTCTTTCTCTTTTCTCTCTCAAGTTGCTGAGGGTGCGTTACATACCTACACATCCATGCAGCTAGGGATTAGGGTTGATGTTATCTCTTTTTCCACGCTGTCAAGTTGTGCATGTTGAATGTTTGTCGCTTTGTCTATTGTGTTTGTGTAATCTGTTTTTGAAAGAAAACAGGCATGACAGATAACATTATTTGTGAGGTGCATTTCAAAGAATTTACACTTGAAATATGATGATATGTTCGGAAGTTAATTTGTCTCTGTTGTCTTTCTCCAACACCTCTCCTCCTGCAGATATCAACACAGGTACTGTCGTGCCTTTTATTTATTCACTCGTCCAAGCATCATATTTTAATTAATCGACATTTAATTGACTAAGCCAGCCCTGGTTAGTTTCTGTTGCTACGCCTGTCAAACTTTCCATATTAGCATGAAATATATGCAGTTTACATTGTGGCAGATTTACCCACAAAATTCTTAATAATTCTTGAAAACAATGGCTCCTTCATTTCAGTCAGAGGTAGACAAAAGCAGACTTTTTATTTTATCAGCTGTAGCTAGCGTTCTCATTAAGCTAATGATAACTCAATGAGCTGGTTTAAAATGTTGCTCCTGGCTGACTTTTTAATGTTGAGAAAAACAAGAACCCTGTGAGAGAGGGACTTAAATCAGCACTGGAAGGCAACATATATGATAATGTGCTAAAATACTGAGGCTAAAGCTGCATGTTCCCTTCCAAAAAGTCTGCGCTGACTGGTTGATGATCCATGGAGATGGAAATAAAGAAACATCATGGTCTTTTAGTGGGGAGCTAGTTAGTCCAAGTATTGTAAGTATGATAAGGATAAAGCTGTTTAGCTGTTTAGCTTACATAATTGCACAAATTATTTATATTTAATTGTTTGAGGCTGGGTTTGCAGGAGTGTCAACTTCTCCAAATCTAATAAAGAACGTGTAATGTTAGCTCAAATTCTGATAGCATGTAGGATCAGTGTTGTGTCAAAGACCGTCTGTCTGTCAACATGTGTTTCCCCTTACCTTAAACTGAACCTAACCTTCCCCTAACCCCAACCAGTTTTCTGTGCTCCACCTAACCATAACCGAACCTAAGCTCTAACCTATGGGGCACTATTGGTGAACAGAGTTTAACATAACACCGGCTTCCATAATAATGCAGTATTAAAAGTCACTTGCCTTGGAAACTCTACTTGCAGTTAGTGAGCAGATTAACACTGTTTAATCCATTTACTAGCCTACACACTTGTTCTTGTATTTTTGGTTTTGGCGAGGGTACAAAAAAAAAAAAAAGAAACCACCATCCAATCTCTGAGTATCACATACATCCCTATGCATATAAAGAATGTTTTACAGGCCTGCTATGCCAAGTTATGGTTGCTAAGTTACAAAAGGACAACTGCTGAAAATACTAAAATGAAAACCGCCTTGAACTAAATTCCCCTGGTGTGCAATCTGTTCAATGTCAACAAAAGCAAATGACCAATAAATCATATATTATGAATATTTACTCAAGATATTTTGACAGCATAGCCTATGTTCGGTCACACATCACTTCTTGAGTGGCTGTTCTTCTCTATTGATTCTTGTCTCTCTCTTTCCTAAATAGAGAGTCCCCCTGTAGACCCACCTGAGGATAGAGTCGCAGTAAGTCACATCTCACTGTTTTCTTCCAGCTATTGAATGTCAGATGTTGAATGTTTGAACCTGTTTTTTGTGTCATTTATTTCTGTTACCTGTCAAGAAACACTTGAGTTTGACCTATTATTTAGCATTATAAGAAACTGTTTGAACCCAACACAATGAGGATGCAGCAGTACTTCAGAAAATCTGCCTTTCTTGGACAGTGATATAAATACAACCTGTGGTCTATACCTTTTTGTTTGCTGGTGTGTATGACATTTGGCTTTGTGCAGCTGTCTGTGTGTGTTTTCTCATCTCTTCAGTAGGTTTATAACTACACTTTTTTAATTGTGCAGGTGTACGTGGTGGTGGGCATCGCTGCTGTAGCCTTCACTGGTTTCCTGCTAATGTTGGTTATTCTCAAGTTTGGAGGAAACTCCAAGTTTGGCATCAAAGGTAAGACTTCTGACTTATCTCAGTGGCATCCACCCTGTGGGGGAGGATGAACACTTCAGGATTAATGCAAAAAATGTTGGTAATTGCTGTTAAGGATGTTTGGATGTCTAGATCAAAGTTTTGGGTAATTTAAGTCTAAAATGGATGGCTTCATGGATACATAAAATCCAAAATCAAAATATTTGAGCCTGAAATCCAATATATGGAATAATTGGAGACAACTAAATCTATTTTATTGATGTTTTACGATGCTGTCAAATAATAAAATTTGTCGTTACTTTATTACTCATAATCACCTGAGGAGCACATAGCACACATAATTCAGATTTCAGTCGACAAGTTTAACGTTTCAATGGTAAATGCCAGTTTAGCTACTGTATATATATTGTATAAAAATTACTTCTTGGATCTTTAACTGCATTATGTAAAGTACACATTTCCACTTACTTGTATTAACTTGTAATATTTCGACTGTGTAATATTTTCTTTTTCTAATTGTTTCTAAATATCTAAGACTCACTTATGGGAGACTTAATCATACTTTTTTTCCTTGCAGTGGTTATTGCAGGTCAGAGGTTGATAATCTGGGGCTGAATATGAGTCCAAGATGGGTTTAGCTATATGTATGCTGTTCAGATCATTCAATGAATTAATGGGCTCGGGACACTAAAATTCTTGTCCGAGGTTTCATGTCATATACTGTATGTAGATCTCATTCAATATGCAGACCAT
The DNA here is from genome assembly GCF_002814215.2 of Seriola lalandi dorsalis. Lineage (NCBI taxonomy): Eukaryota > Metazoa > Chordata > Actinopteri > Carangiformes > Carangidae > Seriola > Seriola lalandi. Next base: position 2,778,563 of record NW_019525077.1, read on the forward strand.
CACGTATCCATGAATCCATCCTGTTCAGGTGAAAACAGCTGCTGTTTGATGGAGTTTGCTTGGGTCTCAGTGCTGCTGGTGAATAACATGCATGTCGACTAAACTGAACTCTGTCGTCTCTGTCATGTTGATGTAAAAACTACTGAGGTAGCCATTGCTGAAGCCCTCCTTCACTCTCTCTGACACACACACACACACACACACACACACACACACACACACACCATTTATCTTTTTTACAACACAGTTTTCAAAAAGCATTTTTATAACAATGTGTAACTTCTGGAATGGCTACAACTGCAACTAATTTATTTTCTCTTGTAGAACTTATCATACTGACTTACTAGAACAGACTTGTCTCTGTTTTACTCATTTTGACATGTGGCTGATATTTTCTCATTCTTTGTGAACTAACAATGACCACTGAACAACACTTCCATCAGTCCTCCTATTTCTACATACAGCACATAATGATTATGCAGTTTTTTTTTTGTTTGTGATTCAAGATTTAGCTGTGTGAAAATCCCAAAATACATAAGGTGGGTGTAGAAACTGTTTTCTGTGTCCATTTAGTTGACTTTAGTTTAGTTCACTTCGGTTGGAAAGGCATAATGCATTCATGATAAGCAAACTAAAGATTCAAAATTCTTAGGAAGTAATTTTGTGCTATGTCAAGACACAGTTGTTTTTAGGAATAAATAACCTTTTGGCAACGCTTGAAACATTTGCATTTGATGCAGTGAAGGTTCCCATTTTACATTCAAATTACCAAACAAAAAAGTGAATGCAAATGTAGAGAAAAACATATAAATGTGTGTGTGCATTTATGTGTGTCACTCTTGGTTGCAATGTTGAGGTGCAGTATTTTGGCAGCGATTGATTTATGGCTCCCCGGAGAGGAGGGGTGGAAGACAGATGGAGTAGCTAGTATATACATTGTGTACATGTGTGTGTGGTTTCTTCGTTCTCCAGGAAAGGTGAACAAGGTTTTTTCTGAGGCAAATGATTTCTCTAATTCCTCTTGACATTCCTTATACATCTGCATTTGCGTGTATGTATGTATGTTTTCTTGTCTAAGCATTTTTACACGTGTATGCACTTCTATTTGTGTGTAGGATGTTAGGTCACATCACAGTTTTGTCCTTCTGATTGCTCCCCTGGAGTCTCTCTTTCCACTGATAACTTCCTCTCCCGGCGTGGTCCCGCCCTCGTGCTCCACATAGATCCAGATGTATGTGCCCTGCAGCATGTTGACATTGGGGGTGAGTGTGTGGAGTGAGAGATAATGGTGTCAGTATGACCAGCAGAGTCAGACAGAAAGTTGGAGAGCTGTGAGTAATCCACAGCAACACCAGTTGTGCCCACATATCTGCTGTTTGTTTGAAACCCTTACATATGTCCTTTACCAGCCTGATGACCAGAGGCCACTTCGACAACAGAAATATAACTGCAGATGGCAGCACACTGTCGGCGCTAATCTAACACAAACAGCACTTTGCCATGACAACATGGTTTTCTAAATCATAAACACATGTCCACAGACGCACACACACCCCCACGAGTACAGTCAGTGCTGAAGATGATGAGGAAATTGTGATCAGAAAGAGTGAACACAGTGTGCCATATTGGATAGGTGTGCATGACAAAAGCTCAGCTCACCTCACCGACTCTGGATGATGCTGCTCCATCTCTATCTGACAATCAAGTAAAAGCTGTAGCTGGTTTACATTATTTATATTGACTGCATTAATCTGCAGACTCTCTCGTCAATAACACATGGGCAGCATTTGGTACAAGTTAACCCTCCTCGCACATATGACAGCTATTTTATACACTGTCTATAGCTGTTATAGTGTTCTTGTGTTGGCAGAAGGGAGTAACTAAAATGGATTAAATGTAAGATTAACCATGTGGATAATTTTGAGAATGTAGACTTAACAGCTGAAATACTGGGTTACTTTGCTTGTCTTGGTCTTGATATTAAACCTGAATAGCATTTATTGAATCATGTACTATGTGATCACATGGCGAAGGCGAGTCCAGTACACGCTTTTTCATAGCTCTGGTTTGGTCTCCACCAACTCCTGAGGGAAATATCCTGAGCTTTACCCGCTAAATGCAGTGCAGTGAGAGAGAACCAAAACAGTTAGGTTACCGGCAATAAAGACAGAACGAGTTAAGAGATAATGAAAATCTGAAGATGAACTGCTAATAGCAGCTTTAAGTTTTTCACCATCATTTTCAGGGGGTGAAAATTAATGTTAAAGGTACATTAGGGATTAATTGACTTCTTCCACCACTGTTATATAATGGAGCTAAATGAAATTTCTTCAAACTATTGCTCTTTATAGAAATGAATGTATGTCTCAGTTAATACAGACGATCCTAAGACCTTGCTGTGAGCAATTTCTATTGAATGACTTTTAAATAAAACCACAAAGTACAGAGGGGTGTTTGTCAACTGTGTGATTGTTTTTGGATAGACATAGTGCTTTCAGGCACCAGTTCAGCCAGTTGGATCAGAAACAACGTGAATTATTGGCCGCTTAAAAGTTAGAGGATCATAGTAGGGGTTTGATTTAAGATTGAGCCACTGAGTGGTGAAAATTCTCTTGCACTCTTTGTTTTCATGGTACTTGTCAGAATTGTTTAAGATCCAACTTGCTTACAGATTAGGCTAAGACTATCCGATCAATACAGCCCTCTGTTCTCTGAGAGAAAGCAAATCAGGTTTAGTGAGACTACGTGGTCCACTATGTGGTCTGCCACAAGAGGAAGCAACTACATCATCTGACTCTGGCCCCAAAATACCACACTAAGGCTGCTACATTTCACCTAACAAAAACTGGAGCTGTATCCTGGATGAATCCCCTTTGCCACAGATTGGCTCATGAGGACGTTCAAGTGCCAACAGCTGTTATTCAAACTGAAGTGTTGACAAAAATTAACATGGGTATTGGAGATTTGTTATATCAGTAGAGATGAGGTGCATGGAGAAATCAAAGATGACAGGAAGTTTCATTGAAATCAAGATACATTTTGTAAGAAGACAAATTATATGTACAGATGATCATAGTTACACAGAGCAAAAAGTTGAGTCCAAATGTTGTTGGCTGCAAAATGGAAAATGAAAACTCAATGATTCAGAGTTTGAGAAACAGACAGAATGAGAGCAGGGGAACTTAAATAGGCCTGTTGGAAGCCTAACAGCTTCCACAAAATTATACATAACGACCCTCCCAAACTAACGGCAGACTCCTGAAAAAGAAAACATTTCTGACAGTGCAGTGTGAGAGAGGGAAGGCTGTAGCAGCATGTGTTTGTGCCCTCGAAGCACCTGTAGGGAGGGAAACGTGAACATAAAGCTGAGTTCTGATGCAAGAACGAGACGGAAATGTCAAGACGGGGGGGGGGGGGGGGGGGGGCAGTAAATGTGAAGTGGAGAAAGTGAGAGACAGTCAGAAAGGAAGAGAGAGTGAATGCTAAAATTGACATTTGACAAGAAGTGAGAGTGAGAAAAACGGAGAAAGCCAGCAAAGAGGTGAGAGAGAGAGAGAGAGCCGGAGATTGAGGGAAAGCATAGGAAGGAAACGAAAACATGGGGGAAAAAAGATGGAGAAGCCAGAAGACAGCATAGCTAGAGCAGACGTTAAAAAAGTGAGATAGAGCAAGGCAAAGAGAAAAAGAAAAGCTGAAAGAAGGAAGGAGGAAGACCTCCACTTATCAATGATTCATCATTAGTGCAGGTTTCAGTTTCCTTCTTGTTTGGTGGAGTTGCACGTCTTCATCTCTCTCCCCCTCTCTCTCACATGCACACAGCTCCTCCCGGTTGATCAATCGATATGACACCCTCAAGGTCAGCAGAGCTCCACTCTAGGCCCACCACCTCCTCCTCCTCCCTTTCTTCTTCTTCTTCTTCTTCTTTCTTCTTCTTCTTATTCTTATTCTTATTCTTCTCCCTGCAGAAAAGCAGCTTTTGCCTGCAGCTCCTGAGGTTTTTGATGAACACCACTCACCTACCAAACTTTTGCGAAGGAAGAAAAACTGAATGAGTTGAACCACAAAGTAAAGAGGCTGATGTTCAGATTAGTTCTGAGTATCAAATGTCAATAATTTCATTAGTTCTGCAGGAGGATGTAAAGTGGAATGGAGAACCTGGTCAGATTCTTAGTCATGTTGGACTTATTTTTTGATCAGACCTGATTTTAAAATGTAATTATGGCAATTTTAGACTATATTTAATTCAGGCAAAGTTCTTGTATGGGTCTTTTTCTTGAGCCAAAAGTAAACATTGATTCATTTGACTTATTTTGTGGAAAGGAAATCGTTGAAAAGAGTCAAAATGCTAAAACCAGCATGCCAGCATATTGAACATGTTGGTTTACCATGTTAGCATGCTCACGTTTGCATATTAGTAAACACAAACTACAGCTTGGACTGGTAGGAATGTCATTAGCCTTGTAGGTATTTGTTCATAAACCAGATGAAATGTCAGGCGATGTTAAGTTTTATTAGTCGTCCTCTGGGGAACATGAATATCAATCCATGGCAAACCATTCTATAGCTGTTGAATGTCAATAGAAAAACTTAAACTTCATGATGGCTTCGGAGGAAAAAGTGGGGACCAAAGTGAGATTGTCTGGTGACTGAATGGTGAGCAGACATCACCATCCCTAGAGCCATGACACTGGCATGCCTAAAATCTTTGAAATACACAGCATACTCGGGTATTGCAGTTGGTGTATGTGCGTTTGGGCGTCTTTGTATGTAAGCCTTAACAATAGCAGACAACAGCATCCCTCGTGTCTTTTCAGCCAATGATAAATGAGGAGGACATATTAAAGGTCAGTTGGTTGGGAAGTTTGAATGATGTCTGCCAGGGTGCCACAGTCTTTTCTTACAATGACATTTCTTTAGCAACTGCCACAACATGTTTGCAGGTCAATGGGTTATTTTAGTAAACAGTCTAAAGCTCTTACTTGTCACTGAAGCACTGCATTGAAACTATACATACTTGAACTGCCATGCAGTTTATCCACAATAATTTCAGATCTGACAAGCTGTGTGCAAAGAAAATGTGAAAACACTAAATATGCAAGTGGTTCTCTTGCTTATGCTTGAACTTGTTTATTGAAAACCTTTGTCAAATCAGATGGGTAGATTATGTCAACTGCAGCTAGACAGAAGAAGAATAATACAAAAAAAAGAGAGCAATACAAATAAGTTTCTTAGAGTAAGATGATGTTTTTCTAGCAATTTTAAAAGAACCAATGGATGGAGCTACCAAAACAAAACCCAAGTTTTAATTAACTGCGGTTTTCGTTCGTTAATGCTGTAGCAGTTTATGTAGTAATCATTGCTACTTTTATACTTACATTTTTAAATAAAAGAAATTGCAAATATATAAACATGGTAAAACTGGAGCCTGTAAACTGTGCTGTTCAATACATGCTGGAATAGGCTCCAGTCCCATGTGACCCCCGGGTACAGGACATACATAGAGAGATAGATTGATAGAAAAGAAGGCTTAAGTCCTGGTGGTATTTATTATTACACTTTGTGTCCTAGATCAAGTTTTTCAAGGAACAGTTTGTTTGTAGATTTTAATGTTGAGAGCTGGAGGAAGAAAAGTCTAAATGCCTGTGGCTGATCCTGAGGGCAGTGATCGTTTGAAATGCTCTGAAAATGGAAACTGCTCTCTTCCAAAATGAAATGTTGCCTGAAGATCTTGTCTGCGCACTTTCCTGACAGCAGCTTTTTATTTTCTATACACGGCAATTTTTAAAGTGATTGTTTTTACTGCTTTTCACAATGATTTCTGGTGCGTGTGCCTCTTGAACTGTACACATCAGTTTATTGTTTATTTGCAAGATGCTTATTTTTGGGATATCTTTTTGGAATTGCAGCCAAATATCTAAAATCCCATGGTTTCATTTTCTATTATTTTTAAGAGGATGTGAAAGCACCCATGTGATGAATCAAACAATAAAAAGCCTTGATGGTCTATTTTGAAAAGGGGAAGTGTTTGTGGTCAAAGAACTGGCAGTGACCATCAGTTGGTGTCTCTCTCTCTTCTCGTCTCTGTCAGGGAGTCCATTGTTCAGCCACACATCATTTCCTGTCTTGTATTGGTCGGCCTGACCTTTGCGAACAGTCAGAGCAGTGAAAAATTAGATAGTTGAAACTGGGAGTGCAGTGTGGGAACGGGACATTATGTATATGTACAATTTGTGCAGGGCACGGATGAAATTATTACAGAGCAGCTGATGATTTAGAATTTGTTTCCATTTTGAAATACGAGGGTTTTTAAATTAGATTATTCTACACTTCAGAAAGAAAGCACTTTGAAATGTTAAGTGTGACTTTATTTCTTTCTCTCATAGATGACCCACGTGCATATCAGAGAAAAATAAATGGTCTTTAAATGCATATGAGGAAACCTGGGGGTCATGAAGCGTCAGCACATGCACTATCTACATATTTATCTACATATTTAGGACACTGAAGATACCAAAGTCTAGGATGTGAGGTTTTCTGGTGGCAGCTGTAATATATTAATTGAAATTTTTTTAATGTTAGTTTCAGATGGCACAGATGGCCCTTGAGCATTGATCAAACCAGAAAGAATTGTTTGACTCTCATGTAATCTCTACATAAACATTGCTTATTGTTGGAAAGTATTTTAAAAAAAAAAAAAAAAAAAAAAAAAGAAATCATTTTTATTGCTGTTGCTCAAGTGTTGCTCAATCGGTGTCAATGTTTCCACAAAATGAACTCAGTGATCCACCACACCACAGAAATGTTTCATCTCTGAGATGAGAAAAATAAAACATGTAGAATATGTTCTGTAGAAAACGGGTTCTGCTTGTTTATTTGAAGGTCATCGGTTCAATGATAATAAACATACCATCCAACAAGAGCAAGAAAATGACTTTCATCTACCAGATGTAGCACATATTTCACATATCTTAACATTGGTGATGTTAAGATAACAAGATGGACATGTTTTGGCTTTGACGTTATAAAGAAGTCATTTTATGCTAAATGGATTTAATTTTTTAAACAGTGTAACAGTTTGTGTAGTAAATTTACAGAATTAGTAAATGTCTTCTAAAACATACATTTTATAGCAAAGCAACAAAACAAAACAAGCAGGTTTGCCACAGAGTTTTGTAGCATATATCAAATCTGAATCCTGGTTTGAATCCTTTATTGATTATCCACAGCTTTCAACATCCATCCATACATCCATTATCTTCTGCTTCCCCAGGGTCAGGCCGCGGTGGCAACAGGCTAAGCAGGAGGTTCCAGACATCCCTCTCTCCAGCAAACAAAAGTTAAATATAACTTAAATGTAGAGATTTACTTGAGATACTGTACTTTCTGTTGCTGAGAAGGCAGAAACACTGCAGTTTAGAGTGGCAGCGTAATCGCTATCACAGCCTGTACATAAAACCTGACCTGAGATGAGCAGCAGAAGTTAATTGCTCAGGTAGGATACCAAGTCACTGTAGGTCAAAAGGCTAAAATCACCAAGTCATGTGAGTCCACACCTCTGGTATTTGTGTGTGTGTAGACATTTATACTGCATATATGTGTACATCGTGTCAGTGTGATGTTTTTCTCAGACAGTATGACAGTGCGTTGTTGTTCGGAGCCCTGCCGGTCGCTCAGTTAATGTCACTGCTGCCAGAGACTGTGTACATGTTGCATCAGTGTGGCTTTTTCTTGGCAGTACAGTGAATGTCTGTATGGCAGGGTCTATGTTAATGAGGCTTTAGCTATCGATCAGCACCTAGTCTTGCAGCAATCAGGCAGATACTCAAGTGGCTAAGAGACAAACATACACACAGAAAAGTCCCCTGTTTTCCTGAATATGTATGAGAGCTGGCAAAGATGCATGCCAATATCATTTACTGTGACTTGCTGCTTTTGTGTTTTATAGTCGTGCATCTGTGCAGCATTTTCTGCACAGCAGGGAAGGAGAAAAAAAGAGATGGAAGGGAGAGAGCGAGAGAAAGTGAGTGAGTGATTGGGAACAGCACTACACCAGATAGAGGTATATTGATGGGCTAATTGATCGTTTCGCCTGTCCAGACTGAGCCAGGATGCCTCTGTCTTCTTGGCCCTGCCTTCCCATCACTGCCTAATGCTAAGGTCAGCAGCTCTGTTCTGCAGCATGTGTGTGGGTGTGTGTGTGCGCGGAGGGGAGATGGGGAATAAGGGGTTATATATGTGTGAATGACAGGGTAAAAGTAGGTGTTTGAAGGATGGAGAGAGAATGAAAAACAAAGAATTAATACAAGAGAAGGAAAGAAAATGAGGAAGAAGAAGAAATGAAGCCCTCTGTTTTGTACTGTAGATGTCTTAGAGGCACGCTGTCAATCAGAGTAGTGTTTTTTGTTTTTCCTTATGCATAAGCACATGTTCGTACCTGTATGTCCCACAGAGAGTCTTAATTTTCAGAACATCTTTGTATTGAGAACTGTGCTGTACTACAGTATTTGCTCGAGGCTTCAGAGACACATCAGGCCAGTTAGATTTATTACTGTTTCTTGAAGTCCAGTCCATGGTCCAGAGCCAAGCCCTACAATTTGGCTGAGCTGTCCATGTGTTTTTAAACTGACTCACAACCAAACAAGAAGCAGCACAAAGCTGACGTGCCCAGAAAAACCGACCAACATATTTTCTGAGAACATGCTGATTAAATAGACAGATGTTACAGTCAAAAGAGCGTGTTTTTGTGTGTGTATGAACATTTCAGTCGGTGTTGTACCACACAAATTTGACTCATTTTCTGGACATTTGGTCAGAGAAAGAAGAAGAAGAAGAGATATTTACCATTTTACAAGACTGTGCAGTTAAGTTTATTTGTGTTTCTTAGGGGAAAAAAGTCTATATGTCTTAAAAAAAAGGAGAATTTACATTAAATATATATTAAAGACTATATTAAAGATCAAGTATCTGAATGGCAGGAGTGCTGTAGGGTGATTGTCTTTTTATCATGTATGATGTTCAAAATCTCTGCACTGGTATTCCTCATCAAGGGGCTTATCAGCAGATTTTCATTTCCTCAATAGAAAGTAGAGATAAAAAGTTCACAGAATAGATATACACTGGGTCCGAGTCAATGTGACCTTAACTAAGCAAAATCAAAAATGAATTTCATCTTCAAATTGAAGATACACGGATGAGGATCCCACTGGGCTCAGGTTATGTCTGTTTGTATATTTTCTATTTGTTACATTTTAGTGAAAAGGATTCATATTCACTACGAACTTCAATGAAGGGATTTGACAGTGTTTGCGATGTGTTAGCGGAGATTGAGGACAGTGGGAACATGATTGCTTGTGAAAAAACAGAGTAAATCTTGGTTTGTGAAGGAGGGAGAAAAAGATCAATAAATGAAAGCGACAGACTGACAGAAAGTAGGAAGAAAGTCTTCAATTTCAAACATCACATTCAAGACAGTCAATCAGAGTCCTGATTGTTTTTCTTCATGCACAAGAACATGTTCATACCTGTGTAACAGAGTCTTAATTTTCCGAACAAACGAACCCTCCTGGTACACCAGCACATACTGTGTGTTGGCAGCATCAGAGAGCAGCCAGTTGGATTTATTACTGTGTTTCCTAAGGTCCAGCCCATGGTCCGGTGCCAAGACCTACGATTTTGCTGAGCTGCCCAAGGTTTTCTTAGCTGACATAAGACAACACAAAACAGAACCAAGCAGGAAGCAGCCTGAAGCTGACATGCACAGAATGTATGTCCTGAGAAAATGCTGATAGCAGCATCAGAGAGCAGCCAGTTGGATTTACAGTGCTGTGAAAAAGTATTTGCCCCCTTACAGATTTCTTTTGTTTTTGCTTTTTTGTCACACTTAAATGTTTCAGATCATCAAACAAATTTTAATATCAGACAAAGATAATCTGAGAAAATACAAAATGCAGTTTTTAAATGATGATTTCATTTAAAAAAAAAAGCTATCCAAACCAACCTGACCCAATGTGAAAAAGTAATTGCCCCCCCTTCTTAAATCATGAATTAACCGTGATTAACCACATTTCTTGGAAAGCTGAGTTCAATTTCACTAGCTCCACCCAGGCCTGGTTACTGCCAGACCTGTAGAATCAAGAAGTCACTTAAATAGGACCTGACAACATGAAGTGAGCTAAAAGATCTCAAAAAGCAACACATCATGCCCTGATCCAAAGAAATTCAAGAACAGATTAAAAACAAAGTCATTGACATCTATCAGTCTGGAAAGGGTTACAAAGCCATTTCTAAGGCTTTGGGACTCCAGCGAATCACAGTGAGAGCTATTATCCACAAATGGAGAAAACATGGAACAGTGGTGAACCTTCCCAGGAGTGGCCGGCCGACCAAAATTACTCCAAGAGCGCATCGACAACTCATCCAGGAGGTCACAAAAGAACCCAGAACAACATCTAAAGAACTGCAGGCCTCACTTGCCTCAGTTATGGTCAGTGTTCATGATTCAACGATAACAAAGAGACTGGGCAAAAATGGCATCCATGGGAGAGTTCCAAGGCGAAAACCACTGCTGACCAAAAAGAACACAAAGGCCCGTCTCACATTTGCCATAAAACATCTTGATGATCCCCAAGACTTTTGGGGAAATATTCTGTGGACTGACGTGACAAAAGTGGAACTTTTCAGAAGGTGTGTGTCCCATTACATCTGTCGTAAAACTAACACAATATTTCAGAAAAACAACATCATACCGACAGTCAAACGTGGTGGTGGTAGTGTGATGGTCTGGGGCTGCTTTGCTGCTTCAGGACCTGGACGACTTGCCATAATTGATGGAGCCATGAATTCTGCTCTCTACCAGAAAATCCTGAAGGAGAATGTTCGGCCATCAGTTTGTGACCTTAAGCTCAAGTGCACTTGGGTTATGCAGCAGGACAATGATCTGCAGCACACCAGCAAGTCCACCTCTGAATGGCTCAAAAAAACCAAAATGAAAGTTTTGGCGTGGCCTAGTCAAAGTCCGGACTTAAATCCGATTGAGATGCTGTGGCATGACCTTAAACAGGCCGTTCATGCTCGAAAACCTTCCAATGTGGCTGAAATAAAACAATTCTGCAAAGAACAGTGGGCCAAAATTCCTCCACAGCGATGTGAAAGACTCATTGTGTGTTATCGCAAATGCTTGATTGTAGTTGTTGCCGCCAAGGGTGGCACAACCAGTTATTGGGTTTAGGGGGCAATTACTTTTTCACATAGGGTCAGGTTGGTTTGGATAGCTATTTTCCCCTAATAAATGAAATCATCATTTAAAAACTGCATTTTGTATTTTCTCAGGTTATCTTTGTCTGATATTAAAATTTGTTTGATGATCTGAAACATTTAAGTGTGACAAAAAAGCAAAAACAAAAGAAATCTGTAAGAGGGCAAATACTTTTTCACAGCACTGTATTACTGTGTTTCCTAAGGTCCAGCCCATGGTCCGGTGCCAAGACCTACGATTTTGCTGAGCTGCCCAAGGTTTTCTTAGCTGACATAAGACAACACAAAACAGAACCAAGTAGGAAGCAGCCTGAAGCTGACATGCACAGAATGTATGTCCTGAGAACATGCTGATTAAACAGACAGACGGTGCACACAAATCTGAGGGAAAAGTATACGTTTGTGTATGTATGAACTGTATACACAAGAAATCTTTGTTACTCGATGTACTTTGTTGTGTTACTCGCACATGTTCGAAAAAAAAAAAAACTAAAAAATGTGACTAATAAAGTAGGCGCTGTATCACAGAAATAGGTTTTGTAAAATCCACATTGAAATCAGCTGAACAGAGTGCAGGAATGTGCAAATTATGGCTGAAACTAATATTTATTTTAATTATCAATTAATTCTTCTGTCATTGTTGATTAATTGATGAATACCTTGGTCTTGTCTGAAAATAGTCACGGAGCCCAGTTAATGTAAATAGCTTTGTCCAAACAACTGTAGGAAGATAGATATTTAGACAGGCATTTAGAAAACAAGCAAATATTCAGTTTAGCTGGAACCAGAGATTTATTGACATTTACTTAGACAATTAAACCAAACAGAAAAACTAATCTGATTATGAAAGTAGTTTGCGAATAATGTTCTGTCAATCAGTGAATCGTTTCAGTTCTAATGCAAATTAATGTTGCAAAATGCATTGATTATTTTTAAAGAAATGAATGATAGCTTGACAAAAACAGAAAAAAAACAACCGATGACCTGTGTTGTAGCTGTAACTGCAGCAAATCATGGAGCCTTTGTGTAAAGCCTTTGAAAATGCTGGACTACAGTGATGAGATGTATCATTTTCTCAGTGTTTATCACAGTCTGATCGTTGTCCAACAAATATGAGACAGAACGAACAAAAAGTGAAACAAGGCTAATACTCCGACAGCACTGAACAACAAGCTGCCTGTTGACCCTTCCCTCTGTAAACAGTGTATAGCTTTGACAAATGGTCTGTAGTTGCTTCTACTGTGTGTGTGTGTGTGTGTGGGGGGGGGGACGGGGACGGGGGGGGACAAAGTGAGAGACAAAGAGACAAAAAGCAAGTCTGTTGGAGGGATACAGGCAGAAAATGCGTGTCTGTGTGTGTGTAGTTGTCAGAAGGTCTGCAGCGTGACATGGTCGACTTCCGTTGCCCATTGCATACTGTTGCCATGGCAACCTACGTCATTGCCAACCTGCGCTGCTCCAAAACTAAATCATTATTACTAGCTGAGTCTGGGAGAGGAATGAATCACTACCCTCAGACACACGCACAAAAAAAGACACACGTGGCGACATGAAGCGACACCTGGGACTGACTGAAGTCAGCAGTCGAGACTGAGATGGAGCAAAAGACGTCAAATCGTTAATCCGGAGTTCATTACTGCAGCATGCTGCCTCAAGCTGAGAGATCTTTTGCCCCATTTACTGGCTTTGTTTATGAAGTGAGTCATAGGATGAAAAACATTTTTCACTCCTCCTAAAAGGACTCACAATGACTGGCAGCCAGACATGACATTGATTTGGATTTTTGACTATGAAATTGTAACTTTGAATCAGGGATGTGTGCTGCTTTGAGATACTGAGCATCAAAAACCTGAGACGTCAAGCTCCAAGATGTATTTGTTTTGAAATATTTAACAGTAAGTCAAACAACAGCCAGCTGCTGGTATGAACGTCTTAACAGGTGCTGGTCTATAAACACACATATGAAGGAGAAAATGCACACAGGGACCTATGTAACTGTACATTTAATTTATCATCTGACACCCTAGATGCACAGAACTGCTCAACAACACTCCATATACAACAGAATATGTCCAGTATTTCATATAAAGTATGAGTTCAGTTAGTATTTTTTATGCTGGCTCAATTCTCCTAAGCTTACAATAATAAAACTATGATCATGAGGTAAGATTATGAGGTTCAGGTTTACTCTGTGAATGTTTAAATCCACATCAGGCCAACTGCTTAAGCATTATTGTTCCTTTTTATATACACACACACAACTTTAGGGGACAGAAAGTAAATGGACAACCAACATCAATCACCAGACACGTTTTATCTCCAGTGGCGATGCTCAGTTAAGTCTGTACCACAGCAGTTTCCACTTCTTGCTTGTTCTGGGGACTTTGTCACCTCACCATGGTCCTCTGAAAGTTGGATTGTGTTACTTTGTGGCATCTACAATAGATAAATTAATTTATATTAGTGTACGTTCTGGTCTACAGCTGTAACTTTTCTGCACTGTTACAGGTATTTCTGCAGTTGAGGAGATGGGCCCTGACCCAGTTCTGGCTTTGTTAAATGCATAAACCATCACATGGAAACTTTCTGTGATACCAATAAACTGCTCTGATATTACATTCCTCTTCTGTGTCCTGGGATTGTTAATCCACTAAGCCTCCGCTGCAAACACACACAAGTATTAAGCTGAATCAGTGCATCTTAGCGTCTAGGTACAAATTAGAGGCTGAAAGGGGTCTCTGGTGGATTGTTATGAGGTGACTGTGTGACAGAGGCACAGCAAGGAATCTCAAAAAGCCTTTAGGGGGGCCTAACTGTGAGGTTATTGTCTTTATAGTCACTGCCTAGTGGTAGTAAAGTGAGTATTAGTGATGAGTTTGTTGGTTTTTTCTTGTTTACTTCTGGTCTGCTGCCATCCTGCAAACTCCTCTCTCAGCTTCCACTAAACAGAAATGATGAAGCCAGCTTAAGGGGGAAAGCAGGTTGTTGTTTTTGGCTAGCCTCACCCTGTCCTCAGTCATAAACTGTCAGCTGCCTCGAATGGTTTTCTCCTTTACATTCCTGTCCTGACAGACGTCTCAGGCATTACTTGCCTGGTCTGACTGTATTTCCACTGTGCAGGCTGCCTAATTACACATCCTTCTCCCTCAGACCTGCAGCAGCAGTGGTGAAATTGTTTTGGGACAGGACATAATAAGCGTGTTTTCAGTGACTGTGTGATTAAACACAATCTGGATGAATCCCTCAGTATTGCATGTTTATTCATTAGTGCTGTTTTTCAACCAAGCAACCACAGATGCTAATGGAGGATGAATATCACCACTATCCCAGACTCTCCTAACCCCTGGTCCTCATTAGTTTCTGGATAGGAGCTACAGGAGTTACACTAATTATTTCAGTCTAATTTAAGGACTTTATCCCATAGCCCATGCAAAATTACAGTAAATCCTTAGTGAACAAATCGGCACCTCACAATTCACTTGTAACATTCATGGAAGAAGTAGTGTGCTGTTTATGTGCTGAGCCAGAAAAGGTTGAGATGGTGGACAGGCATGTATTGCATTTGACTCCAAGTTCAATCACAGCTTTGCAGTTTACCTTCCCCTTTTTTTCTTAATAATACCGTTGTTGCCATCCTCATGTATTGTAGAAAGTTAAAATTTGGAAAACGGGTGGCACTGGACGTAAGAAACAAACATTGTCATTGAACAGGAGGCAGTATTTTGCAAAATTGTCAGTTCTTGTCTAATGATGGGGTTTTCATCTAATTCATGGTGCTCTACATTCTGTATTTCTGTCACAATTTGGCTTTTATGCCACTCCTACCATTTCTTTCTCAAAATAGGGACAAAATACATTTTGTCTGATCAGATTTTAAAGAATCTTATTTGATACTCACACATTCATGTTCTTTCATTACAGTATGTCTCTTGAACAAAATATCAGGCACTTAATACCATAAGATATTTTTAATTATTACAGAAAGTGAAGTGGAGCTGTGGACCTCTTTACTCTCTCTTGCTCCCACTCTGGAGAGGATGACATTTTACCAAGACAAGAACCTCTTCCACTGTTAAACTGAGCGCTTGAATGTTTTAGAGGGAAGTTATGCCAACTTGTTCAGATATTGACACTGTGGGAGATACAAAGGCAAACAATAAGTGTAGTCCAAATGATAAGAAGTGGTGTTTTTATTGCATCTAGACATCTATCTACACATTTGTATCGCTGCAGCAGGAAATCAGTAGAGATGTAACGGAGACCCTGAGGACATGAAGTTGCTACATGAAATTAAATTGAAACCACTGCTGTGACACACCTGGAATCTGACTTTTATTCTCTTTCTACCTCGTCTCTATCTCTCTCCGCTCAGCCGTTTGATGTTTTGCCAGACATGACTCACTTCTCTATCCAACAGTTTTCTCACACACAAACTCTGGCCAGTTTTTTTTTTTTTCTTTTGGGTGACATTCCTTATTTTCACTCAGATATTTGGAATGTATTTGAACCTTAATGTCAGATTCAGCAAAGAGGGTTTATTTTTTTTGGCTGGCTCAGCCTCTGTCATAAACGGACAGGTTGGTAATGCACACAAAATCCTCCAACACAGATAAGGCCGTTATGTTTGGCTGTCACAGACTCCCCCCAGTGACGTACCAGGTGTTGGTATCAGCCTGTAATTTTACAAAGAAACACGCAGCTGATTATCTTTTATGTATTATAGATCTATGTGTTTTTGATCATATAGGTGTGGCAGGAAGCTGAAACAGTTGCATATGTTAAACAGCCCTTTGTGCTTTCTGGTATGAAGTTACAATACATGTGGGTATGAGTGTGGCCATTGATTGGGTCGCAGTGGGATGACTGAGTGCTTTAAAGTGTGTGTGTGTGTGTGTGTGTAGGATCAATGAGTTTATTGTTCATGTTTTGGTAAAAGGCCACTTCACCCCTGCTGTGAGTAAATTATTATTTTTTAAACAAACAGGGACTTTAATGGGAAGCTGCTCTGCTGTGACTGTGACCTTTGGTGCATAACTGATTGATAAATAAATATCCTTGGCAATGTTAGTGTGCTATTTCAACAACTAGAGATTTTGTCCCGAATCATGGTCCCCAGATGATAAATCCTAATGACGCTGATGAGACATTTCCAACAGCCTGAGCTGTGCCTCGTGTTCAGCGCAGCCTCATATAGAGAGTAGCGAGGCTGGAGACTCCTAGTCTTGTTGTTGAGTGCCTGTTTGTTTACTTGTTGTGTACTTAAACTTACTTAGTGAAGTCATGTACCCAGGTCTTAACGCAGTGCTCTACCACCATGTCTCTGCCTCCATCACCGACACAGCTTTGCTGTTTCTGGGTCTGATCATGATCTTGAAACTACCATTGCAGCCTTTTATAAATTGTAACCCCTGTGCACATGCAAGCACAGTTTCTGAGCCTATGGTTCCAGATATGATAAATACTGTATTTTATTTTCAAGCATTGTGACTAAAAAAAATTCTGGTGCTGCTCTGTTGTGAATAACATCTGGTTAATTTACTAAACCTCTCTGTTCTAATACTACATTTTTTAACCTTGACAATATTTTACTCACAGTGGAAAAACAATACAAGGTTATTAACGAATAACTGTATATGAAAGACTGGCATAAAACCCCACAGTACATTGCTTTTCTTAGCATTGAAATGACTAAATGTTATTTCAAGCATAAAGCAAAAAGCCTTGTGTTCTTTCTCCATCCTACCGTATAACATCACAGAAACAACTTTTATAACAAATGTTGAGCAACATAATTCTCTGTGTTACTGACACTACCAGCAACTTCTCCTGTAAATGCAGTTTGTAATAGGAACCTCAATATTATTATCATTATTATTATTATTATTATTATTATTATTATTTTACAGTTGTGTTGTTTTCTTTTCTTACAGTTGTCTTGGTTTTTGTTATCGTTTATGTTTTTTTGTGTTTCCCTTCAGGCTGTGTGTTGTTTCAGAACATCCCAGTGGAGGTGGTCTCACGTTAACCGAGACGGACACACAAGAGACTAAAAGAAAGAGAGAAAGATTGCTTGTGTGTGAATGTGCATTTGTGTGTGTATTTGCGTGTGAGAGTGTGTTTGTGAAAGAGAAAGAGTGGGGAGGAAACTAGGAGTGAGAAAATAGGGAACGGGGGACGATAAGGGAGAGAGGGGCATCCACATATCCAACCAACAAAACAAAAAATGTATAAGAAATGAAGGGAGTAGGCTCTGTAGGGGGTTACAGGATTGTGCAAATCCACACACACACACACACACACACACACACACACACACACACACACACACACAGACTGTGCTCAGGTGAATAGTGTCCATTATCAATCTCTAAAGGTAGAAGAACCAGGTAGAGCGCTGAGATGCAGCAGCCCCGATCAACCAATCAGAGAGATTCTTCAGAGACACATAAAAGCCTCCCATTGGATGAATTATTCAGATCGGAGGGACGGAGACAGCCATTAACCTACATCTCCAAATACTCACATGCCTCCCACCTCCATACACATCCCACCTTCTGTAGGCACACACAAACACTCTGCTGCTGATTTTGTGCCTTACCACTTAACCCCCCCCCCCCCGGTAGTGACGAGGACCAGCTCATCCACAAAGTATCTTCATGCACACTACACAATCCTAACTTTGTGAACAATGGTGTGTAAAAGGTCTTGTTTATACTCAGACCATCTTCAGTCCCTCTATTATCCTGTATAATCATCTGTATCATATCCCAAATTCTAACAGTGAGACTCTCAGCCGTTTCACTGGCTCTCAGTGATCCGGCTGAACTGAAAGAACAGAGCAGAACAGTTTGAAGAAGGCTCATTAAAGTGAGTACCAATACTACTTTGTGAACAGGGGAAGAAAGAGTTGCTTTGAAGAAGAAAAGTGATTTTGTTTGAATTTGGCAGCATCTTTCTGTTGGAGTGGCCTGCGCTACTGCAAGTCACAGTTCGAGCAAGTAATAAAAGTGATTAGAGATATGGGAATGAGTTTGAGAGAAAATGACTTCACTTCCAATTACCTCGCTCTTGTGTGCAACTTAATGTTAAAAAGGATAACTATGTGAAGAGTTGGGCAGGTTTCTGAAATTATTTATTACAGACTGTTAACACCAGGAGTGGCAGAGCACGCTACCTGACTGTTTGGAAGCCACTGCGCTGTTAAACTGCTGCATAACTGTCAAATTAGTTTTGCAGGTATTCACTACACCTGTCAAAACATCCCACACATCCGCCATGAAACAGATTTCTTTTCCTCGTCCTCCACTGCCAGCAGCTGAGTTACAGTGAAAATTTGTGGCCCCTATAAATCAAAGGATGTTGGTTGCAATTTTTTATTTTATTTTATTATTTTGGAGGGTGGGGGGGTTTCTTTTTATAGTGCAAAATGTTTAAGATGTTACATGCCTTGTCTGTAACTTATTAGGGAACATACGCCTTGTCAGTATCCAAAACACAAGACACACAGTGACACACAAGATCATAAATTGAAGTCCCTGTTAAATTAATCATCAGTGTCCTTCCACCCACCTTTCCTCTCTGAAAGACAGATGCAGTCATGCATGCACATCTGGCTGTACTAATACAGATGTGTACACTGTCACATAGTTAAGAGAAAGATCCAGGAACATACAGAATACAGAGGAAACCTGAATAGTTTGGGCTTCATTGGACATAAATATCTAAAATCTTAATGCACTTTCTTCAGTGCGTCCATGTTTTAGAACCACAGGATACAATATTATACATCTCAGTTACATTATGGAGGACAGATGCTTATATTCACAAATGCACTCATAAATTAATAATTGCATGCACATGTCGAGTGCTTTAGTGCATCACATGCATGGCATGTCGACATATAGGTAGAATTTTACTTCGTGCAGTCCACCATATTTGCACATGTCAGTATGTGGGATGACTCTGTGTCGTCTCACACACACACACACACACACACACACACACACACATGCATAGAGAGAGGCAGCGTTGGCTGAGATTGAGGTCCGGGCAGATGTATGGGAGAATATTTGATTTAGAGGGCTTCAGGGTTAAGACACTTTCACTGGCGTGAGAGAAGAAATCACAGTTTAAAATGTCTGAGTACAACCTTTTTATCCCAAACCCCAGACAGCCGAAATGGTCAGTAAATTTAATCGGAAAAAAAAGAAAAGAAAAGCACCATCCTATGTTTTGAGATTGCTCATGTTTTTATATCACATTATCTTAAGCGTGTGCGCTTGAGCAGCCTCTACATCCATTAATAAGAAAAAAAGGGGCTGTGCACTTTCACTGATGTATAAAAATCCACATTTTAAGTGGTGTTCATTGACCATGCTGTTTAAACCGCAGTGTTTATACTTTACATATACTTCAGTTTAAAGGTTCATTTCTTTACTGCTGGAGTAATTTTGAAAGTGTCTTTAAACTACTTCTGAGAAATATATGGTGTTTTTTTTTCCCAGGGAAATGATAGGTTAGTGTAACACTGAGATATACTCCCAAAGCTCTCTGAAGCCTTTGTACTGCGAGACTGATTGAATTCTTTAGGAGAATTAGGGAACTGTCAGCAAACGGGAACATTTGTTTGGTTGAACTTTCACAGTCAGTGTAGTTTGGAGGTTTAGTTCACTTGTGTATTCATACAAAGAGAGTAAAAAGCTCATAATTAGAAGAAAATCCCATATTACAATCCCTTTGGGGCTTAGAAGAAAGAGAAAAAATAATCAATCTGCCAAAGTGCTAATTAGGCGTCAGAAACCAAATGACATCAAAAACCCATTAGAGTGAAGAATGTTTAAAAAATGCAACAAAATTAATAAATAAAAACAAAAGGTGAACAAAATCAATTAAAAATAACCCAGAGGCAATTAACGATAACAGTCAGTATAACAAGTGAATGGAGGGGGAAGATTGGGAAGTGTGGGTGTCTGTTTGTGTGTCTGTGGTATTACTGAGGGTGTGTTTGTGTATGGATCAGTCGGTGTGTGTTTTAAAGGAAAGACAGACTGAGACAGACAGAGTGTGTGTGTTTTGAATTACAGAGGGAAACTTCAACCAGATGCATTAACAGTCTGCTTATGAAATATTCAAACATTTTAGCTTCATCAGCAACATGAATGTAACTTTTGCAGTTAAGATTTGTGGCCGTTGCTAAGTGTGAACTTAAAGCTATGCTTTTTTTTTGTTTGTGTTTTACAATATAGTGCATATGTTATAGCCTGATCATTTACTATGACAAAGTCTTTTCTAAGGTATGCATTAATCACTGGTTAGTGCAAAGGGTGCAAAGTGGATTTTATCAACCACATGATAAAAGCATCTACCAAATGTGACATGACCAGTATTTAAACTCATTGAGGAGAACCAACTGAACATTCAGAGGCCTAAATAACAGGCTTATAAACATGGGAAGATAAGTTAAAGAAAGATGACCTCTACTGTGTCCACAACTTAAAGGAACAGTTGGATATTTTGTGAAATATACTTTCCTTTTTGTTTGGAATAAACAAACAAGATGTAATGTGTTAATTAATGAGCTTTACAGGTGCTAGTAGGTGGATTTTGTTGCAATTAGATGGAGCCAGCCTAGCTGTTTCTCCCTGTTTCCAGTCTTTGTGCTAAGCTAAGCTAAATGGCTGCTGCATTTCCCAAAATGTCAAACTCTTCCTTTAAAACAAAAACTAGTGTGAAGCTGATTTATACTTATGTTTAATCAGGATTTGTTTCACTGGGAGCTTCAAGAGAAATATTTGGTCCATATTTTAAGCTAACTTTGGTCCTGTATGTTCTTATATTTCAACAAGCTAAATGCTGAATTATTTCATGGGGTTTTGAATAACCAGTGTCGCTCATTACATTCCAACAAAATACAGCACAGTGCAATTCAGAAGATATGAGTTATTGTCCTGTAAACCCTTACAGTTCCTATTATAGGGTTGAACTGCTTAGATTTTTTTTTTTTTTTGCACACAATTGTACATAGTTTATGTTTGTTCGACCATTGTAAATCGCATACTTTAGATTTTATTGGAAATGTTTTGAAGACGTTTGAGCTAAAAATTGAAAAAATGCTAACACTGGGACAGTACAGTATAATTGGTTTTGAACTGGAAGTGAATGTTGTTTTATCTTTATTTTATTTTGTCCTTTTTATTTCCTTTGGACATTCTGATACACAATATTATTGTTTTATAACTGAACTATTATCAAGTGACCATTTTACATTCTTGTGGTTGTTACAGACATTACCATACCTCATTTTTCATGTGTCTCCATCAGCAATGGTTTGTCCGCTAACTGCAGCACCATCCATAAATATCACCCCTGCATTTTACAGAAAAAATACATTTACATAATTGCACAATGATGACCTTTATACCTCTCCACAGTCAGGACATAAAAAAACATGTCTGAATTATAAGTCATGTCAAGAGCAGCATAGAGACAAAGCTAAACAGAAATAAAATTGCTACATTTGTAGCTACCAGGACTTTTAGGCCATGATCCTCTTCCATAAACTGACATTAAAGCTGCGTTCAAGAGACGATTCTTTGTAATTGCTTAAAAGGCTCATTTGAAAAAGATATTTCCTTCTTCAGAAGAAAGACAGAGTTTTTTTTTTTATTTTCAATAAAAGAAATCATTTATTGGCGTCCCTCGTGTGTAAATGTGTCTTTTTCATCTGAGAGTGCAATTGCTTTTAGGTGTGCGTCTCTGTGTCAACGCATATTTTTTTTTAGCTGAGTGTTCCTTTATTTATCAGGAACAAAAGGCTCAGTAAGACACAATAAATGAAACTGAATAAATCTGTGTCAATTCGGGCTTTGAAATTGATGCCACATCCAAATCCTCTTTTTTATTGTACTTCCTCTTTTCTGTAAATCATCTTTTCATTCCCTGCCTCTTTGACTCGGCCCATCTCTTAGCTGTAGGAAGCAATAATGTTTCATTGTCATTACTGTCATTAAGGCTTTTCCTTTTCAAACCTTTGAGAATGTTGCTGGGAGTGATGAACTCCCACCGCCCCAAATTACGTCACAAATATTTCTTTTTTTCTTTTATGTCACTGGAATTTAGTCGTTTTCATATAGTTGATGGGTTATGCTTGAAGCTTCGGGGAAACGGTGACAGAAGTATTCAGTGTATTTACATTTTAAGCTCAATGTCACAACATTTTCGATGGAAATATTGTTTATTTTACTCCACTACATTTAATTTGACAGCTGCAGTTACTGGTTGTTTCCCAGATTTTACGTTATAAACGTAAGCTTATAAAATACAGTACTTTGTTTGACGTGTGTGGCTTGTGACTCTGCAGTGTTTACCTGACACCCCTTGTCATGTTTCAGATGTTTGTGTGTTTTTGGCAGTTTCACCTTGTCAACATTAAACTTCTCATACAATCTCATTGAAATAACTGCTCTTGGTACAAAGAGTTAAAATTATCAATCGTTCCACAAAAAGCCAAAGGTTAGAGAAAATTCTAAAAACATGAAAACAAATTATTGTGTCAGAACTTTGTTTGTCTTCTTTCCTCTCCCATTAATCATCTCATGACCCCTCATTTATTTATCGGGCTTGACCCCTGGGTTGGGAACCGCTGCACTTAACCATATCTTTGTGCATAAAGTAGTTCAAACTATAGCTTCACCTCAACCAGCTGCACACACATTGATGCATAGTCGTATATAATAAGAGATTAATCACAGATCATCTTTTTTGCAAGACAAATACTTGATACTTTAAGTACCTTTTACTGTTAATAATGAATGCAGGGCATTTACTTGTAATCGAGTGTGTTTACATTGGTGAATTGTTGCTTTAACTTTATTTAAAAGGAACTCAATACGTCTCCCACCACTGTAAACATTATTTCAGTTATTATTACTGCTGCAATAATGAATAAGTATTTCAGTGTTATAGTTGAGCAAGTGAAGCTGGTTTGGGTAGGCTGTTAACACTTTTATATACGCTTAGAAAGTTTAATCTGTAACGATGTGAAAACATATAAAATCCTAATCTGCAAAGAAAGTAGCTGTCAAAGAAATCTAGTGGAGTCAGAAGCATAAAGTGGCATAAATGCAAATGTTCAAGTAAAGTACATCAAATTTTTACTTTAGTATGTAAATGGACTTTGTTGCTTTCCACCACAGTCAGTTGAATAGATTGAGAATATTGAGATTTATTTATTTATCCCCCCACATCTTTAAGTAGGAAGCATTGGTCTCCCAGTGTGTCATATGAGAAGGTGAATGTGGGTAGAATATTATTTATAGAAAAGATCAGACTGAGGGGGCAACAACGAAGTAACACAGAGGAGGATGATGAAAGAAAGCGGGGTGGTAGACATATGCATGGAGATGGGAAAGGAGATACACGACGTGAGACAGAAGCAGAGAGAGAGAGAAGAGGAAATGTCTATTTTTACCAATGGATGGTACAGAGGAAAGGGGAATGTGATAGGCCTCTGCATTAGGCCAAAGAGGAGGAGGAGGATTTCTGGCTTGTACAGGCAGATTCATGGACATTTACCTAACTGCAGTGTAGAGGAAATTCTACCCATCTACTGTATCCATCCCACTGTTTCTCTGCTCTTTCTCTGCCCTTCTCCCTCTATCCATGCAACATACAATCTATTCTTTGTCAGTAGTAGTCGTTGTTTCCCTTCAAAACTTTTTGTTGATTGTTTGTTGTTCTTTGCATTTTAGGCTCAAAGTTACACATTTATTTGAAGGCTATTTGCCATCATAAGCTGCCATTTCTCCCTGACATGACACATAAATGATCTTTACAGTAATAGGTAAAGTATGCTATTAATAGATTCTGTAAAATAAAACGGTCAATTGATTTATTGATTAGTCGATGAACAGAAGAATTTTGACGATGATTGCAAAAATCCTTGCTGCAGAGGATGTTAGTCAAACAAAACAAGACATTTTAAGACATCAACTTGGATTCTAGGAAGTTGTGATTGGCATTTTTTGCTGTTGAATAAGACCTTTCAGTTTTTCCTCTTTGAAAAACAAAAACGTCCATGGAAGGCCTTTAAAGCAAAACAGAGGTCTGTAATATCTGTAATATTTTACAGATAGTACAGATTTACTGATATGGAATTTCAGGGCATATAACAATAACCAATATCCATTTGTTGTGGCCTATGCTGATAAATGTAAATCTCACAAATGCAAAAATGTGAAGCAGACAGTAAAGCACAGACCAAAACACTGTCAATTAATAAATAGACCATCAAGGCAATGTGTAGGAGTTCTCTGTTCTCCCTGTTTTTTTTTTCAAGCTGTGCTTTCATGCAGACACTTTTCCAATTGGTCCAACATCCTTATTTATTTTTTGAGTAAGAGTTTACACAAAAACTTCAGGTGATCTGCTTCAACAGGACTGTTTGGTTTGATAAGATTTAATTGGCAATTACAATGGAAGCCGACACACCCCACAACTGATTCAGATGTTGCTAATTCCTGATCGGTGCACAGATATGTGACATCACCCTTTTCCAGCTGAGACCTGCCTCACTTCAAACCAGTGAGAAGAACTCAGCAAAAACACGAATACTCAAATCTGTTATATGCAATAACAAAACAAACAAACAAAAAAAAAAACGGTTCTACAAGTAAAACTTGGACAGAAAATGGTCTAGAAAACCCCAGTGCTTATTATAAGAAGATCAATTTCATTTACATGTTTCTTTTCCTGCATTATTTTGATTCTATTTACCTTACCATCTTTCTGCCAACCGCTCAGTGAATCTGCTGCTTTTCTTTCCTCACGCTTTAAACTTCCCCTCCTCTCCCCTGCCTCTCGTCTGTCTGTCTCTCTCCACTTCATCCCTCCGTTCCTCTTCATCCTGGATCGATAGATTACTTCCTGTGTTCAGCAGGGTGACAGCGAAGTTTAGAGACCATCGGGTTTATGTTACCAGTCATCTGTGAGTGTGTGTGTGTGTTTGTGTACGTGTGTTTGCACATATTGTGAAGGTCTTGAGGGGTCACCGAGGCCTTCGGGGTCAGCAGAGGCAGCAGTCCTGCCCTCGCACTGAAGTCATAGCGACTGTTCCTCTGCCTGCTTTGATAAAACATCCAAAAGAGGCAGAATGATAGGATTTGCATGAAGGAATTTCCTGCCTTTTTGATTTGTAATTATTTTTGATCAACAGGCAAATTATCATACTGTAGCCAAGCGTTTGTGCCTGTGAAATTGTAAAGAATATCGCAAAAATCGAGTTGTTTCTGCTCTGGCTCATGATGTTCCGTCAGCAGCCGGAGCCAAGGTGGTGGCAGTAAATGTGCCAAGTGGCTAATAACACGGAGACTAAACAACAGTTCAACGCTTGCTTGCTTAATCCGACTTGTACCTGATATCTAGGTCATCCATCACCTCTGAATCTCATCCAAACCCCATACGTCAACCAATCTCCCACTCTGACCTCACTGACCACTGCCAATAAAGTAATCTCAAATCATCAAATCCACTATTATCTGCTAACAACTGTTCTCGCTGTTCCGCTTTGAGCAAAAGACAACCAAGCTGTTTTAACAGACTGACTGACAGGTCCTGATGTCCTTAAATCCCATAATAGCCCCTCTACATCCATTGCCCTGAGGAACATGCAGCAGTAAATGGCTTCTGTTTGTTTGAGGTGCACCCAGAGAGTCTAACAGAGATCAATACAGTCACTCACAGTCATTGTTTTAACTCAGCTCCAGTGTAGTCTCCTGCCATAAAACTCCTGCTCCACTCCAGACCCCGAAACCCCCGGGCTCTCACAACAACACCGGTGTCACAGCAGCAACTAAAAGAGGTGAAGAATGGACTGTCCATACGGGCGTATTCATAGCTGTGTAACACTGCTTGACCCGTTGCTGTGTTGTATCTGGAGCTTCATCATCGTCCATTTTCCATGCGATGGCTGTAATACGTCTGAATTTCTGCAGAATGCTTCAGGGTTGCATTATGGCTGAATTGCAGATGATTTTATTCTCAGCACCCACATCCTGCCACAGTAGACTGTCCTGCTGGCAACAGCGGAAAGACAGTGGATTGCTTTTCTATAGGTTGGAAGCACTGTGCAGCGCTTAGGTTTCTATTATCTCCACAACATTCAAAGGGAAGGGATTTTCCTACTTTCTCGACAAAAAAACATCTGCTCAGTTTCACCAGGCATCTCATTCCCAGCACTCAACATAAACCTCTGACGAAATGGGTCGTGTGGACTGGAGGTCATTAATTTAACAGTGTCATTATTTGTGAGGTGTGTTCTGATTGGATGGCAGCATTGCCCATCCTCCCTTGACAGAAACAGCTGTTCAGTCAGACACTGGGCCATTTGTTGCGGTACACAAACCTGATCAAGACCTAGATGATCAACGTTGTTTAAATGGTGCGTTTGATCGCTCAAATAGTGCTGAGTAAATGTTTCATGCTTTCACTCTACTTAAATAAAGTTTCATACAACTTGGATCCTATTTCATTCTGTTGGTAATTATTCCTATTATAATAGTAACATTGTTCTCACCAAGTTAATTGCTGAGATCTGGGAACATGGCAACACCACTGAAGTTGTGTCAGACTGAGTAAGTAAATTTTAGAGTGTGGCTGATCAATAATGAATAATTAATAAGGCCAATGCAAAGACACACATGGAGACAAATATGCCCTCAGTGGAACTAATTTAGGCAAAGGCAAATCTGCATATATACTGTATATGTATATATCCTGAGGCAAGAGGAAAACATAGATAGACTGGAGAGAAATGAAGGGTGGGGGTTCTTGGTCAGTTTTGAGCTCAGTTTCAACACCGAAGCTGAGAACACTCCATACTCACGGTTGGCGTGTGCGTGGCTTGTTTCCTTACATTCCAGCTAACATCTGTACAGCGGGTACATTTGCTGTGTGGGGCTAATACATGGACTGCAAAAACACAAACAGGATGCCAGGTGGTTAGTTGATCAAACCCACATGTTCGCAAAAAATGATTAAGAGAAAGCAAAGGCTAAAGGGAAATGTATTCATTTAAATGTTTGTGTTAAATGTACATCAGAGTTTTCATAGTGACTGGCTACTTCTTAAACTTGACCTACAGCACCAACGGTGGCTTTCTTATCCAATGATGGGTTATTGCTGACCTCACTGTCAGTTTTTAGATAACATAACCTGCTGACTTAATTGGATATTGGTTGGATTGTATTGTAGCGATGTCACTGTTATTTGCTGCTTACTTTGCTGAGTCCAGTGTTGTCATTACCAATACAAATGATTGCAAATACTGCCACAATAAGACCCGAGTTGTAATAACCTGGAACTGTCCTTTAAAGAAAATCTTTTATGGTTAAATCTGCAATCCATAACACTTCCCCTTGAACTCTCCACATTCACTTGACAACTGGTGTCTCACTAACCTAAACAGTCACAACACAGCACCTGTTGTTAAAAAGACAAATAGACTTGAAAACAATGAGATGCAGTAATTGGCAGTTTTAGTGTTCATGCTCCTGCCACTCCCTCTCACTCATGACCTGAACTTTGAAAGCAAGGCAATGTAATTTATTGACTGTTAACCCAGGTTTCTCCCGACCAGACTGCGAGGAGCTCCAGTCTCCACCAGTTTAAACATCAGCTCCATTAACGGTGTCGGGTCGTGGGTCTTGACCTGACCCCACTTATACCTTCACCTCTCCTGTCCATCTCTCTCTTCCTCCCGCCGCCTATCATCTCCTACAGCTTTTCATCCCCCTTTTACCAAGTCACTCCCCGTGGGCCCGCTGCCACCTCTTCACTCTCTGCATGTCTCATACACACACACACACACACACACACACACACACACACACACACACACACATACACACACACACACACAGAGGCTCCTGTTGCCCCTCGGCTTAACGGTATTTATAACGATCTGACCCTGGGACCTCTCTGTGTTAATGATCTTCAGCCCCTCCCAACACAAACACACACACACACACATACTGACAGACAATAACCTGCGCTCTCGTGTGCGTCATGTTTTTTTTTTCTCTCTTTGTTACACTGAGATAAAGTCACAATAGTAGTAAACACCGAAGTTAATTTAGACAATTCAAACAGCCCAAAACTAACAGCTTCATTTCTTGGTCGCAGAATTTCTCCAGTGAGAGAAAATTGAAACCATCACCTATGTGAAACAGCTCATTCTGTAGGACTGTCAGCTGTGACTAAATGGCTGCTTCACATTTAATAATGTTGGTACAGTTTCAATCTCAATTTGAGGCAGAACGAAATGTCTTCATTTAGGTAAGCAAGTAAAATATGTTACTATTGTTTACTGTACGATCAGATGCAGCTTTATGTTAGTAGTGATGGGATTCAGATGATGATCAAATAATTCGACTTTCTTCTGTCCTTGGAGTTTGGAATGAAACCAGGACAAAAATTCAAACAATGTCTTTATGACGGTATTTGTCTGTGTGTTTTTACATGAAAACGTTGTCATTTTACATTTTGGCGATGTCCGCTGAATACTGTTATGTCCACGTTTGGTGATTTGAATCTGAAGGATTAAATTTGCCTGAATGGGTTGACAAAATATTCTTTCTCTCTTCATTATAGACTTAGAAAAACACTTAAAATATCTAGAATATAATTATTTTAGATTAAGAAGACCTGCATTATCTCTAAGCTTAAAGCTATTTTATTTTTGTCCAAAAGAATTAAAACAAAAAACACATAAAACAAATCAACATAATAATAATACTTAATAATAATGATAACTGTATGATTTCCAACAAAGATTTGCAATGTGTGAAAAATGACCAATTGCTCCAAAGCAAACAGTTACAAACAGAATATTTTTTATTCTCCCCAAAACCTGTATGGTTTTCATCTTTGGCTCCCCTTCATCACTCCCAAGACTCTCTCTCTCTCACACACACACACACACACACACACACACACATGCACACAGCACATTTAAGCTTGAACATCCCTTCACACAAAAAACAAACTATTGTGCTCTCCCTCTCATTCTTTTTCTCTCTCAAGGTGTTTTCAATCCTCACATGAGTCACCAACACACAAATACCAGCTCATTTAGACTCTCTCTCTCTCTCTCCCTCTCTCTCTCTCTCTCTGTCTCACACACACATACACACTCTCACACACACACACACAAACACTCATCCTCACACACAAACAAACTCTCTTAGTTTCTCCCTCTCAATCAAGGCCTGTCAGCAGCACTAGAGCCTGATATGAGGCCAGGGACAGAGGAAATGAACAATGTCAACCAGTGTTATAATTCAGCAGAACTGACCACGAGAGGGAATACATCTCCTGTATTTTGTGCTCAGGGGAAATCAATCTCAATTCATAATACAATGTTTGCAGGCTTATGCTTGTGTCTTGAAGAGGTCTAGAGAAGCACTGCGCCTTGTGTTCACTCCCTGTGTGTGTGTGTGAGTGTAATTCTGAATAACACTTCCCTGTCTATGATGAGACACGCTCTGGCTTGTCCTTGTTATTTTTCGTCAACGGACACTAGTGAAAAGCTGATGAAAGACCAAGACTAGATGGAAGCATCCAATTATGGTCGTTAAGTGAGCCTTACACACACACACACACACACACACACACACACACATGCACATATAAGTTTTCCTGTTCACACCACTAAATCAGAGATGAAATTGTACATTAGATGACATTACAGAGCTACAAGCATCAAATAGACAATCACTCACATTCTCTTATTACAGCACTTGCACTGAAAAGCAGTCAATTGCTAACCCCTCCATGTACCTGAGTGATTAAGATCATTTACAAGAATTGCATGTTCTCATTTTGTGTGTTAGCGATGAAAACTCTTTCCTCCACAATTTTAACATCCGTTGATGGTGGAGCTGAAATGACTTCATGATGACAGACCTACAAAAATACAAACATGTATAAAATGAATGGTAAAGGAAATGAAAAAAAGTCACATCCTTTGCATGCATCCTTTTAAAACCTGTCCACTGGCATTGTGAAGATGTCACTATACCTCGGCAATGTCTTCTAATCTTTGTGACCTTGTAAGCTTTGTTATCAGGGAACAAGAACACACCTGCAGTCACACACTCATGAACACACACACACACACACACACACACACACACACACACATACACAAAGACGAAGGTGTGTTTTTTCCGTGGTTTTGGCATTTGACAGACATTAAAGCTGCATTGCATAAAGGTAATGACTACAACAGAAGTAAACATATCTTTCTGGTTGGGAAACAATAGGTCTTTTACAAAGAAGACATTTTGACATCATATAAAAAGCACAGGTGTTAATAATAACATTAACAATGCCTCTATTCAATTCAATTTGCACCTGCAAATGTAGCCACTGTTTAGTGATACAGTCTGTGTGCAAATAAAACTGATATTGTTTGCTTTGGCACGCAACCCGAAGACACAGGAAATAAGCAGCAATGTCATGAAGGTTTACTGCAACTGACAAACCTGTGAACATGGAATCAGCTTCATGGACTGCTTTCACTGTCTTAATTGGAAACTAATAACACCTCCGTTCTGTTGCCAAAGCAAACCATTTTTTCTGTAAAAGGGTTGGGCTCAGTGTCTGACTCATGCCATCCCACCTCTCTTCTGTTTGCACTCTCTTGTTCCACGTTTTCATGCTTTCAATAATGTCTGTTGTATGTAACATGAATTTTAATATCTGGTGTTTTCCACCATGGAGAGAAAGAGTAACAGAATTCTGAAGTTCGATACAGAAAATCTTATTTTCCAGAGAACATTTTTTCACTGTCAGTAGAAGAACTGAGGTCAATGACTCTGGATTTCCCGCTTCTTGGTTTTTACTCCTCCAGGTTTCTGGATTCTTGGCATGTGTCTTTTTGAAGGCATACAGTATTTCCCTTGGTTACCCGCCAGCTTAGAGATACATTTCCGTTGCTCTCTTTCTTTGACTTCATCATTAAAATCTGCAGAGCCTGACCTAAAAAAATAACCCATAATTGAAACATGAAAACAACCACAGCTGACAAAGAACGTAGGTGCCCTCTAATGGGACTCTTATGGGCTTAGTCACTCATTTACCACAAGCTGAAATTTGCAAATTTGTCCTCATCCAAACATTGAGGTCAACTCTGTGCTACATGCACTCCTCATCCACATTTCCTAAAAGCAGTATCGTTGTGACGGATAACTTCGTCAGATGACCTCAGTGTAACTGTGTAACTTCTTACTGTGCTGTTGCACATTAAAACGTTTGTGTGTTGGCTGTTGCAATGATGCTTTTTTGGTCAACCCAAGGATGCATCTCCCTCCCTAATGTCAGAACACTGGGGAGTGTTCTGACATTACTCACTGTCATCAGGAGGTATACTCATCAAACTTCGCCCTGGAAAGTTTTAGAGCTCTGTTTGACAGAGAAGCCTGTCTGAAATACGTGAAGGGGCTTATTTGTTGGAGACCTGCTCTTTCAGGTGCCTGTGAGACAATGAATTTGTGCTACATTCGGTCCTAACCCAGCCTCCTAGATTAGTTCTAACTAGGCAGAGGCTCGTATGCTCGGAAGAAACTACTTTGTATGACGTGTCATCCAATCACGTCTGAGGGCAGAAATGATTATAGCTGCTCTGAACAGCCACAGTCAGAGTTGGGGTGAAAAGCCTGCCGTCACGGAGTGAGACTTGATAATCGTTCAAATGGGGGATAATGGTGTGCACTTTCAGGCAATCTTTTCTTGAAGGCATTCATGTTGTTGCCCTTGTTTGTACACACAGAAAATGATTATTTAGTTGTGTGAAGCATCAAAAAGACCAATCGTCATGTGAAGTTGGTGTGAACTAACCCCAAAAACTTCAGAAGGTGTGTTCTCCGAAAAACATATGAGAGACTCTGAGAGTGATCAGAGAGCTGCTGTTATAGAATATAACTGACATCTCTCGCTCCTTCTCTTAGAGGTCTGTCGTGATCGATAATAACAGCTTAACCTCCCCACTTTGTGATCTCATCGCCTCAATCTCTGCTAATAACAACTTAACAACATAATTAATTCTCTTGTGTCCTCATACTATTAAAATAGCTGGCACGTGTGCGGAAACATTTCTCCATCTCACAGGCGAGACCTTTCTCGATCATTATAAAGATAAGATAAACAAACAACTCAGCAATGCTCATCCCCCTCCCACCTCTCTGCTTTTTTAGGACCATCGTCAGTGATCAGTAACGATGATGACTCAGCTTCTCCTCTTCACCACGTCTCCAATGGCAGCAACACTCCTTCGTCCTCAGAGATGGGCCCAGACGCCGTAATCATCGGCATGACCAAGATCCCAGTGATAGAAAACCCTCAGTACTTCAGGAGCACAAACAGTCTGCTGAAAACGGACACGTGTAAGTAAAAAAAATCTACCAATGTGTACCCAACTGAACTATGCTAAAGATAAACAAAACATTTATCAATCAGTTGTGAACTGTCCTCCCAAATATTCAGGTTAACTGTATGTGCGATATACACATGGGTTACCATGGTAACATCTTTCCTTGCTGTCATGGCAATAACCTTGGAGCTTCCAATTCAGAGGGAGAAACAGAAAGTCCGTTTATATGCAAGTGTGTGTGTCTTTTTCTGTGTGTGTGTGTGTGTGTGTGTGTGTGTGTGTGTGTGTGTGTGTGTGTGTGTGTGTGTGTGTGTGTGTGTGTGTGTGTGTGTGTGTGTGCCCCAGCATATGTTAGGCACAAATCCATTCATAAATTCAAGACTTCCATCCGTGACTCAGACACACATATATATTCCCAGAGCTGCAGGAAACAAAACATGCACAACTCCAACATATATGTACACACAACAAATTCACAAAGCAAAAGAGACAGAAGCGCAAAGAGAAGGCAGTCAAAGAAAAGCGGGGAGGAGACAGAGACAAACAGAAGTAGGAGAAAAGAGAAACGTGAGGAAAACGGAGTGAGATAGCGAGAGTGAGCAACAGTCAAATAGACAGACAGAGAGCACACAAGGTTATTGACCTGGTCCATCAACATGACATTATGATTATTGGCAAGTAATAAAAGCTTCTCCAAGCTTTGGCCTTGTGTTGCAGTAAATTATGGAACTGCATGTGTGTGTATGTGCGTGCGCCATCAGGCTGTTTTTGCTGAGGGCAAGGTTGAGGAGGTATAATAATGGGGGATTGGGAGTTGACCTCTTCAGTCCTGCGATATAACTAAAAGATAGACCGGGATTTACAGCCCAAAGACGAGAATGAAAACGCAGAGAATCAATGAAAGTCAATAAGGGACTGCTGTGTATGTGTATGAGCCTACGTGTGTGTTTTTAATATATTACAGCCATTACAACTATTACTCTGCGTGCTTCTTTGACTCACAGACAGGCCGCATAAATACTGAAAGTAACTGACAGATTATTTGGCACTCTGCCTTTTCAGATCGTATAATAGCTTTTGATGGAGACAGTTTTGGCAGAGTGACGTTAGGTTGCACGCCAGGAAGTGAACTCTTTTTAAACAGCGATCTTAACCAGCTTGTGGCCTGTAATATTCAATGCAGGAATCAGTAGCAGTTACACGTTTCTACTCAAAAGATGGCACAGACCTCTTCCTGGCAGCAATAAAGCAACAATTACTCTGCAGAGATGAAGGAGCGGCGTGTAATTATGGGAACTGTTAGCTGTGTTGCAAAGCTTCAGTTGTGCAGCTCACCTCTGAAGTGAACACCTCATTAACAATAATAACATCAGAGGACTTAGCGTTGCTGGAAAACATGTCACATGCATTATTAAAGAGTTACAGTAAATGCATAGGTGGCAACTACTGTGTTTATGTTTCCCTAATCCCTTATACACATACACAGGCTGTTTGTGTGCGTGAAGCCAGGGCATGGCCAGGGATTTCAGAAATACTGAGATTATGTGCCCATATCCCATAAACAGACCCACCCAGAAACCAAGAGAAGTCTCTATTTTTTTAATAATTTGGATTTTTATGTTTTATTTATTGAGTTATCAGTTTACATATTTTTTAAATGGAGAATTGTTTTGGGGACACACATTTTATTTCCCAAATTATAGAATTTAAATGCTGAAGTGTAATGTGTTTATTATTTTGTTGCCCTGAAAGGAATAGTTTGACATTTTGGAAATATGCAATTTTGACGAAAAGATTGACACCAAACTCATGTCTGCTTGGAAAATCTTCCGATCTGCCAATCATATTTACCGAACATGACATGACAAGGGAGCTTTATCAATCCTTTCATCTAACAATGGCATGAAAATGAATGTTAATATTTGGCAAATCTCAATGTTCTCAACCTCAATGTTCTCTGCTGCCCTGAACTGAGGGAGAGATTTTTCTCTCTCTGTTATGTTACACCTTGCTCTTGCCTTTGTCAACAGTATCTCTCACTTTTTCCACTGTTTCCATCCCAGCATGTATTTTATTGTATCTAGGGAGTGAGGATTAACAATGTTCTGGAAAATGTTTTTCATGAGTCTACACTTGCATACAGTATTAGAAAACACCCATTTATACAGACATGCTGACACACACACACACATTCACACACACACACACACACACACACACACATGTACACTAAGCTTATGAAAATAGGTCACAATTAGCTACACCTTCTGATAGGAGTGTTTATTGTTGGGAGTAGTGGCTGACTAGAAGGAGGTGTAGTGGAAAAGGTCTCTGCTGGTTCTGCTGTCAAAGAATCTGTCAAACATGATTGTGTATTTGAACTGTCACAGTGTTCACTTCAAACTACCAAACGCACAATTTCCGAGTTGTTCAAGCTGTCTTATGTCAGCAGGGTCATGGAAAGATTTTGGGCAGATGAGAGAAGGAGGGGAGAAGAAGAGGCAGATGGAAAATGGGGAATAATTATGTCCCGAGACATTAATTTCTTTGGTTGTTAATAAGATGCTGATTAAGGGGAATAGGTGTGAGAGGTGGCTCTATGGGGAGTTGGGAGAGATCGTATGATGTGGCAGAAGGACGGATGGAAAAAGACGACAGAGGAGGTGGTTGATTAGAAATATTATTCCTCTTGATGTTAATGTTGTAAGCGCTGTCATAAACAGGTGATGGAGAAAGACTGATGGAGCCACAGAGTGGGGGGAAGAACGTGCCTGGATGTGAACGTTTAGAGGATGTTGATTAAAAAGTGATAGGTTTAGCAGCTGAGGCGAATGGCAGTAGGGAGAAATAAATGATGGAGCAGAGACATGCTAAATATGGAAAGTGAGAATAAGATAATGAGGCTGGATAGATGGATGCTATATGAGGGAAAATGAGCGAATACGATAAGCATGGAAAACGGGTACTAATTAAGAAAAATATCAGAGAATAAGAGTGCAACGTTTGGTAAATGGGGAATAATATTTCCGTAGATCTTAATTAAGGATACTGATTGAGGAGAAGAGGGGTGATGTTTTGCATGGCAGAGATACAGTTTGATAATGAAAACAGGGTGGAAGAAGGAGTGTAAAATTGGCAGAGGCAGACAGCTGGAAAGCAGAATTCATGAGTGATATAACACCATAAAAAATAAAATAACTTAATTTAGAAAGTTCTTGATTGCTCTGTCCAATAATTATGTAAAATTCTTGATCATATGAATACAACATTAGTTGCGATGACACGGTATAAATCTAACAATATTTTTGTTAGATTTTTAAAAAATGGCATGACATGCTGTGAGCCAACGCCAAATCTTCCTGCCAAAAGAAAAAAAAAAAAGCAATAGAGGAGGCACTGGTCTGCACACATCAATTTATTTGCTATTTGAGGGCGTTAATTAAGGAGAAGTGGTGCGAGGCGTTTTCATGGGTGAACGCTTATTACACAACCGCGGTAGGAAATGGTGCGGTGAGGTAATTAGCTGGTTAAATGGTGGGTAGTTGTCTTGTGGGGATGTGGGTTTATTGTGTGCTGTTGCTGCACAGGGAATTGTGGGTGTTCTGTGACCTGCCTCCATTGTTTTTTAACTGACGACTTAATGTCATGTGCAATATATCATCTATGTAAATTGAGACTTTTAGCCACACTGATACATCTAGATACTGTTTTCAACCTGTTGCCTTTAGACATTGTGTTTATATACAACTCATATGCAACAGCAAAAGGAACATGATCTGAATTGTGTTTTTATCAACATCATGAGGAAACGTTTTAATGAATGAAGTTGCCAAATCTTAAAATGTTCATGAACTGAACATACAGTATATGCAAATAGTTGTTGCAAATATCTGCTAACTGCAACTAAAGCTTGGTGTGTAGGCAATCGAGATCTTCAGGAAAGATTATCATCTGGGCTAAATATCAAAAAATATAACTGTGACCTGAAGCAGTTTATTAACATTTAACCATTTAGCCTTTCCTCAACCTTGACCCAAAGTGCTTTTGTTGCCTAACCCACGCAACACAAAAAGGCAAACTTTGATATTTCGTGTCAAAGCCTGGTCCTATGTAAGCGTAACAATAACATTCTTGAAAACCTCCTCTGCACAACGTTTATTTGGAACAAAAATGTAGCATTAGCATTTCCCAAAATGTATTTGTAAAATAAATTAGTAATATGTAGGCATCATTTCTAGCATAGGAAACAGGGTTGAGATACTGTATACTGTAAATGTTCAAAGCCTTCAGAGGAGCACAAGCAGACACACACACACACACACACACACACACACCCACACACACACACACATTGCATGGTGGGTGTGTTCTTATCCAGCACAATCTTACACTGAAAATTAGGTGCTTTTGGATATCTGATGTAGGCCAGCAATTCTTATATCTCTCTCTCTCTCTCTCTCTCTCTCTCTCTCTCCCTGTCTCTGTTCAATATTGGGTTATGGTGGACCTCAGTAGCTTACAGTGTAGATCGATGCAGCTTCTGAGAGTCTAGCTTGGCTTTAATGTGATATTCTGAGTGGACAGCTTTTCTTCAAATGCACCTCTTAATCACATCACAGATAAATCTCAGCTCTTGGTGTCCTGTGTGTGTGTGTGTGTGTGTGTGTGTGTGTGTGTGTGTGTGTGTGTGTGTGTGTGTGTGTGTGTGTGTGTGTTCGTTCTAGAGGTACCCAAGTGCGTGTGTTATAGGATAATGTGTGTCTCCTTGCATGCAGACAGTTGCAGAACATCTGGCGCACAGTCAGAGAGACAGGGTTTAGCTTGGTTATAGTGAGGGCACCTGCTGTTAATCATTCTGTAGAATAAAACCTTGTATCATCACCATGGTGAGATGCCAAATTTTCTAAAAAATCAGCTGGCATGGAGTCACGAGTTACTTAGCAACAGAGAGCAGGTTCATCGACTCTGATCCAACTGTGGGTGAGCAGGAGGCAGGAAAAGATGACGTTCATGAAACAGACAAAGAGACACATTTTTAAAATTGACATTACAGTAGAAGCTGGATCAAATTAGTGTACAACAAAACAGCAAATTCAATTACTTACTGTAAAATTCATTTCATGTATAAATGATACCATGAAATATTTCAGTAAACACGGAAAATATCCTCAGACACACAATTAAATAATGATCTTCCCTCTGCCAATTTTACTTGGGTAATAAAATAAAATTGGCAGACGGGGAAATATGCCCTCAAGAGTGTGTGGATTCTGAGTGACAGAGAAACATTTTAAGAAATGATAAAATATCATACACATTTTTTCCACTTCAGAGTCAGCACACCCTGCAGCTATGTTTGTGTTGAAAAGAGAGAAAAATCTACAGTAACACTTTATAATACAGCCTGCCGAGGTTATTTTGTTGTATGAATAAGGTACTAATGAAATAGTGTCAGGCTCCAACAGATATGTAAATGTAAGTAGTGGTAGTGGAAGAACACAAGACTATGGGGAACAAAGGAGTAACAACTGGGCATTTTAGAGGAAAAAGGACAAATAAATTCAGTTCCAAGTATTTTTGTAAATATTGGGCACCAGGGTACAGGACTGGGTAATAAAACTAAAGTCTAGGAACACTGGTGTGTAGAAGAAAATACAATATAAATTAGTACAATTACACTCACACTGTAGAGATTTATTAATATATCTACCTAACTATATGAGTTGAAATAAGGACAAGGTGAGAAATGGGATTTTATTTTTGAGAGTTTGCTCCTAGCAGTCATGTGGAAAACAAACATACCTTTTACATCTATAGACGGCTTTTATTGAACATAACCAATCTTGTGTTTCATGAGGAACCTAGTAATTATTATTTCAATTATTTTAATCACATGGTAAGAACCGGCTATGTGGGCCCTGATGTTATGTGTGGCTGTTCTCCCCTTTTTTCTCTTTAATTACATAGTAAGAAGAAAAAGGTTGATGACACTATTTTTCACAAACTTTAGTTTTGTCAGCTACTGCAGGGTCATGTGGATACCCAGATTTTTGCAAAAAATACTTGGTATAATACATTTCTCTTTTCCTCTAAGATGCCCAGTTGTTACTCCTTTGTTCCTCACAGCCTTGTTTTCCTCCACTGTACCTACATTTACGTATCAGCTGGCACCTGTCAGTATTTTATTGGCAACCTGATTCATACAACAAAATTACATGTCGAAGTGTGGGCTGTTGTTAAATCACTGTAGTAAAATCACACAGATTGACAAGCAAATAAACCACACATGAATTAAACTGATAAAGTTTAATAAATGAGTGAGAGTGAGAGCGGATGACATGCAGCAAAGGGTCGAATTCAAACCCAAGCCTACGTGGTACGCACTCTACCAGGTGAGCCACCAGGACGCCGCCTGGGAACTGCTTTTTGATTTTCTTTTCTCTGTCTCTCCTTGTTCAACAGTCGTCCAGCACATTAAGAGACACAACATTGTGCTGAAGAGAGAGCTGGGAGAGGGAGCCTTTGGAAAAGTCTTCCTGGCTGAGTGTTACAACCTCTCGCCTGACCAGGAGAAGATACTGGTGGCTGTGAAGGTAATCTGGAAGTCTAATTGATTTCATTTAATTTTTTTAAAACTGCAAGTTCCAGAGAAAAACATATTTCAAAAATATACAAACGGTTTTGAGTATGTTTCTGCTGTTCAAATGTTAAAAACCATGTTTATGGTAATAATGCTTATTAAATTCAAATGATGTCTTAGAATAACAAATCACTGCATATTTCATATGATACAGTTAAGGCTGAATATGACACAGACATTGTGTAGTCATTGAGCTAAAACCTTTTGTTTTAGTGTTTGTACTTCCTGTTAGGCGTTTTTTAAGGGTAAGGGTTAGTCCCTGACCTCCAGAATATGTCTAAATTGGTCTATTTACAGTCGTCTTATTGTCTTTAAAATGGGAGATTAACTGTGCGATTGACTGTGAGGATTGTGGGAAAAAACATCTGTAACCAATCATCGCTCAATTGAACAAAGCACATTTTTCTTTTCTTTTTTTTTTTTTGGTTTTAGTAGCCTAATTGTGTTGTTGCTATTATAAAGCAAAGAGTACACGTAGAAGGACAGATTGTCTTTGTAAAAAGAAATAAATACCATCCAGTCTACAATACAAACAAGGTATTCCAATTTTTGAGGAGTTTAGTTTAGACTTTAGAATGATTGGTGGAACCAAAATGAAACCCATTATGTTATTATTGAAGGTTAGGTAAGTTGTTGCCTTCTCTACAGTATTTTTGCAATGAGATCTGACACCTGAAATACATTTGAAATATTGAACAGATTACAGCAGATAATGTTATGTTCCTGAAATGTATACATGGCATTTTGAAATGAAATCCTTCATATGGCATCTATATAGTATTTAGACTCTGTGCGCCATCACCTCAACTCCATTTCCTCTGCCATTTTTAGAAAGTCGTTCTATTCCAGAGTTTCTTTGTAAGCAAAAGGTGGAATTACACTCAAACCGCTGACTTCCGGGGTCAAATTGAATGGTTTCTCAGGGAGCATCCTCCCATCGCATCTATCCCATCCACCCATCTCCACATCAAGCATGCTTTCTCTGCTGGTCTGCGGTGAAACAGGATCTGATTGGTGAAGAACTTCTCATTAACAATACATGACCTGCGAGAACCCCAGCCCACCACCCGATCTCCTCTCACTTCTAACTCCATCCTCCTTCACTCCCCACTTCCTCTGTCTTTCACGCCTCGCCTCTAACTCTCTCTCTCACCTGACTTTTTTTTTCTCTCTCCTCTGTCTTCATGACACTTCCAGACTTCCTCTCAAATCCTCCACCTTCTTTTCTCTTCCTACACTTCCTGTTTCCTTCCAGCTTAGCTCTAAACCGCTTGCTAGCCCACTGATGTTTGCTGCCAGCTTAGCTTCAGCTCAGTCTGTGCACTCTGTAAAATATGCACCTGAAAATCCTGGGAAGCAGAGTTCTTGGTTGTGGAACAAGATGCTGTATGTTGCTGACTGCATGTCAAACCTGGTAAGATGTTTTATAAAACAGCACTTCAGCTAAAACTGCAGCTGTATAAAGACATGATTGTAGATGAATCATTTAATCATTAGAGTCACATCATTGATTTAAGTCCCTGAACTCATTAGATTTTTTTTTTCAATTAGCTAATGTACCACCTGCTTACAGAGTGTACAATGCACTGTTCCTGCTCTTTTCGTCCTTGTCTTATTGTCAGTTGGTATGACTCACCACTTCTCTACCGTCTTCTCTTCCTCCCCCTTGTTGCTGCATCAACAAAGATAAAATGTGATGAAGGCTGCTGGAAACAGATTTTCAAATAAACATTTCCACTGATTTGTCTTGTTTAAAGGGCTAGTTCGCCCAAATTACAAAACAAACTGAGAGGGACTCTTACTTTGGCCAAACAAAGTTCACGTGATAACAGTGAGGTCTCTGGATAATCCATAACAACTGAGACACTGTCACGGGAGATGTTTTAAAACTAGGACAACTACAACCAAAACTTACATCATGGTCATGGAAAGATTACAAGAAAATGGGCCCCCTGGGGACAGACATGTAAAAAGCCCCCAGACTGAAAGAGACAACAAAATGACTACAAACGAATTTTGCAACGTCATTTTGTGTCTCTTTATGGTCGTTTTGTGTATTTTGCTGTCATTTAGCTCTTTGTGGTTGTTTTGAATCTTGTTGCAGTTGTTTTGCATCTCATTTTGGTAATGTTGCATCTCCGTGGTCATTTTTGCATTTCTCTGTGGTCATGTTCTGTCACCTCATACTGAGGCTCTGACCCAGGGGCCCCCTGACCTCTCTGGCCTGTTCGGTGATCCATCCCTTGTTATTGTGTTTGAGTACATGAAACATGGAGGAGTCAACAAGTTGCTGAGGCATGGCTCTCACATGATATCAAAACAGCAGTTGGCATATTGAGAATGCATTTTTTTCCAAAAATGTTGTCATGGAAACAAAGGCTCCTGACGTCAGCTTCTGTAACTCAATGTTTTTTTCTCATCAGGCATTTCTTTGAAGTTGGTTCCTGTGGTTTACTGTCCAAAACCAAAGCAGTCTGAATGGTCAGATAGCACTATTTGAGAGGCTGTTTGATTTTTTCTTTGTTGATTTGAATGAATTGACCCTTTTTGTCAGCTCAGCACCAGACTTGTGCTGATGGCTGCTGTTGTACACAGTGTGGACTGAGTACACAAATTAATTCATTAAAGTCAAAATGCTGTGATATACCAGATTAAACAAAAGGATTCCTGGCACTCTTTTGATTATGTAATCTTGTTGAACAGTGATTTGCATTTGCGCTTGTTCACTTTCTGGAAGTTCTCTGAAAATCTGTGCAATATTTTGATGGAACTATGTTAATGATGTACATGAAGCAGCTCCGAGATTTGTCAGTGCACTTAATCATCATGACACCTCTTTCCTCAGTCCAAAACTCAGTCATGCATGCTACATTACAGGAACATGTTCTCCCTTGTACACCACATAACAATAGGCTACACTCACTAATAGAGCTTAATGGTCCTGATTTCAGAGTCGGCTATCAATCAGCCAGTCAGCCATAATACAGAAGCAAGTTTTGCTATTACTGTACGTTATACACTGAGCCTCCATCGATCACAGGCACACTTCAACACGTGCAAATACACATTGGCCTATGCATATGCACACACACACATCCATACAAACTTACTTACACTCCTGCATGCCATCAATCATGAATACCTTCCACTTTCAATAGAATTGCCTTGCACACATGTAAATGTGAGTCACTAAATTCGCAAGCTAGAGGTTGCTGATTGCTTTTTATTTGTCCAGGGACTTGTATGTGTGCAGACCAGATGACTAAATGTGGAATATTATGGCTTTTTGCCTGGGAATTAATGCAACACTGAGTTCAGAGACTTTCTGGCTCACAGGAACGTCTCTGTTGTTACGTTCCTGAATTCAAAATTAATATGTTTTGCTCAGTACAGTGATTAATGTCTGTAACATTGGTCATTTGAGCAGTTCAGTTAGCTGATTGAACTCAGTGGCGCAATACATGTCTTTGCCAAGAAATTAAGTTTTTTTTCTCTTTAATCATGTTTTTGTATTCCACATTTCCTTTTACCAGGAGCTCAGTGTGTAAGCTACAAACAGTGCATGTATGAGAGGTAGACCATCAGCAGACCATCGTCAGTCAAATGTGGATAATATAAAAATGTAGCAATGACCCATGAGCATTTTAGTGCCACTTGTAATATGTCACCCTTTGTAAAGGTGTATAAAGGTGTAAAAGTTGTAAATTGCTCCATTAATAGTTGCATTATTCGCTAATGTTTCACAGATAAGTTATAAACCATTATAAGAATGAAGTCTGGGTTGCCAGGTTGTGCCTGATGTTTATCTTCCTCCAGTATGACACTTGCTTTGTCTTTTTACCCTTTTTTGTTCAACAAGAACAACCGTCCACCTCATCATTTAATCTCTTATCCTCTGAAAAAGCGTTTTATTAATGACTTATTAACATTTATTAATGTTAATATTACCAATGTTTATAACTTCATGGTCATGAAATCCAACGTATAAACACCAAGTTTTTCTTTTTAATGGTCACCAGTACATGATTTATTAACTATGAATGAAGCCATTAATTGCAATTTCTAAATCATTTTATAATGGCAGTATGAGTGTTTTTATAATCATTATCACACACAACCTCTGGAGCAGGTTGGTATTTAGTCGCACAAACTAAACCTGAAAGGTCGGACAGTCTGAGCATGTGAGAACTCATCATAGGAAAGTCAACCCAGATTTCCCATACACGTCTGTTATCACATTTCAAGCGGAGATCAGTGCATATGCTTTCATACAGTATCTCTACTGTAATAATCCATCATGTCATTATCATGCAGTATCACATTACAGTCTGTAATGTACATGACCGAGCCTCTGTGTCATGATACATGATTGGTTGAAAGTGTGTGGGTGGAGTCACAGTCTGTTTCATTTTCTGGCATCTCAGCATTCTGGATGAAAGATCACGGGTCGTTTCCGTCTTCCTGAGCTTTGTTAGTGACTTCTCCTTGTCCTTTAGACCTACGGTACATCTGTAATAGGAGCTTCTATCCGCATCGTTAGTACACAGACAAACAAACACGCACATACACAAGGTAGAAAAGAAACGTATATCAATGTCATGCACTGTAGGAAGACAATCAATTATTCATGTAGGACAAGAGGAATTTTCTATATTTTTCTTCTTTAGATGTGAAATGAATACAGACCCCATATAACTTTCATTCCCTGCAACTCTCTCTCTCTCTCTCTCTCTCTCTCTCTCTCTCTCTCTCTCTCTCTCTCTCTCAGTCGTTCACACACTCCTTCTCTGTCTTTGTCACAGATGCTTGTATTACACAAACTGCCTGACAGATTTCCTGATTCATGCAAAGGAGACAAAGATTAGTTTCAAAGGGAAGCAGTGAATATAATGAATGTAAACAGTGCTGGACGTTGTAATGGCTTACATTAATATAAGATGTCTCCATTTTATCCTGCTCTGCTATTGTATCAGTCCTTGCTCAGTGCCAGTAATTTCACACCGTGTGTGCCGAGTTGCTGTAACTCACTTTTACAAGGCAAGACACTTACTTTTTTTTTTTCATAGTGGACATCAGCCAAATAAATTGGAGCAGACTGGGTGCACTGTGAAAATGACTAATTGGCAACAGTGTGCGTGGCATAATGTGTGAGTTTTCATTTGTCAGTTTATTAAAATGTCACTTCTGTGTGTGTGTGT
The DNA here is from genome assembly GCF_002814215.2 of Seriola lalandi dorsalis. Lineage (NCBI taxonomy): Eukaryota > Metazoa > Chordata > Actinopteri > Carangiformes > Carangidae > Seriola > Seriola lalandi. Next base: position 2,823,081 of record NW_019525077.1, read on the forward strand.
GTGTGTGTGTGTGTGTGTGTGTGTGTGTGTGTGTGTGTGTGTGTGTGCAGACACTTAAAGAGGCCAGTGAAAATGCCAGGAAGGATTTCCACCGTGAGGCTGAGCTCCTGACCAACCTTCAACATGAACACATTGTCACTTTCTATGGAGTCTGCGTGGAGAGCGACCCCCTCATCATGGTGTTTGAGTACATGAAACATGGAGACCTCAACAAGTTCCTCAGGCATGGCTCTTTTCTTCATTATATAAGAATGTCATCAACATGGCACCTGTTTCTTTTGAAAACTTTACATCCCCTTAAAATGCCATCATGCAAACAGAGGGGTCAATAGACTAAGTTAACTGTATAGTAGATGTTAAAATGATGTTTAAAAGGTTAAAAAGTCTAGCAACACTGGAAACGCAGATGACAGGAAACAACATGACATGACTGAGTTTACATAGACTTTCCTCTTGATCCTGCATAGGGCTCACGGTCCAGATGCAGTTCTGATGGCAGAGGGCCAGACCACCAGACCTGTGGAGCTGACCCAGTCTCAGATGCTGCACATCGCCCAGCAGATAGCATCTGGCATGGTCTACCTGGCATCACAGCATTTTGTGCATCGCGACCTAGCCACCAGGTTTGTCACTTGTTGCCTTAAATAAATAAACACATCACTATACTGGGACATTTATTCAGAACCTCTATATTTTATGGCATACCTGATAATGACAAAGTGAAAACATAGTTTTTTGAACATTTTTACCAATGGAATAAAATTGATAAGATCATGTTTGATCAGTTACTTAACATAATAATTTGTTGGAAAACCACAAACCAACACAGTCGCATCATAGTGGCCAGATTGATGACTGTGTTAATACACAGTCAAGTATTTCTGAACATCTAGAAACAGAAAACAGAAGAGACGTGATTTTATTATTATCCTGTCAATCAATCAGTCAATGGTAGACCACAGATATCTGCTTTTTTGCAGAATATATATTCATGTTTTCTCTACGGGCTACCTGTTTGGCTGATATCTTTTTGGGAATGGGTTAGAGTTAGGGGGTTGGAAAAGGAGAGGCATGCTGCTGCACTTTCTTCAATGAATTCACCCGCATCAAATCTGCAAATTGGCTAGTGTGTGGAACATTTTAAACTGCCATCCAAACCTTTGTAGGTTGTGATAAATACAGTAGAGGTTAAACAACCTACAGAGTAACTCAATCTTTGTAAAACAAACAGTTCTGTACTTAGTTTGTGTTTGCTCATATTTGTCGTCCAACAGAAACTGCCTGGTGGGTGAGAACCTGCTGGTAAAGATTGGAGACTTTGGCATGTCCAGAGACGTCTACAGCACTGACTACTACAGGGTAGGTGTATGTGTCGATATCTTTTCTGGCCCTTCTTTTAGCCTCCCTCCTCCTTGCTGCATGGGTCCCTCGCTGCTCCTCCCCTGCATGGGCATGACTGACGGACTCTGGCAGAGTTACAGTAAGATGCTTGTTGTGGTGGGTTGACTAAACTGAGTATAGTTCAGTGAAATTGAACATGTTGTGAATAGATGATGTAGTTGATTGGAGAGGGGGAAGAAATTGCATGTTTTGTTAAGTGATTTAAGTCATAGCAAGTGTAAAATAAGAGCTGTTTATTAAGATAATTACTGCAGCATTTTCTGCCATCAAGGGCCTATTTACACCCGTTTTAAATCCAGGAATCTGCCATTCACCAGAGACTTGGCTAGTAAGACAACTGCATGACAAGACACTAAAATTACAAAAAAATTAAATTAGAAACTCCTCCCAAAAAGTATAATGGTTTTTGAAAAATCAATTGGACAGAACAAGATTCACAAAATATGAATCAATATTTTCTTTTGTAGAAAGACCACATTCAATTCAATTGCTTTAGCGTAGCTTCGATAAACAGTAAATGAACTCGGAGATATAAAATAAGAAAGGTTTTGTGTGTGTGTGTGTGTGTGTGTGTGTGTGTGTGTGTGTGTGTGTGTGTGTGTGTGTGTGTGTGTGAGTGAGTGTGTTTTTGTATATATCCAGGGACATTTAGCAGCTCTTCTGTGAGTGTCAAGATAACTCAGTAGTACCAGAGACAGTTTTTTTTCCTGCTGCACAGTAATCTGTCGGTTTTCCAAAAGGCCGAAATCTAATAAATTGTACTGATTGATTGATAGTGACTGTCCATTTTTCCTGCCCTCTCTCCCATCCACTGTGACAAACTGACAGCAGCGACAGTGACAGAGAGCTCAGGGGAGGGCGGTGAAAGAGAGAAAGAAGGAGGGAGCAGCCATTCAATGACAAGAAAAATCTCTGTTTTGAAAAAATAATAACTTATTAATAAATAATAACTTAATAACATGCAGAAAGATAACATTGGATGAATATATAGTTCAGTAATTGCATTGATTGATGCATTTTATGTTATGGATAAAAGCATGCCTATATTTTTGCCAGAATAATTACTGTTCAGTGCAGTTAAAGAAATACAAAACAAAATCATCTTTATTTAGGCGAGAGGCAGTTTTCTAGATTATAGCTTGCATATAGGCTTCTCTCTCCCTTCATCTTTGCCATTTTATAATCACAACTACTGTATTTAAAAATGTAGTTCAGTAGAAATTATGACCCATATACATGACACTGGCATGCCAAAATAAGAAAATTCCAGGTATATTTTTCTTGTTTCTCATGATTTGAAAATGACTTTACCAATAGTAGATATTCTTATTTACTGTTATTTTACAGGTAATCATATTTCACAACATGTAGAAAACCTTTCATGACCCCAGAGCAAAGCAACAATGTTAAAAAGGTAAAAAAAAAAAAAATCTATTAAAAATTTCAAGTAATAGGTGCTCCAATCACATGGAAAAATTACTTTTCGTTAGGATTAAATTTGGAATAACGAGTTGTACATGGCATCAAATTAAATAAAAAAGATTAAGGTCTCTCCTCTTTGGTTTTCTTTTGTACTATCTCTGTGTGACGACACAGCACTCCCCCTTCTCCTCCCCTCCTTCCTTTCACCCCTCCTCAATAAAGCTAAGCGCCGAGGCTGTAGTCATAGCAACGGTTGAAGGCAGTGGCGGTGAGCCTCGGAGTTGTATCCAACGTTTCTCAGGAAGAAAAGTAATCAGAGAACTTCTGTTTAGTATGCTGTGGCAGTATGAGAAAAAGAGAGGGGGGAGAAGGAGAGAGATGAAAGTGTGGGAGACAGAGGCAGGAAGGTGGCAAAGAGACGAAGAGAATAGAAAGAGCTGGAGAACGAGAGAGATGGAGGGAGCAGCTGAGAAAGAGAAAGGGGGAGGCAAAGGAGTGGGAGGCCAGGGAGGGAGAAAACAAGACGCAAATAAAAATACAAAACGAGTGAAGGCGGTAATAGAGCAATAAAGGAACATACACATGCCGAAGTGGGAGAGGAGAGGTCTGGAGGAGAGGCAGCCCACAGAGAAAACATCGCACAGGATAGTCAGTAACAACCAAACACATACAGGAGCTGCAGCTTCACCCAACCACAGAGCAGGATATCAGAGACACAAGAGACGCAGACAGACAGGGGGGAAACATCAGAGCGGGAGAGGTACAGGATGGTGGGAGGTAAAACACAGTGATCCACCCATATTTCAGCATCCAGGAGAAGACATAGGTGTGTGTGTGCGTGTGCGTGTGCGTGTGTGTGTGTGTGTGTGCGTGTGTGTGTGTGTGTATGTGTGTGACTGTGTGACTGTGAGAATGGTGTATGTGGGAACCCAGCCATGCTCTTGCGTCAGACAGGAGCAAAGATGAGTCATAGAGGAATTGGAGGCCCCCCCTCAGTGCTTATGTATGTGTTGGTGTAAGGAAATAGAAGCAGAGGCGGTAGGACCGAAGGGGCTGTGGTGACGTCATTGAATCCCCTGTTACACAATGAACCTGACAGATGCTTCAGAAGACAGACAAGGATGCAAACCACGAGTCTTTCCGTGCAGCCTTTTTTTGATGTGTGTGTGTGTGTGTGTGTGTGTGTGTGTGTGTGTGTGGGTGGGGCTGGACTTGCAGTTGGAGTTGGGGAGGGTGAAGGCATATATACAGCACATTTTCTCTCTCTTAACTGATTTCATGCCCAAATGTGTAGGATGGAAGAAAATTAATTGTCTGCTTACGTTTTAACGTCGGAGCCTGACTGTTTTACGCTGCTGACACAGACTGTTGGGAAATGCTGGCAACAAAGTAGAACTAAACAATCTCTGCAGAGTAATTTGGCTCGTAAGTGTTTTGTTTTTTTTTCAAACCATCTATGGGTCCCGATCAGCACAGACAAACAGCATTTTAATGGATCACCTGGAGACGCCAGAGTGGAGCAGTTATCTGTACAGGAGTGAGCATTCATGTGGACAGGCAAAACACCGTTTGCATGATACAGATCAATACAAAGATGATACTGTCAACATTTGATAAAATCTACCAAATGGAGCACAATTTCCTCTTGCACACGTTTTTGAAAAAAAGATTTTCCATCATCTATGTATATAGTTTTATTGTAACTACCTTTTCGATTGTAGCTATTATTATTCAAATAAAAAAACAAAACAACATATCAAAATGACATTAAGACTTACTGTATATGTTATGACAATCAAGCCAGCAGTCGCTTCACAGTTACCTAGAATGGGTAACTGGGTAACTCAAAATCGCCACTATTTAAGATTTTTCTTTTTTTTTATGTGCACACTGAAAAGAAATCCCAAACGTCCAGAATAATGCCATGAATTGTTTTTATTTATCTTTTTATGTCATACAAAGTGCAGGACACAGGGAAAACCTAAATCAAATGAGTAAAATTAGTATTTGGTGTGACCCCTTTGCTTGGTTGTTCCAAGCATCTTGGAGATCCCAGACTGAATTCATGATGTTGAGATCAGGGCTCAGTGGGGACCAGATCAGGACTTCTTGTTCTTCTTGTCCCTGAAGATAGTTCTTTATGACTCTGTAGTCTTACGTTGTACTAGAAGATGATGTTTTTTAGTGAGAGATAAATATATTGTGTGTAAGCATTTTACTTATAAGTTCATTGTCTGCATATTTGTGTCTCGAACTGAACAACATTTCCTTACTACGTTAATAACATCATCGAAGCAGCATGACATGTCCTTGAAAACAAATTTCTGTTGCAGATGAGTTGTATATAAAAAAAAGCAACATTGTTGAAAAATGTCATGTCAACCAACACATACACACACACACACACACACACACACACACACACACACACACACACACACACAAACATACATATGCATAGACACTAGCATTCTTGGAAATAGTTTTTTAGGTAGGGTTCCTGTGTAACAAAGAGTAGGTGGAGTTAGTCACCTAGGCCCCTCCTCCTACACTACATCCCATAATGCTTTCTTTTTAACCAGTCCAGTTGCCATGGATACCACAGCCTCCAGCAGGTCACTACAGAGAGCCCACAGCCCTCCTCTGCTTTATTCTTCCTCCTGTTTTAGGCTTTCCTGGAACACTTAGGCGGTGATCTAGCTGGAATGATGCATATTTATAAGACAGAGAGGGAGAGAGAGGGAGACAGGCGGGTTAGAGAGGGTGAGAGAAGGTGAGAACAAGTGAGAGAGAGATGGAAGGGAACAGCAAAGGAGACAAAGACTGACGACAAAGCTACTGACAGCAAAGAGAAAACAGAGACGGGGCTGATGCACCGTCAGTGAGAATCTTTAAAAGCGCTTATTCTTCAGACTTCTCCACTGTAAATTTTTTGTGCCCCTCCCCCTCCAATCAAAAGAAGATTTAATCTGAGGCTTTCCCTTCCTGCTCATTCATTTCTTTTCTCTCCTCTGTTTTCTCTTTCAATTCAGCCTTGTTACAGCCTTGTTGAAGAGACTGCCCTTTTGTTTTCTCCTCATTCTCTCTGTCATACTCTCTAATTCAGATATGCACATACATATATATACACACACACACACACACACACACAAAGTTAAGAAACAAACAAAAAAATGTACCACAGCAGTTCAAGAGCCCAATATTAATATTTCAGACCATCAGGGGGAAATGATCAGCAATGATGAATAAAACAAAAAGACTAATGGACATGAGCAGGTTCAGACACATCAGTGAATAATAAATACTGTCAAAAGACTGTCTATAGAACAGAATAGAAAAGAGTAGAATCAACAATGGCCGTGTCCCAAATCAATATCTATTATGGTGCTTCATATTTACTGTCTGTCTTTTTATCTGAATTCTGAGTGTCAGATTTACCCACAATACAGAGCTGTCGGGACCAGCCTCGGTTCTTCAGTAACTCTGAACTCTTAACAAAGTTTAACAATGATTACTTAGTGAGCACAAGAAACTCCCCTTTTAATACCATAACTTGGGGGTCTTCCGTATCCATAAAACTTATCAACACTCTGCTTCTAAAGTAATTTAACACAACTCTGTAGTTGTTTAGCCCACAGATGTATCTATCTAATTTAAACAGGATTTAAAATGGTCCCAGTTTTCATCATGACCAAACGGTACTTTGTGTGTCCCGTCAAATATATGTCAACCATGTTGAGAATAGTGTATCTATTATATTATACACGGTGTATGTCTGTGATTTGCATTTGAGACCAGCATCAGATTTTGATTAAGAATATCGAAAGAAAATGTGCATTTTGTTGTATAAATAGTGTTGTATGGTGAAGCTTCAGTGTTGTCCCTTGCTTGGAAGTCGCTTTGGATAAAAGTGTAAAAGTAAATGTATAGTGTGTTGTAGTGTATTTAGTGTAATGTATGTCGTCTTTTTTTTTTTTACAGCATTCTATATTATCATTCTTACACTGTAACCCTTTTACATTGCTTTGGCAGAACTTACCTTCATTATGGACATGCCAATAAAGCACATTTGAATTTGACAGAAACAGGCAAATGTAAATGAGAAACAGACAAACAAGGAGGGAGATGTGGCATTACAGAGAGGAAAGCGAGGGCCTGGTTATAAAGAGTAAGAGCTGCGGAGATGAAGGCAGATATGGTTCCCAGGACGTACCAGTGAACCTGATGGCTATCTATGTGACCGTGCACGTTTTATTACTCCATTAAATAACCCACTGAATAACATAGAAACAGGCCAAGTGTGGATACCAAGCCATTAATAACAAGCATAAACCTCAGAGAATGGATTGTGCTGTCTGTGTGGAGCAATGGAGCGCAGATTGGTCGGTAGATTCATGTGAAGAGAAGGAGTGAGGGTAGAGGGGAGGTTCGGTATGAGAGAGAACAGCATCAGTATACAAGGTTATGTTTCACTCAGCTCTACTATAAATAGGTTAGGGTTAAAAATTCAAGCACTGACGAATTTAACTTTAAGCCCCCTGAACTTCACTGACCTGCCAGAAGGTCCGTCATTGCAAATTCATGCTGTGCAGCAAAACAATGTTCAAACCCTAAAAATGTTATTTTAGATTCTAGTGGAGATCCCACGTTTCCTATGATAATCAATATATCAGGTTGGTTAACAGATATGTAGAATGCTTCCTATTGGATGGCATGACTGTAAACATCATATAGCTTTAATTCCATACTTAAAGCTACTAAGGGGGGAAACTGTGTTAAAGGGTTAAGCATACTGTTTTCTCTCTTTTAATGGCTGAGCGACACTGAGACATAATTAATATGTAAGACACAATAGCTTTTATGCAAACATAGTACTGTAATTACATGATACTTTAAGGCTGAGGTGCTCTCTCACCTTTTGTCACTGGTGGAGCATGAAGAGTGTTTCACACTCGGACCTCTGCCGCAGCATTAACCCCATTCAAGGCTACAGTCACAGTCTGTGGGAGTCTGAAATGAGCTGTCTGTGGTTATGAACAGTACAAACATCAAATGAATACGACAATCAAACAGGCTCCAAAGGCTCAGTTCAGATTAGAGAATAATGAAATGACCAATTGTCTCTCAGAGTGCCTGTGAGTTCCTCAGCAGTTGATTTCTGCTTTCCGAGAATCACTGGGACTCATCATATTGTTTGATACAACAATTAAAATGAATAGGGTCAAAATTTAATTATTTTTCTTACTTGAAATCCACTTGCATAGGACACTAGCAGTACACATACTGTATTCTGCAATAGTTTATTCTGGCTCACACATTTTATAGCATACATTTGATTGCTTCCTCAAATGTTTTTTTTTTTCTTTTGATCCATTGGCTGATTACACACTTTCTATTTATCTATTTATCCTCTAAACAGCTATGAATGCGCATGTGAATGGGTGAATGTGGCTTGTAGTATAAAGCACTTTCAGTGGTCAATGGGACTAGAGACTAGAAAAGGGCTATATACTGTAAGTGCAGTCCATTTAATAGTGATGGGTGGCCAGTAAATTAGTGCATATACCCTCTTCGTTTTAGGGAATGTAAAAAGCAATACTCGCTCGATCTTCTGTTAAATAAAAGTATATGCTCATCAGAATTGAGGTGTGCTACGGTCAGGGAGATGATGGAATCTACTACGCCATACCACCAAACCATACTTATTTAAATGCCTCAGGCAGCAGTTTGGAGGAATGAAATGTTTGCAGCACCATTTTAAAATGTATTGAAATTTCTGAGTGAACCTTGGTGAGAAATGTGAAAAGCTGCGTGACCGTGCATTCGAAATGCATGATGCCTCAGAATAAAATGAAAAGAAAAGACTTGAATATAGAGCGGTCATGTCTGTCAGAGGATGGGATGACTCTGAAGATGCTTAACTGCTCGCACAATCTTTATTCTGTCCTCTGTTCACTCTACGCTATACTGACTTTACACTCTCTCTCTCTCTTTGTTTGTGTGTGTGTGTGTGTGTGTGTGTGTGTGTGTGTGTGTGTGTGTGTGTGTGTGTGTGTGTGTGTGCGTTAAAAGGTCGGAGGTCACACCATGCTGCCAATCCGCTGGATGCCCCCTGAAAGCATCATGTACAGAAAGTTCACCACGGAAAGTGATGTTTGGAGTCTAGGAGTCGTTCTCTGGGAGATCTTCACCTATGGAAAACAGCCTTGGTACCAGCTCTCCAACAATGAGGTACAGAACACAATACAGTCACTTATTATAACTCTGACACCTCTATAAACACCTCTAAACACACCAGCAGACAGCATTACTGATCTATCACAACAAAACATTAGTGTAGTGAAAAGTACAAAGCAGAAACTTTATGTAAATGTTCCCCTGGAAGCACTTTCAGCTTAATAAGTAATGGCAAACAACATGTTGCAGCCCGCAGATATGAGGAAACAGCCCTTTGGTTCAAGTAAATTTAAATATTTGATCAATTGTGTGAGCAGTTTTCCCATAGGTATACATTTTGTGAATCTTTCGGCCTCAGTCACCTCATTATATAAAGGTAAGGCACATGGCTTAGAAACTTGATAAGTTGTTTATCATTTTGTGATGTCTTGAATTAATTGTAAGGTAAGACGCAGAGCTGGGGAACCAGGTTTTGCTGGTTTTGCTCTAAAGCGCAGAAGCTGTCTGGCATCGCTGTCAGGCTGGTGCAGGAGCAGATGTGTTTTGTGTTTTGAGTGGAAAGGCTTTTTTTGAAAAGGACTCACAATATTTCCCCTTCTTTTTTCTGACATGGATCACGCTGAATTTTGTGGTCTGGTGGCACTGCTGCAACTAAGTGTCTGTTCTTTTTTGCTCAGGACAAAAGCTTTGTTCCCTAAGTGTCGTTTTACCAACAGCGAGCAGCGACACAGCCAGTAGATTTTGTTCTAAATAAGAATCTCCACTCAAACCACCTAAAACTGAGAAAATGAACCAATATGGGAGCCAAAGGTGGAACCAGTGAATGTTTGACACTTTTGCTAAATTATCTAAATAATTAACCTTTTATCAAGACAGTTGCTGTTTTAAACCCACTAACAATAATTATTGGCCTGCCTGTGGGTTAGTTACTGTGATACAGACTCATACTCAGCAGCCAAACATGTTTTTAACTCACATAACTTAAATTTAAATTCCACTGAAGAGGCTGAACCTTGGGCAAAATGTGTAAAAGTGATGCAGAATACTGTATATCTAAAGTAAAGTATTTTCATTGATTTGCACCCATACAAAAAACTTCCTGCTTTTGACAATTTCAGTCAGTGTAAACATCATAAGAGCTGGGACAAGCTGTTTGAGAATATATCTGATGCTGAAATAAGATGATTGTAACTCACTGAAATTACATTAGATTACTGACATAACAGGAAACCAAATCGCTCAATTTGAAATGCCGTATTAAATGCATTTCTTATTATGCATTAGATTAATAAGTAAACAATTGGCTGTCGCCTCTGAATAATTAATAACTCTTACAAATCTTCCCTTCACTACACCCAGGGTCTTGACCCAGTTTCCAGGAAACACAGCTGCATCAGAGCCTTTCAACCCTTCACCTTAACCTTAACCTCAACATCATCAACCACCTTAGGACCAAAATTAACCTTTAGCCCCTTCCACCCTTTTCTTTATCATTTATATCTCTCAGATTTCTGCTGATTCACAGTTCACTCACCTCCTGACCAAAATTCGAGGCTCAGATATCTTCTAAACAGGATATGGGCTTTTGTTTCAAAATGAGATTTCCATTTTATATCGACTCTCACAAACTGATTCCCAGTTAGTAATGGCTTGGCAAAAAGATAATAATCTTACTGATCGGATCATTAAAAATTTAGAGATACCTAATGGTAATCTTCAGGTATTACAATGTTTTTTTTCAAAATGGTTATTTAGCGATTTGGAAGACACAGGTGCTTTTTTGGGCGCTTAATAGAAGCCGATAATTGGTATTCATTCCACACACAGCAGGGTGTATTTAATGTCTGAGGAAATTATAAAATGCTTAATTATATTACAGGCAAATAACAGTATAGATATTTTCCAAACTGCTGCCAGAGGATGATATATTCTCCCTGTACTGAGGAGAGCTTTCCTCTGCAAACAGCAGCTAGGTTTCAACAAAGTGTCTTGATCCACAAATCTTCATCCTCAAGGAGATTTAAAGCTCAAAACTGTATTTTTCTTTTCATTTATATATAAGAAAATATATCAAGTTTGCTGAGACACTACATTCATTGTACAGTTTATGTAGGTAAATCTATCGGTGGAGACTTTACTCTCACACAGTTATTGAGGAATTGCATCGGATTTGTCTGGATGACTGCTCCAGTGCAGTGTAATTTCATCAATTCAGTAAATAATTTATTCACTCTGACATTCTCACTGTGCGCCACTGCAGGTGAAGCAGCTTTACCAAGCAGATGCTCCATCATCTTCACTGGAGTTTGAAAATGCAGAAAGTTATGGATTTCAGCTTGAATTGATTGGGGCTGTGCCTGCTTTTTTTTTCTTTTCTTTTCTCTTCTTTTGCAACAGAGGGTCAAGATTACGGCTGACATCAAACCTGAGGTCTTTCTTTTCTCTGTTTCTTCCTCTGTAGGTGATAGAGTGTATAACCCAGGGCCGGGTGCTGCAGCGCCCCAGGACCTGTCCTAAAGAAGTCTACGACCTGATGCTGGGCTGCTGGCAGAGAGAGCCACACATGAGACTCAACATCAAAGAAATCCACGGCTTGCTCCTCAACTTGGCTAAGGCCTCGCCTGTATACCTGGATATACTGGGCTGAACGCAGGCGGAGGACGGAAGAGAGTTATGAGTGTGTGTGTGTGTGCGTGTGTGTGTGCGTGTGTGTGTGCGTGTGTGTGTGTGTGTGTGTGTGTGTGTGTTTGTGACAGAGAAATATGTCTGTTAAGGTGGGGATGGTTACATCCAAGTGTGTATGCACATTTGAGGTTGCATGTATGCGTGTGTTTGTGTGTGTGTGTGTGTGTGTGAACATGGTGATACCTCTGAATGAAGTTTGTGTGCGTGCAAGGTACCGCTGTACAGGATGTGAAGCTATTATCAAACTCTAAAAGGCAATCAAAAAGTTCTTCAACTCGTCCCCAATCGTTTCTGTCCTCCCTACCAATTTCCTCTCCTTTGTGCACCTCTATTCCTTCCCTCTTTCCTTCCCGAAGAGACATTTACTAAGAGTAATTTAACTTTGGAGGAAAAAAAAGCTTCTCCCTTCTTTTCAAATGCTTTAAACTGACTGGGGCTAAACTGATGAAACCTGATTAACAGGACTTTAAATTTAGTGACTCATTCGTCGCTGCCTGTCGGACAACAGGACCCGTTTGAACATCCGGAAATGTCAAGGAGGCGCAGCGTGGGGGAGGATGTCCAGAAGCTTCAATCCTTTGCGTGTAAATATGAGACTGAACGGCAGTGAGACGTTTCAGAGGAAATGGCTCTGTGAGATGTCGAGCCATAAACACACTGTGTTTTCCCCTCTCACCCTGTCTTGTCTGTTCGTCCTTTCTTTCTGTCTGTCTCTCAGAACTGTACACGAGTATTAATGTGAAGATTCATCCAACATGGCTTGCGGGAAAGACTACACAAGTGACGATTAACACACCGGTTAACATACAGTAGATTGACTGTAACAGAATAATGACCAAAACAACAGGAGGGGAAAGTAAACACAATCTGGTTTTGTTTCTGCCTGTCAGATAAAATCAGGAGGTGAGATTGGATGATTTCTGGTTGGCCAATTTCACTGATTACAAAAAAAAAAAAAAAGCAAGAGCAGCAACAAAAGACTAACAATACAGTGCCAACTGAGGCTTAACTGAGCTGCTGTGGTCAAATAATTATTCAGAAAGAAGGCAAAGGTATTCTACTATACTGTAATGATGAATATTAGAAATGTAAAAAAGCTCCACAATATCTCCTCATGCAACAGATTGTCATACATGATTTTAAGGATATATGCACTCATATCTGCATACTGCATTTTACCATTGTTTTCTTTTACATATCACTTTGCTAAGGCCTGGACTGCACTGTCATACAGCATAGGGTAACACGATAACC
>NW_019525077.1:2836094-2853952 GCF_002814215.2 Seriola lalandi dorsalis
GGTGGGGGTGGCGGGGTGGGGGTATTGGGGGTGTAAAGGTTGCTAAGGGAGGCTGGGTTTTGAATGGTCAGATCACGGTCAGATGTGTGGGCGACGGCGCTGGAGAAGGTGTGGTTCATTTGGTCAACCCATATTAAATCATCAAGGCTCTCAGCACTCAGACATCCTTGAAAACCACATCTGTGCTAGAGGGGACGCGCGCACACACAAACACACACACACACACACGCACTGTATACCTTATCCTGTCATCCCTCCATCTCCACAAACACACACACACACACACACACACACACACACACACACTGAAAGACACTCAAAACGGGCTGAGAAGGAAATTGAATTGTGCATGTTTTATTATTTGAGCGGTGCAGTGCTTTAGCCAGGGCCCGTCCTCTGTAATGGTGTAATGTATATTTCATTACAGCCTAATGGGCTCCATTAGCACAGTCTCCTCACAGACATTCAAGACTTATTGTTTTATGGCTGAGAAGGAAGGATGGAGAGGAGTAGGAGAAGAAAACAGAGAGAGGACTGAGGAGCGGTGGAGAGGAGAAATAAGAGGAGAGGTAATAACGCATATTGGGGAAGAAATGGGGAGAAAGGGAGAGAGCTCAGAACAGAAGCAATGGGGTAGAAAGGAGAAGATGGTGGGAGAGAAAATGTAGGAATGGGTCATCTAGAGAAAAGACGAAGGAGAATGAGAAGACAGTGGAGTGAAAAAAGGACGGCGAGGGAGAGAGAGGAGGTGTGAATGTCCTGAGGGACAAAGTAAGAGTGAGCATCCGCCATTACTGCGGCCTGCAGATGTTCTAATAAACCACAACTTCAACTTCACGCTCCCATCACAATCCTATGGCTGCCCTCAACCACACACACACATTCTCCTCACACATTTTACTGGCAGTCCACCAACAGCTTAAACTGAAAATGAACTCAATAATGCACCCCATGATGGAGAACCACTTCACTCACTTACGGTACAGCTCACATATCTGGTCAAACGCTGACAGACACACTGTATATACAACAGCTCACATGCATGCAACGAAACACATTTAATGTTTGTTTTTGCGTTTTACTGGGGCATATTTTACTCTTTACACACATATTGAAAAGTCATAATCACTGCAGTTTCACTAACAGCCATTTGAATTAGATGTAAAACATCAATCTGGAATTATAAGTCTTATTTGTTTATTAACAACGGCACTTGATGGTATTGATGTTTGTGAACTTGAAAATGATGTTGATTTTATTGATTTATAGTATTATTATTTATAAATTAAGAAGCATTTTGTACATTTCTTTCTATATCTAAAGTTGCCTTTTGCAACAACAAACTGATTGAAACTGAACACTGGTTTAATCGATTATGTTTTAGCAAATGTGTAAGATAATCTTGAGTGTATATGTATTTTTATGTCAGGCTCCCTCTTAACAGCTACCTAGTCTGTCCTCATGTACACTGTACACTCTACAACAGGGATGGATGTTTCACCAGTCTGTCACATTTGTAGGTTTAGTTTGCCATATTGCAAAATTATTGTCACCTGTCAGCGCATGAATGCAAGAGGTAACAGCTGCAGCATTGCCGGTGCAGGCTAACAGGGTCTCCAAATCCATCCCTGCTGTACAGTACAGTAGAGTTTGCACTGAGTCAGCACACTCGACTCTATTCAAAAACTTGCCACACAATATCTCTGTGCAATAACAGAGGGCAGGGCGTGTGAGGGCCTGTGTGTGAGCTGGAAAAAACTGTGAGAAACGAACACAGTACGAACGACTCAGATGTCAAAAGAGTAGATTACCTGCTGTTTCCTTTTTTTCTTCTTCTTTTTTTTTTTCTTTTTTTTTAATAATGAACTGTGTCAAGTTGGATGGCAGTGATTTTTTGACAGTTCAAGGAAGAGGCTGTGAGAGGGATGTTTGTTATGATGAAGACTTGTCAGCACAACGCAGCAGCGCTCAGTGAACTGGTAACATAACTGTGGCTGAAGATGGGCTGTCTTTGAATCCATGCCTCAGACCAAAGGTACTGGTCAAACACAGGAAAGAAAAGGAGGAAAAACAACTACTGTATGAACGGATATCTCAGAAAAGGAGGGACTGACAATCACAGACTTCTCTCTTTCTCTCTCTTATTCAAGTGACCTACTGTAAAATAGACTATTCAACCAACTTTCCTCTTCTATGCTGCCTATACTGTACGTGATAGTCTTAAACTTTGGTCTCTAGAAGTGCTACTTTTTCTTTTCTTTTTTATTTTGTAAAATGAAATAACAGCGAGAGGAATGAACAAAAATACATGTACAAATGTGAATAAGCTGCTGAAAGAAATAAGCGTCGCTAACTGCTGTGTCCGAGACTGTGTCAGTGTCTAGATTGTACTCTTTTCTTCTTTTGTCTTAGAAGTGGAGGGCAGAGAATTGGGAAGCTGCATGGGGCTCACAAATACACAAAATGACATACAGCAGCCCCCGGGATGCAGAGCGATGTTTGCTCATTCTCTCGGCGGTGTGTTTGTGTGTGTGTGTGTGTGTGTGTGTGTGAGTGTGTGTTTGGAGAAGGCTGATTGATGCCAGAGTGAGTCAGGAGGGATCCGTAGGCTGGGCTCAGACTCGAGCGAAATCCTTGTTCAAATGCAAAGAGATTCACCGGAGGAATCAGGGACTGATTTGTTGTCGCTGTTCACAGATTCATGATAAATGACTTTACCTAGGTGTGTAGGTTTGAGGTTGGTATTATGGCAGCTAAGATTTATGGAATCACTCAGTTGTTTTATTTATGACTCGAAAATCAGCCTTCTTCTCTACACAATTTACAAAAGCCTAGGTTTCACAGAAATATATGAGCAATATTTACAGATATTTTCCGTTGCCTATCTCCTTACTGTAAATGAGTTTGGTCTAAATCATGTGATTCATTGGACTGGAACATATCTCACACAAGGTCCAGATGCACGTCACGACTTAAGGAGTATTATTATCCATATCACATTTACTCCCCTCTCTCTCACAACACTAACATCACAGTCTAAGCTAAGAGAGCTGAAATATCATAAAGGTCATCTTTGAGATTACCTGCGTGCTTGGATGCTTGTGAAGCCCTGAAGAATGTATTACCACAAAAAAAAACTGCTTCTCTGCAAAAAACAAAACAGAAAAAAAACAGAAAAAGAAAAAATGAAGCCAATTTTGCTATATGCAGAATCTCTGTTTTTCAGTACCAGATTTCTTTTTTTGATTCTGTGCTATTTGTCTCTGTGTTTAAAGGGTTTCACTGCTGCCACCGTGGTAGAAAAAAAAGGAGGATTTTGAATGTTTTGTGGATGTTTGGATTGTAAGAGGCTTAAAATAGGACAGAGGACAAAAAACACTGGAAGGTTTCTGTATTAAAAGAGATGTTAAAATGTTATTTCTATACCTAAAAATACTCTTCAAAATGTTAGAAGCAGCTGTACCTATTGCGAAACACAAGGTAATTAAAAGCTGGAAATAGTCCGACTGATGCAGCCAATGTTCTGTCTTTGAAAGCAGGTTGTTATTCAGTAAAGCAAAAGTTTTGATGCTACCAATCTGTGCTTTGCTGGTACACACACACACACGCACACAACACACACACACAAACACACACACACAGAGAAACACACACCAGAAGAACTTGAACAGTCATACAGTTGCGTGGTGGAAATGATCATAGTGAGTCATGATGGTAATGATGGTGATGACGATGATATGATTTCTATGAACGTGGACCAGTCTGTCGTGATACAATGTAATTAATAAAAAGTGTTATGTCACATCAAAGCTCCTGCAAGTGAGTATAATGAATGGTTATGTGTGTGTAAAAGTGTGTGTGTGAGTGCGTGTATGTGTTAAGAGAGGCGAATCACACACTCCTCAGCAAACAGAGGGATATGCAAAAGAAAGTGAGAGGTTTGGTTAGTAACAGAAGACGTACTCAGGCATGCTCTGGGCGGTGTGAGAGCAACAGGAAAATATGCGAAATTGAATTCAGTGATAGAGCTGGACTGTGTGAGTGATGCTACATCTCTCTCATTCTATTAATCCCAGTATAAATCCAGTGTCTTTTAAGAAAGGGAAAAAAAAAAACTTGCTTGGTTTGCAGATTAGGAGCAGGCTGAGAGCTTTTGCGGGGAATTGTACTAGCAAATTGGACAGAAGAGTACCCCCAAATCCCCGATGCAATTAAGCAACAGCTGAATTAATCTGTTCTTTTTACACAGAACTCTGTCTACAATTTATCTTTTAATAAAAACGTCATTGGAAAGGAAATGAGAAATGCACAAGGCGCACAAAATTCACCTTGGTGTAACAGGGTGTATGTGTGTGTGTGTGGGGGTGTGAAGGAAGGGAAAATACTTAGACTGAGCATATTGTGTGTGTGTGTGTGTGTGTGTGTGTGTGTGTGTGTGTGTGTAAAAAGCAAGTGGTAGTAATGCTCTCCTTAGTGTACAGTGTAGAAGTCCTGTACTCAGCACTTCAACCTCATAAATAACACTTTTAATCAAAGAACACACACACACACACACACATACACAAGTTGTAAGGATGAGGGAAATGAGGGAACATAAAAGCTGATCTACTGTGCGTCCTGGTAAGACAAACAGAGGAGCAGATGTCACTCTCAAAAGACTGGGGCAATATTAGCGATTAATTTACAATTGTACAACATGTAACCAAAATGTCCTGACTGGTAAATCCTGCTAAACATCTTCATCATAACAACTCGCCTTCTCTCTGCCTTGAGACAGTATTACCACACCCTTGATCTCAATTAGTACACGCTTAACCTCAATAATTGTGGTCTAAAACTGTTGTTCTTGAGTAAAAAGTACTGTGGGCGAGACCAGAGGACTCTTAAGTAATTTCCTTTAGGAATTTTAATTAATTAAAGCTGGTTTGCTTTAAGGAAGTATTTAAGTAATACTAATCTGTTTTCTGGCAGATTGTTTTGGCAGCCTGTAAAGGGTGTGGTTTGGGATTCAGGGGCCTTGAGCTTTGGTGTAAATACATCTTGACCCTCAGATCATTAAAGATCCCCTCCAGACCAGCCCTGTCTCCTCGAAATTATCATTACTTTATTAAATTATTACAAATATATCTTGAAGGAAATTCAATTGCGACAACAGCTGTATCAAATTTTGTTATGGTTTATTATTATGGTTATGTCTAGCACTTGGTTAATGTTAGGGAAAGACCCTATTAATGTACATTTCACCAAAACCATGATTTTCCCCTAACCTTGACCAACATGTTCTTGTTGCCTAAACCCCTAAACCCCAGTCTGTGATATTATTGTCATGTAATTTGTACACCCAGCATCCACCCCATGCTGATGCTGGTGCAGTTCACAAATGTAGCCTTTCATTCAAACCAACATCCAGCCAGCAATTATGTTTGTCACCAAAACATAATTGGGGAAAACAATTTGACAAGAAGATTGCCCTTTCCGAAGTTTGCTGGACACAACAGTTCTCCTATTTCACTGTAAAATTCATTCTCAGTTTAGACCACTGGAGATTTCAAGTTCTCACATCACTAGTTGTAATGTCTGAAACTGAGATCCACTCAAAAATGTGTTTTGCTTATTATTACTCACTTGGATGTTTGACCTTCACTGTTCAGACTGACGGACGGTTTGCTCAGAGTTTGACACTATAACATTGTTTTCACATTCATCTGCTGAAGGAGGAAAGTTTCTCCATGTTTACCTAATGTTCACACGTGAAACCCAAACCTCACTTGTAAGTAATCTTTCCACCGCAAGTCACCAACATGAACGTGCTCCATAATATTTCAAAAATCATCATTTTGTCTAATCTGCCTCTGCCCCAGTCAGCACTACCTAAAATACAGACCGCATTTTCTATAGGCCAAGCTATGTTTGATTCTGAAATTATAAATGTAAACGACACCAACTCATGAGAAACATTAATGTACTTCTACAAAACCTTATTATTGAAAAGAAACCCTGCAAAAGGCTTCTCTGACTGGGTTGCCATGCCAGGCTACAGCAGGCAAACAAAGAATTAACACTGATAACTGAATGGAACATAAACAAAATAGAGAAAAGCAGCCTGAACGCCATCAACACCAGCAAAGCCAGTGAGGTCATGACAGACTGACAGGTGCTGCGGAGACATATCTGAGTAACCAGGAGGGAAGAAAAGTCGTTGACCACAAAGTGCACTGACACGCTACAAACTGAGATGATGATATGATAGTTGGAGAAAATCACGCACGAGCTAGTTTTGGACAAAGAAGAAAACAGTAAGCATTATGTCGACCACAAATAATGTTGAGTTATGACTAAACGCCACAAGTAAAGAAAGCAAAGCTTGTAAGAATTGTGTGTGATTTAGTACAAACAGTTTAGTCAGACATTGAGTTTCAAAAAAATGCAACCAGTGGGAGGCAAGATCTTGTGCATGATACAGTATGGACAACCAAATAATGAGGAGAAAACCATTTCATTATGTTCTCAAGATTAAATGTAGTAGTTGTTTAAATGGACCTTGTATTCAAGCAGCGCAACAGCTGAAAATTGTGTGTGTGTGTGTGTGAGTTCAAAGCTGAACAAAGCCTGTCAAATGGTTCTGAATCATCCGAAAAAGGAAACACGTCACCTGACCTGAGTGACTGAAAGACAATATCCCAGCATTTTTCATCATTTTCCAGCCACGGAAATAATTGCCGCCAAGCCAAGGCATAGAGTCTCTATCAAGCGTGCTGCACATCAAAGCCTTGGTAATGTTGTTACTAACTATAGCCTGCCTCTATCTTAATACTATACTATTAGCTTTAGCCTCATCCCAGAAGATCTAAAAGCAGCAGGGAACTGTTGCTCGGAGAAAATGTGTCATTATTACAGAAACACAGGCTTAGAGAGAAAACACACAACAGAACAATGGTCCAGTGGAGACAAAGACAAAGTGAGCTAAAGCGGCTTCATGATGACGTGGACCAATTAGAGATTTTTAAGGCAATGACAGGCAGTCATTAGTGGTTAATCCTTCACTGCTGCACCTGTGTGGTGACATCATCGCCACCGCAGGGAGGAGTGTTCATGTGGATTTGTTCCCCCGCGAATGTGAGCGTCTGTTTGTGTGAGAGTGATTTATGGTTGTTCCCAGCGTAGCAATATCGAGCATAAAGAATGTTTTATAACTGAATCCATGTTCCCTCTGAATTTTATTATTCGAACAGTATTCAACTGAAAATTGCTTGACTGGTTGTGTATTTCTACAACCCTTACATTTCTACTTAAAAGCAATTACATTTAAAGAGGAATACAATGCCAACATAAATACATTTTAACATAATGAAGAAACATTTTTAAGGAGCAGATGTGCGACACTTTTTATTTGATTTCCTGACAATATCCACTCACAAACTGAAGCATGATAAATTTGTTAACGGGGAACTGTTTAAATGTTAATGTGTGACATATTAAAACATAGGGAAAGAGTGGCCCACATAAAAAGAGTCATGAAGTCATCAAACAGACTCAGCCACGTCAGTTCCATAACAATATCTAAAGTTTGCTATCATACCACAGAAGAAGACTCTCATTACTTCTTGCAAAGGTTACATAGACTCACTTTAATACTGAAAAAGTCCACAGTGATGACAAGTAACAACAGGTTTACTTAATTAACATTTAATTGAGACCCCTTTCTCTCCCCAGCCTCAACCAATAGTTGCATTTGCGTGCCTAAACCTGACCACTCAGAGGTGCAGGTGTATTGTCCTTTGTCCGGATATCCTCTGGCCCAATCACCTCCTCACGACTTGGTTGCTGCACAAAAGTACACAGGTTCTTTTACTGAAAACAAAGTTCCTGCAACTAAACATAAACATGGCATTCCCCGCAAAACAAATTAGTAGTATATAAACGTAATTGGAGGAGACAAGTTTGCTGGGGCAATAACAGAGAGACATTTTCTTTCTCACAGATTTTCTGCTGAATAGTTTAATTATTACAGGTAAATGCATGAGGTGGTTGGAAAATGACTAAAAGCAATGGCTCATTTTAAACACAAAAAAAGGATTAGATACAGATACAAATATTAGGGTGGCTGAACAAATACAGATATGATCACAAAAAACACCTCTCCAGATCCCTTGAGTGAAAGAGGTGCTCTCAATACACAGGAATGCTCTCTCCCAGAGGACAGCATCAAAATGGAAAAAAGAAAACACATGAAAAACAGGACAACCTCATAACTGAGAGCCATTCCTCATCTTCTGTCTCCTCCTGCTCCTGCAAGAGTTTCCTGTTCCACCAAAACAGAACAGCCAGTGGCTTTATCAAGATTTATGAGCTAAATCATCATTGGAAATATAAGACACTTGTTGGGGCAGAAGGGGGGGAGGGCGGAGAGAGAGAGAAAGAGACGGTGCCGGTTGGAGAAGACGAGGAAAAGGGAGAGAGAGGAGACAGAGTGAGAGGAAAAACAACAGAGACCGACAGAGATGAAGAGAGAAAAAGGATTTTGGTAAGAGCAGATGTCTAGACCTGATCCAAAAGACCATCTTCAGCAGTATCTTTCATGATCCTGCTGTTTTCCTCTCTAAATGTGCTGATATCCCATTTGAAAGCTGTTATCAAGTGAAACACTCTCAAAACAAGCAGAAGCGCAGCAGAGATAAAGGGGCTGGAGACTGGAGACAAATGGAAAATGAGGTGAATCTCAAAGTCCATCAGCCACAGCTGTTATATTACACGACCCCTCCTGATGATGCACTTATTCTTCTCACTTCAGATTTCTTCATCGGGAAAAGAACGATAACACACAAGAAAGACAGAAAGCTGGGACAAAAACAGCACACAAATCACACAGGTGCCATGATATGTTGCTTCTGGATAGCAATTGTTGTTTTTCTACATTATATATGTAGTGTGACTCACACAATCTTTATAAATGCTTAGGGTTAGACAAGAATACCACTATCAGCTTCTGAGTACAGAGCTGCAGCCAGGAGCCAGGAGGCATTTAGCTTAGCTTAGCTTAGCACACAGACTTGAGGCAAGAGGAACCTAGCTGTGGTGCAGCTAGACATAAAGAAGAAATGTAAAAGGAATATTTTGAGAACCATTTCAGGAGAGTTGCAATTTCTTAACAATGTACAGATTACATACGACATGTGACTAATCTCATCCCGAGGCTTATGTAGTTGCTGAGCTCAAGTTTTTAGTCACATGAACCTCAGCAGTGGATGATGTTTATTCAGTTGTTGTGATATTGCAAATGTTCAAATTTCATTTTTTTTCCCATGCACATCTCATCCTTGTTGGCTTAAAATTTTTGACCTAAGTTTGAGTGTTACTGTCTATTGTCCAGACCTCTAAATATAAACATAACAAACTTACAAGTTGTTTTGATGATTGAATGTGTGGCATTATGCAGCTCTAACAGTATTTGCAGATAATGAAAGGAGGTAAAGGTATTTATGTTTCATTATCCTTCTAAAACTTTAAGCTCAAGGGTACGTAAAGCTGACAACTTGCAAAAATAGCAAAATTAGAAATAAAGCCAACTTGTAGTAAGTTAACAGAAGTGAAAACTTGAACAAGTAAAATTTAAAAGTTAGTTGCCTAAAATTTTTGACTTTCTCAATTTATTCTACTTTACAGTGCACAGGGCAAATGAACATATTTCTCAATGTGCAAGAGATAAATTATACATTAAGCCCAGTAAACCAAACAGACTCATTTGTCTGACTTGTCAAGTCCTTACTTTTGTTATAGCAGTGTTGTCTGTTTTCTGATCTCCCCATTTTGACTTTAAATTCTACCCCATCTGTTCTGTAGGGATGTGCTGAATATTTAATTGTACTGGTGTGAAAGAAAAATACAACTTTAATCAAAATTCAAAATATGAAGAGCTTGATGAATGCCAGCCCTCGTTATTTTGCAGCCTGTGCTACCTTTAATGAGCTTAGCATCTGTCCATTGAACAATACAACACTTTATAAAATGACTGCTGAGCCATGTGTTTCTGCAAATTGAATCGAGTGTGTCTGCAACTGCCTGATTTTCATATGATTGACTAATGAATTGGTGTAAGTGATGCAAACTAAACTAAATCAGCTTCATTTGCCCTGTCTGAGATTTTAATGATAACTGTTCGTACATTTCTCGTTGTACGTGGAGATACTGGATTTCAGGGGTGATACAGGAGCAGTGGTGAGAGGAGGATTGATGGTATAAACTGAAATACTGGGAGAAAAGATGGAAATAAATCTTTCCCTAATAGCTTACAATAAATACAATGATGACAGACAAAGAAAAGAGGGGGCAGGTAGAGAGTATAGGAAACATGACAATGAAATAGATCATATCGGTCATAGTCAATCAAATAAAGGAGAAATAGCAAGGAGCAATAATGAACAGAACAAAACATATGACCAAATTCAAACGAGGTGCAGACAGTGCAATCAAACATCAGGAGCCAACAACAGAAAACACTGGGGAAACTGATGCAGAGAGAGCGACAGAGCAAGCAGCAGAAGACAGCCAGCGAGCGAGGGATGGGCTTTTGATGGAGTCTCATTTGGAGTGTTTATGACGAGGCAGCGCCAGCAACGTAATGAGTTGACTGATCAATCTTTCCTCCTTGCTCTGCTGGATCAATAGCACTGTTTTGACATCCTACATTAAGCTCTAACTAATTGCCAGATTGCTAAATGCTTTTAAGACGGGAGAAAAAAAACATATCCAGGGCAATCAATAATGCAATCACACCAGTGACTCTCCTGTACTGCCAATGGAGGAAGGATGTGCTGATGTTTGTGTGTGTGGTTTGTTTGTCTGTTTGTTTGTATGTATGTATGCATTGACTTGTGTGAGTGTGGTGAGTGTTAAGGACCAAACATTTACCTGCTTCATGAATTGTAGGACTTGTGGACGTGTCTTATTTGTGTGAGTGGTGTTGGGGCAGCTGGGAGTTGCGGTCAGGGGAGGAGAGCAGAGCAGAGTAGTGGTGTATTTGGGGTTTGAACCTTTGTGGCCTCAGTGGAACAGTTAGTTGACTTGGCTCACAGCTCCGTGGCTAAACCACCACGACCACCATGACAGGGGATATGAGCCCCAACAGTTTCATTTCACAATAACTCTGTGTGGATACTGCTGACCTGGGTCTCATGTCTGTTTTTTTTCCCTCTCTGTCGGTTATGACAACATCGTACTCACCAATGATATTACTGAGAGTTGGGAACAATGAAGCATTGCTCCTGTGAAGTCCACGGGGGGCAATGAACATAGTCAGATAATCAAACTAGTTGCAAAGCAGCCAACAACCCAGCCAGATAATCTAAACCAGACTATTTGGAAATAAAACCAAACAGCAGTTGTTTTTAACAACAGAGCTAAAGGAGAATAAATAATGGATTTACATTTGCTTGTTTATTCTGACCTCATGTCCTTCAAATGAGACAGCAAAATATGTTGTTTGTAATTGACCCGCAAAACACAACGTATGATTTCTCTGATCTGACAAAGCTATGGTTTAGGTAATGTTTAGGCATAAATACCTTGGATACCCTACATTATTAGAGAAAGATTGTGGTTTGTATGAAAATAAATACTTTGTTTGTGTTAAAGAACAGTTGTGGTTTGTCGTTTTAAGATTCAGTTTTTTGGGGGGGGTTTCTTGCCCCTGAAACAACTGACAGCATCCACTGTCAATTGTCTTGACAAAACAATCTCCATTCACGGATAACTTACTTACTTGTTCTGAATCTCCTAAAAGTGTTCAGAGTAATAAAAAGTTTGAATATCTTTGACATTATTTCTTTGGTTGGCAGGTTGCTGTAAAATCTGTTTGATCATCTGCCTGCTTGTAATTCTTACCACAAACCCTAGCAATAAAGTTAGTGAGTGAAATGTTGTTATTACCAAAAGTCTTATTACAAAAATAAGGCCCAAGTTGTGCTCTATAGTCTCTCTTTTGCTTTCTATCTATTTTTATATGCCTATATATATGTGTGCACGCATTAGGATCAACATGTTTTTGTCCAGGAGTAAGGGGGTCAAGGATGCACTGGTTGACGACATGGGATGACAATCTCCTTTTTTTCTCCACCTCCACAGAACAGTGAGGGATAAAAACCCTTTTTCATGAATTTTTCAGACAAGCTGTGCTTCTTGGGCTGGAGAGCCTCTCCTGTACAGTTGGTTCATACATTTTTAACAGGGAGAAACACACCAGACAAAATGCCACGGATTTAAAGTGCAGGTATGAGGGTAGCTGACCTGGTGTGTTACTGTTTTTGCAATTCACACAATCCTTTTCACACAGCCCGACTCAGAAGATGAATCATAACACGACTTGAAATAGAGGCCTGATAGACGAGCATGGAGGAAAAAACAGAGAGAGGGAGGACGCATTCATCCTCTATTCAGTGTCAACATAAAAAAATAAAAAATAGGCCTAATAGCAGAGCATATTGGTTTGGTAAAATTACAGCCAGGGTCTGTAATGATTTCCGTGAACTCCCAGACTTGAACTTTAAGCCATGTTGACATTAATTTCAAGGATGCTGATTGTAGAATACTGAAGGAGATGCTAATTGCGTGCAGATGATATGATGATGACAGTGTGATTAGGCACTATGGCACTAATTGCTAAACAAGTTAGTCTGATTTTTTCTCAGCTATCACTAATGAAGCAAATCTAAACCCATATGCCAAAAAGTGTACAGTAATACTGATACCATGTGGAAATTTAGAGTTGGAGCAATTAGTTGATTAATTGATTAGCTGACTGATATTAAATTATAGTCATATATTTATAATTCAAATAATGTTTCAGAAACTCAAAGATTTGCTGTTTTTTGCAGTATTTTTACGTTTTGGACTTCTGAGTCCAAAAACGAGAATTTCTCTTTCATTTTTTCCATCAAAGGTTTTTGTCAGTGGATTTCTTTCAGTGTCCACAGGCTCATTACCATTCAACCCTTCTTGTCCACCATCCTTTCTCTGCCCTCCTGTTTTTCCTGCTTTTTGTCTCCACGATTTGTCCCCTTTGTCCTCGTCCTCCTCCTCCTCTGGCTCCACCCATGTCCCAGGCTGTTCATCTTCTCCTTGGTCTCCATATCTCTGCTATTAAAACAACTAAATTATTAAACCTATAGTGATAATCAATCAATAACACTCTTTCTTAGAGGGATAGACCGCTTAATAATTGACTAATCCTGAGGGGACCTCAGCCCCCAGTGAGTATATGAATGTATGTGTGTGTGTGTGTGTGTGTGTGTGTGTGTGTGTGTGTGTGTGTGTGTGTGAGTGCATATGCGTACACCCCCTTGGAAGGGCCCATCCATTTGCGTTTGTGTGCACCTGCATGTGCTTATTGTTGCCTCTGATTGAGGTGACTGTTATTGAGGTAGACTGGCTCTGATGAGGGTCATGGAGGACTAATTAAACTCTTAACTGTCATTTCTAGAGAAGCAGGAAGAGGGAGCCATGAATGGATGTAATTAGTGTGACTAAGCCACAGGTGCAAAAGGGTAAACAAACACACTGCATGCTGCATCACATGACTTCATTAGGATCTAAAGTATATATAAACTTTATTTCCACAAACGAGTATGACGTGTATTTCTGCATCCTGTTTCGACACCCAAACATGTTTCTGTTTTTCCTGACATGTCTCAACCTTTACAGTGAAACTGTTAGTGTGGAAACAGAGAGGTGACTTATGTACTTGCTACCTGCGTCCAGCTGAGCCAAACATTACAGACCCTGTCCTGTGAAGGATTATGGTTCTTTGAACCTCCTCCTGAAAAGGTAATTAAGTAAAATATGTACGTAGCATTAATATAGTGGGTGTAATTAAATGTTTTCATTTTGCAGTCACTGATTGTATCATTTTTTAAATGCATGATTTAATTCAGCTTATGACATGCACGTCATTTTATTGCTTTGGTTTTACTTTGTAAGCGTGGAAAACATTTGTCATTTAGTAGTGAGTGCTACACTTCTGCCATTACCAAGGTGCTTCACTTAAAAGCTGCACTAATCAATACCTTTATGTTAACGATGAAAATCAAAGATTACATGTAACTTGTCACCTGTAGGTTTATAAGTCAAAGTGTCGAAGGATATGGTGCCAGTTACCTACTACTGTATTTTTGAACTTTGGAGAGAACCAAGCTAACTGTTTGCCTATGTTTTCAGTCTTTTCAGTCTATGCTAATTTAAGTGCCTCCTGGATCATTATTTGATTAATTGTGTATATATCCCTTTCCTCATTTGATTTATTAACAATATATTCAATAAAGTTGCTTTTTTATATGCAACCAAAATTCAAGCACAAGGCCTATGAATAACCATAAAATATGATCCAGCTGTTATAGTCAGGTTCATGTATTGTATTTCATGTTCAGTGGAGCTTGTTGTATTGTAGACTGGTGTATTTTTGCTCCTGTGTGTCTTTGCTCTTAACATTCCAATGAGCTTTGAGGCTCTTTCAGTCAGGAATTCACCCGTCATCCCATCTCTGCCTTCTGTATCGATAACAACTCTCCTGTCGATTGCAACAGCCAAGTACCGGCTGCCTACCTCAATCCTTAAATTGCCTTCACAACTTCTTTGCTGATGGGATTGGAAGCTACCCATTACCTTGACACGTGGCTCAACAGTCATTCAGTCAATCTCAAGGGTCACAGGAGGTCACATATTTTAGTCTTTGATGGATAAGAGATGTTTTGATTGAGATCTGGAGGGGAGAGGACATAGAAGAGCTGAAATTATGTCATGTATTGTCATTGTATTAAGAAAAGCCCCGGAGGAAACCACAATTTCCCTCCCTATTTACAGTCATGTTAAATCTGGGGGGGAAAAAGGAAGTTTAGACTTTGAAAAATAGTTTTTTACTTGTCAGGTCAGGGACACTCAAACCTGTCTGTCACCTGTCACACACGGGAATTCCCAAATGTCTCCTTGTTGCTGCTGAGCTATCATCAGTTCCCTCATCATCCATCTCTCCTTTCACAATTACCTCTGCCAATTAAAGCTATACCTGCACACACAGATAGTGTAAAAATAAGATTTGAAATGATTTTGCATTGCCTGCACTTTTACACCAACAGTTTACATGGATCATTAAAACCAGTTAGCCGCTCATGGTTTTAATGTTGTGCCTGATCATTGCAGATTCCATACATGCTGTAAAGTGGTTCACTGGAGTGCAACTTAACAAAATATATACACATAAAACATCACTGATAACCAATATATTATTTTAGGCAGTATTGGATGCATCTCCAGTATCAGAACAACTCAAATTTACATGTGTTTTCTTTAGTTGCAGTGCATTTAGCTCTCAGGGCCACCATAGTAAAATAAAAATATGTGGGTGTAGTGAGCGGGATGCAGAGAGATCCCCACTCTCATATCTATAGCAGCCATACTTTATTAATTACACTCCTGAGACTGTGCGTGTGCCAGTCTGTCTGTGTCTGTCTCTCTCTGGATCTATCATCACCACTTTCACCACGTTCATTAGGACTATGTGTGCTCTCTACCCTGGCGTCCCATGAACTTAACATGCTTTATGTTAATTGTGTCTGTGTGTTTTATGCAGACATCTGCATAATGTGTTTAGTGTGTGGTAAGTCCCTGTGTTAACCTGAAGGTTATGGCTGATGACCTTGCTGGCGTCCATCCATCGACATCCCCATGTCGCCGTGGTCTGTGGTCTGACTGGACGCTGACATGGGAAAATTAGAGCTCGCTGTCTCTTTATCTTTTTGTTTTCTTAACTCTCTCTATCTCCCTGACAAAAAGCTGACACAAGAATAAAGAGCTGCCCCCTCCTTTCTTCTGTCATTCTCATCATCTTTTTTCTTCGTGTTGTTTTCCTCTGTCCAAGCATCTGAATCTCCCTTTTTATTCTTTATCTTAAAATTATTTCTCCACTCTCCTCTCTACAATTTATTGTCTTTACATCTTGATTTTTCATTCTCCTCTATTTGTATACTTAGTCTTGCTGTAATTTCTTCCGGCACTGCCATTTATTTAATTTCCAAAACATTTTAAGATGCAGGTCAACTGTTTAATGTCAGACTTGAACATTTCGGGTAAAGTAAATTTATCTGGGTTAAGTCCTCTCTAAATCTTTGCATGTGCAGGTTAACATGAAAACAAAAGTGAATGCAATGTGCAATGTGTGTTATGCACTTCAATGCATCTTTTTTTCACAAATTTCTCAGTTGTAAATATCATAAAGTTATTGAAATACAGTACTATTACGTTTTTATGCCTTACTATATCATGACTTTTTATGCCTTACTGTACTATGACTTTTTATGCCTTACTATATCATGACGTTTTATGCCTGACTATTCTATGTCGTTTTTTCATGACATACTATACTATGACTTTTTCATAAAATTTTTTACACGCTACTATACTGCTATTTTTTATACCTTACTATACTATGACAATTTTAAGCCTTACTATACTATGACGTTTTTAAGCCTTAATATACTATGACTTTTTTAAGCCTTATTATACTATGACGTTTTTAAGCCTTACTATACTATGATGTTTTTATGACTTTTTATGCCTTACTATACTATGACGTTTTTAAGCCTTACTATACTATGATGTTTTTTAAGCATTATTATACTATGACTTTTTTATGACTTACTATACTATGACTTTTTAAGCCTTACTATACTATGATGTTTTGAAGTCTTACTATACTATGATGTTTTTTAAGCCTTACTATACTATGACGTTGTTAAGCCCTACTATACTATGACGTTTTTAAGCCTTACTATACGATGACGTTTTTTAAGCCTTACTATACTATGATGTTTTGTAAGCCTTACTATACTATGACTTTTTTATGCCTTACTATACTATGACTTTTTCATAAAAAAATGTTATGCCCTAGTATACTGTGTCATTTTTATGTCGTTTTCATGACATTTGTTCATGCCTTACTATACTGACATTTTTAACACCATACTATACTATGACGTTTTTATGCCTTACTATACTATGACATTTTTTAGCCTCACTATACGATGACGTTTTTAAGCCTTACTATACTATGATTTTTTAATGACTTTTTAAGCCTTACTATACTATGACAATTTTAAGCCTTACTATACTATGACATTTTTAAGCCTTACTATACTATGACGTTTTTAAGCCTTACTATACTATGATTTTTTATGCCTTACTATACAATGATGTTTTTATGACTTTTTATGCCTTACTATACTATGACGTTTTTAAGCCTTACTATATTATGATGTCTTTTAAGCCTTACTATAATATGACTTTTTTATGCCTTACTATACAATTATGTTTTTATGACTTTTTTAAGCCTTACTATACTATGACGTTTTTAAGCCTTACTTTACTATGATTTTTTATGCCTTACTATACAATGATGTTTTTATGACTTTTTATGCCTTACTATACTATGACGTTTTTAAGCCTTACTATATTATGATGTTTTTTAAGCCTTACTATACTATGACTTTTTTATGCCTTATTATACTATGACGTTTTTAAGCCTTACTATATTGTGATGTTTTTAGGCCTTACTATACTATGATGTTTTTAAGCCTTACTATACTATGACGTTTTTAAGCATTACTATACTATGATGTTTTTATGACTTTTTATGCCTTACTATACTATGATGTTTTGTAAGCCTTACTATACTATGATGTTTTTTAAGCCTTACTATACTATGACTTTTTTATGCCTTACTATAATATGACTTTTTTATGCCTTACTACACTATGATGTTTTTATGACTTTTTATGCCTTACTATACTATGATGTTTTTTAAGCCTTACTATACT
>NW_019525077.1:2854786-2855159 GCF_002814215.2 Seriola lalandi dorsalis
TATACTGACATTTTTGATGCCATACTATACTGTGTCGTTTTTATGACGTTTGTTCATGCCTTACTATACTGACTTTTTTTAAGCCTTACTATACAAAGATGTTTTTAAGCCTTACTATACTATGACGTTTTTTAAGCCTTACTATACTATGATGTTTTTAAGCCTTACTTAACCATGACTTTTTTATGCCTTACTATACTATGATGTTTTTATGACTTTTTGTGCCTTACTATACTATGACGTTTTTAAGCCTTACTATACTATGACGTTTTTTAAGCCTTACTATACTATGACTTTTTCAAGCCTTACTATACTATGACGTTTTTAAGCCTTACTATACTATGATGCTTTATAAGCCTTACTATACTGTCAC
>NW_019525077.1:2855179-2857679 GCF_002814215.2 Seriola lalandi dorsalis
ACTGACATTTTTTACACCATACTATACTATGACGTTTTTAAGCCTTACTATACTATGACTTTTTTATGCCTTACTATACTGTGACATTTTTAAGCCTTACTATACTATGACGTTTTTAAGCCTTACTACACTATGACTATTTTATGCCTTACTATACTATGATTTTTTTAAGCCTTGCTATACTATGACTTTTTTATGCCTTACTATACTATGATGTTTTTATGACTTTTTATGCCTTACTATACTATGATGTTTTTTAAGCCTTACTATACTATGACTTTTTTATGCCTTACTATACTATGATGTTTTGTAAGCCTTACTATACTATGACTTTTTCATAAAAGTTTTGATGC
The DNA here is from genome assembly GCF_002814215.2 of Seriola lalandi dorsalis. Classification (NCBI taxonomy): domain Eukaryota; kingdom Metazoa; phylum Chordata; class Actinopteri; order Carangiformes; family Carangidae; genus Seriola; species Seriola lalandi. Next base: position 2,855,533 of record NW_019525077.1, read on the forward strand.
CCTACTATACTGTGTCGTTTTTATGACGTTTGTTCATGCCTTACTATACTGACATTTTTGATGCCATACTATACTGTGTCGTTTTTATGACGTTTGTTCATGCCTTACTATACTGACATTTTTTAAGCCTTACTATACGATGATGTTTTTAAGCCTTACTATACTATGACGTTTTTTAAGCCTTACTATACTATGATGTTTTTAAGCCTTACTTTACCATGACTTTTTTATGCCTTACTATACTATGATGTTTTTATGACTTTTTGTGCCTTACTATACTATGACGTTTTTAAGCCTTACTATACTATGACGTTTTTTAAGCCTTACTATACTATGACTTTTTTAAGCCTTACTATACTATGACGTTTTTAAGCCTTACTATACTATGATGCTTTATAAGCCTTACTATACTGTCACTTTTTTATGTCTTAATATACTATGACTTTTTTAAGCCTTACTATACTATGATGTTTTTAAGCCTTACTATACTATGACGTTTTTAAGCCTTACTATACTATGACTTTTTTATGCCTCACTATACTATGATGTTTTGTAAGCCTTACTATACTATGACGTTTTTTAAACCTTACTATACTATGACGTTTTTAAGCCTTACTATACTATGATGATTTTATGCCTTACTATACTATGATGTTTTTTAAGCCTTATTATACTATGACGTTTTTAAGCCTTACTATACTATGATGTTTTTGTGACTTTTTATGCCTTACTATACTATGACGTTTTTAAGCCTTACTATACTATGACGTTTTTATGCCTTACTATACTATGATGTTTTTTAAGCCTTATTATACTATGACGTTTTTAAGCCTTACTATACTATGATGTTTTTGTGACTTTTTATGCCTTACTATACTATGACGTTTTTAAGCCTTACTATACTATGATGTTTTTAAGCCTTACTATACTATGACTTTTTTATGCCTTACTATACTATGACGTTTTTAAGCCTTACTATACTATGACGTTTTTAAGCCTTATTATACTATGACGTTTTTAAGCCTTACTATACTATGATGTTTTTGTGACTTTTTATGCCTTACTATACTATGACGTTTTTAAGCCTTACTATACTATGATGTTTTTAAGCCTTACTATACTATGACTTTTTTATGCCTTACTATACTATGACGTTTTTTAAGCCTTATTATACTATGACGTTTTTAGGCCTCATTATACTATGACTTTTTTATGCCTTACTATACTATGACGTTTTTACACCATACTATACTATGACGTTTTTATTACATTTTTTATATCTTCTTATATTATGTTTTTTTAAGAAGTTTTTTAAGCCTTACTATACTATGGCATTTTTATTGTTGCCTCACAGTGAGAAGGTTCTGGGTTTGAACCCCGGGCCTGGGGCCTTTTTGTGTGGAGTTTTCAAGTTCTCATGCATGCATGCGCATGTATCTGTGTGTGTTCTGTCGGGATACTCAACTACGTCCCGCAGTCCAACGATATGCACATTAGCTTAGACCCCCCTGCCTTACTATACTATGACTTTTGTATTTATTTAATTAAATTTAAACATACATTTCTATTTGACATGTGTTAAACAGACATACTAAAATACATGCTTCTTTTCATTAGATATATTCGTATATGATATTGTTTCAATTCTAACAGGTTTCATACATGTACATGTATTATATTTGCATATGGGCATTTCTGAATGTAAATTCATGTTAATAAACCTTTTGGGGGACAACATTAAAATGTCACTCTCTTTGTTTTGGAGTGGTGTCTGTGTTGTTGCGTCCCTCCCAATTTTTGGACCAAACCTACTTGTGCAAAAATGTGTGTGTACAGTATGAGTGTATGTGTGTGTGTGTGTGTGTGTGTGTGTGTGTGTGTGTGTGTGTGCGCACGTGTGTGTGTGCTCGTGTGTGCACATGTGTGCACGTGTGTGCACGTGTGTGTGTTTGTCCACGTAGTATCTCCAGAGTTTTGTCTATGGAGCAATATATACTTCCTGTTTCCTGCTTTGTCGGCCAATGATAACCTGATACACCCTGGAGAGAGACATGGGGCCGGCTAAGGGGGATGTGGAGGAAAAGAGGCAAAAGATGAGATAGGAAAGAAGTGGAAAGAGATGGGGTAGTACAGCGATGCTACATTTG
>NW_019525077.1:2862679-2870819 GCF_002814215.2 Seriola lalandi dorsalis
TTCTGTGTTGAGCGCTGGTGAAGGGATAATAACAGAAAGAGGGATTTTCATTCAAAAAGAGACGAGTTAATTTGTTTAACTTTGACTTCATATTAGCTTATGTTGAACTGAAAATAATATTTTTTGCACAGAACCAGGGCTGTGGCTTTTGTCGCCCATTGCCCAATGAAATATTTTTAAGAAAAAGGATCTTTTCAGTATGAACAGGAGGAAAAAATGTAGCAACCAATAATGAACTTCAAATGTACATATGAGCATGTGAGTATTTTTTAAGTTAGAAAAAATGAGACTATCCGTGAAGAGAATCATTATTAAAGATTTTACCTTAGCTAAACTAAGCCCCTGATTTGTAATTGCACCTTAACCATTCATATTTCCCGTACATATCAACTATAAGTATTTGTAAATTTATTATTTTCACACTTCATTCACCCCGGTTGTGCTAACATTGTTCTCACCAGTTTACTGTAGAAAAACATGGCAACAATGTGAGACAGCCTTAGAGTGGAAACATGAAGAGATTAGTTCAAACATCCAGTTTAATGTAATTATCTAAACTAATATCTGGGGATAAAAATTAAGGTGAAGGGCAAAGTTGCTCATGGAAGAAGATCCGGGTTCTAGGACAAGCATTTTTACCCCCGTCTTTGGTTTGGTCTGACAATCACAGCACCTCTCCGCATAACTCAATAAGGAGCAGTCACAATTACTTAACCACATTTGGAAGAAAGGTCTTCATGAGGACAAAGGTTGTGTGACAAATGTTAATATTCATTCAGTTGAGACTTAAAAGAAACATGTTGCGGAGACAGTTTACCACATTCACATTTTATTTCCCATGTCTTCACTCTTAGCTTTAATTTTTCTGCGTTACAATCAACTTAAAATGAGTCGCTATTTCCACTTTTTTTTTAAACTCCAAACAAACATAAAATAAAAGTAGCCCAGCACTGTGTCGACATAAAGTGCTACAGACAAACACAGATTCTCATATGGTTCCAACATTATTTCACACACATTACACATCATATATCCTTTACACACACTCACACACATACGCACACCCAGAGCAATGAAATCCCTGGGTTTGAAGGATGTTTAGGAGTAAAACTTGTAAAGGAAGCAGAGTTGAGAAAAAGAAAGAAAAAGAGGAATGAAAGAGGTTTAGAGAGAAGAAGAGAGAGAGAGAAAATGATTGGAGAGATTGAGGGAGAGTGAGAGGGGATAATCAAATTGAAAGAAGAAAACACACAGTAAGAGCATTAGCTGAGCTGAATAATGGAATAACTTAAAACTCCTGCACACACACACTTACACTCACACTTGAAATGCCTCATATACAATACAGGTTGCATCCCAGAAACAATACTTAATAAATTACAAAGTAAAAACAACAGAAAATAGCCATGCGCTAGCTGTACAATTGCAACAGAAACTCATCTCCTTGAATGAAAAAAGAAAAAAAAAAAAATCCAAAAAACTACTTTACACTCTCAATACAAAGCACCATCTGTTTTTATGCATGGGTCTCATCTAGGCAAATTCACAAAATGTACACACAGAGTGGAGGAAAGGATTCAAATAAAACACAATTCCAGTATAATTTCTAAAACATCACAGCAACGTTACCATCAGCTTTAGGCTGGGCTCTGAGAACTTAAAAACTAACGAGGTGACTGAAGTTGAGGTTCAAGACTGTGACATGTTGTAAAATGATGTTTTATCCTCATTCCGTTTGTTTCTGTCCTAGTTTTGCGTGTATTGTGTTCATCCAAAGTGCAAAAGGGTTTTCTGCTCTCTGCAGCTCATGCGTCTTGTTTATCACTGCTTTGTCTAACATTATAATACTGTTCATTATTACAAATAATGAAAACACCTACAGTGCATGTGGATATTCTATACTCCAACCTAACACTTTAATGCTGTGCATGACCAAGGAACTCAAACCAAACTTGTGTTAGTTTGTGGTGTGAGTTTATATCCGCTTTTCATGTATTGAACAAGGTTTGTCTTAATAAAGACGTGAACATTCTACATTTGAGTGATATAAATAGTTTCAGTTTTGAATGAAGCAAGGCAAACAGCACGTGGGTTATTGGACCATGTGCACTGTGACCGAAGAGGGATGGGTTACAGAGAGGGAGTGAGGTCATAACTCAAGTGTAGTCACATGTGAGTAGGTTTAACCAGCAGCTAAGCTAAGATAAAGAGCTGTTTGGTTATCCCTGCATCCCCTTTAGACACCAATACCTTGGCTTGTCAGGAAAGAAGGAAGGAAGGGAAGAAAGAGCAAAGGAAGGAAGACAGAAAGAATCGAGAAAGAAAGAAAGAAGGAAGGAAGGAAACAAAGAAAGGCCCAGACCAACAAAAGGAGTAAAAAGTTAAAGTGCAGGATGAGACTGCTAAAAAGACAGAAAGGAAATACAAAGGCAGGTTGGTTGGATCTCTGGAGCTGGTCAGTGGGAGATCCAGTTTGATCAAACAGTGTCACAGGTAAGAGGGGTTTCAAAAACAGTACCTACAGAGGCCACTGGCTCTATTACACTACCACAGCTTATCAGGCAGCGTTAGTTTAAGATCGGCTGTGAAAAATGAGCGAGTGGACGAGGGTTCAAGTTAAGGATCGGCGGTGCCTGCTGTTTGCTGCTCTGGTTAGCTATATGTGAATCTCAGAGGCTATACGGTGTCTGAGGTCACGGGTTACAGTTCATGAAGGTTATAGTGTGACGGAGAAAGGTGAAAACATTCATTGAAATCTTACTGAGGGCTCTTATCAGCCTATTTGAAAGGAAAGGCAGGTGGAGTTGCACCTTCAAGAGTAACACGGTCGCCTTCAGTGGGCAGACAACATCAATCCATCTGGGAAAAGAGCACCTGAATGGTGCTAATGCAGCCTACATACCATCATAAAGTGTCTCTATAATACGGTCAGGTGTAACTCTATGCTACTTATTCACCAGTGTGGGTACTGGATATTTAACCTGTGTTTTTATTTTTTGTATTACTGATCAGCTAACGATCCAAGCATTGGCTGGTTATAAGCTCAAACTGCCAGTTATAGAGGAGATGAACACCTCAGCATTAGTCCCTGTGATTCGTCTCGGAGTCCGACAGATGATCGATGTGATCAGGATTCTTGAGGACTTCGCTGCCATGTTCGTTTTCAGGCTCAGGGTCCTCATCGTTGCTCTCAGCGCTGTAGTCTATCGCTTCCAGAAAGGACGGCTCGTCCTCCTCCATCACATAGGTAGTGGGGCAGCTGCTGGATGACAAAATAAAATAAATTGCTGCTGTAAGTCTGTCACAAGGAAAAGTCTGCATCTACATCATGTCATTTTTTCAAAACTTTAGGGAAGCAAGATGATGCCTGAATATTTTAATTTACTAAACCTATTTCTGCATGTGTTATTTTGAGATACAACATAATAAATGATAAAGTATTTCTATAGAAATACACATCATCATTTGTACATACTGTATAACATATCAGCAATTATTTTAATTGCTGAGTAGTGATTAGTCCATCGATTATTTAAGATTAATCAATGAATTCATTAGTTTATCAAAAGTCAAATTTCTTGTTTTGTCTGATGGAGAAGCTGAAAGCAAAGATATATTTGTTGGATAAATGACTTAATTTATTTTATTTACAATTTATGAATAACCAGAATTGTTGCAGTTTTAATTTCTGTTGATGGACTATCTGAATAATTGTTTCAGCTCTAAATAACTAAATAAAAGTTTTAAAAAAAACTCCCGACAACAGATACTAAATCAACCACATTATACATACTAAAATATATTTTAAAATCATAATACAGAGGCTGCTAACAAACAGAGCTTGTGTGCTCTGACTGGTGAGGCTGTTTTTTTCCCTGTGGGTCTTAATGGTTAAATGGTTGCTGGTTCTTTGAGGTTTTAGTGGCTTTAGTGGGTTTTTAATGGTGTTAATGGTCTGAAATGTGATCCCAGGGAGACAGTCGATCAGGGGGCTCAGACAATGATCTCCCACCAAGTTTACCAGTGTGTGAGTGCAAGGGAGAGTGAGAGAGGAAGAGAGAGAAATTGTGCGTCAGTATATGTACAGTAAATGTGTGTGTGTGTGTGTGTGTGTGTGTGTGTGTGTGTGTGTGTGTGTGTGTGTGTGTACAATGATGGGGATGGACAGCATGTTGTCCAAATAAATAATGAGAGTTGTGACTCAACCATTACTGGCCATTATAGAAATACCAAACCCAATCTTTCCTGACTTTGGGTTACAATTTCAGAATCCACCGACTGCAGACATTTCCATATACAGTCCATCTTAATACACTGATCGGTTTATGCACATCAAAACCTCCGCATTTTCAAATCCTTACATATAACCATCTCTTTCCATCTTCTTTACACACACACACACAAAAACACACCCATGCCCGTATCCGCCCTTTTACACACTCCGAGACGTCCAGTTATTTGCAGACGCCTCCCAATGGCCACGATATCATTGCTGTGATGACCTATTAAACGATAAGTGGTACCATACCAAGCCCCACGCATAAAACAGTAAACCCGGGATGAGAGCAACCAATCCCAAAGGACACTCACACAAACACACACACAAGCACCAGAACACTTTTGGAGTCCCTTAATGATCAGACACATAAATGATGAATGAATATATCAATATGAGAGTAGAGCAGGTTAGTAAGAGAGAGAGACTGGCAGACACAAAGAGAAAGAGACGTGAGCATTAAGTGGTTTTGAGCATGAAGCCATTCTTCCAAACGAGCTGCTTTAACATATCTTTGGACAAGAGAATGCTGACGCTTTAAAATAAAAAGGAAATTAAGATAACCTTGGTGATCATGGCTTGGGTTTTGCCAAGTTTCATAATGTATTTGTGGTGTTGAACTGAAGTACAATCTAATCTGTGCGGACCTCATATTTCTGAGCAGGGAATTTCAAATAGAGGTGATTAGATACGGTATAAAGCTGTGTGGGATGATGACTCAAAAAACTTAAGTGCAACTACCAATTTTGAATGAGTCTGTATTCCAATTTGAATAATGCTTTTCATTTATCTTTTAACCATTATGTTCTATTTTGGGCCCTCACTACAAGCCAACATATACATACAAACATCTATTTGACATAAGGCTTCTAGTAATGATTAATTTCAGTATTAAATAATCTATTGACTATTTTATCACTTTCTTGCGTAATTGTTCAGCCTTTAAACTGTCAGAAGAGTGGGGAGGTCCACGGCAATTTCCCACAACCCTCTCTTCAAATACCTTAGCTTAACAGTCGAACACCCAAAAATATTCAGTTTAGAGTCATATAAAACAGAGAAGCAAATCCTCACACTGGAGAGGCTGAAACCAGAGGATGTTTGGTATTTTTCTTGATAAATACCAACATTGACACCAAAGTTGATTTATTTTCTGAAGAATGATTAAATAGACCAATCTTCTCAGCACTAATTTGAAGGAAAAATAGTTGGCTTATTTTGCAATTTTTATTATCATTTTTAAACTTACAGAACTGTGGTCCGTATGACCACAAAAATGAGAACATAAAAATGAAGATACTTTTGGTTTTTGTAAGAGCTTTTTTTTACGATTTGAACAACAATACAGAGAAAGCAGAGAGACCAGAGCATTAATTTGCAAACTCTAAGACAATAATCAAGACGATAGCTCTAATGAATCACTGCAAACATGATGTGACAAGAGATATAAACAGTGTGAAGATATAATGTAATGCATTCTACTGGTTTGACTAATGAGATTAGTGCTTGTCTTACAGCTGAACTATGAACACATTCAATGCTGCCATCCCTGGAATGCAATGGCACTTATGTGGATGAGAACATGCTCTGACACTGATCACATTAACATATTTATTTCTTACTTTGTGTTACCATGTTCCAACCACAAGCAACTGTATAGGAAAGCAGTGTACTGGCACTACTTGTATGTACAGTAAATCTATTGCTGCTATTGTGTTTGCATCTTTCATGTGTGCTTAATCCACACAGTGCCATCCTATGCCATTGACTGCTGGCTGTCTTAAAAACCTCACTGTGTAGGTGAAAACTATTTCATCAAATAAAAATGTGGCCGCTTTACTCTCTGTCTTAGAGAAATAATGAAACTGCTGACAATTATTCACACCCATTCCGCTCTCACTCCCGAATTTTCATTATATTCATCACACATAATCATTGATAGAATTTCAATGATGCTCATAGCAGCCCTGCATAAATGCAGGCCTTCATTTGTTTCTCGAATAGTGCTTCAGAGGAGAGCTGGAGTGACAGTCACACTGTTGAGTATCAGTGCCAAGGGGGATGTGTCTGGCAGTAATGAGGGTGTTTTGTACAGATAAAAAAGAAAACAAGTCTGTAACCATTTTACTGTTTATCAGGTAGAATTTTGGCAACAGAGCACACGTTTTAAAATCTCAGATATCTCGGGAAGGTTGCATGAGGATAAAAACACTGCAGTTACAATGCTGATAAAAAAAAAATTTGACATCTGCAGTTTTAGCCTGCCTTCCTGTTTCTATGAAATCACAGACTTAATTCCTCAACTGTGAATGGTTTGTTTGTGAGCTGTGTTTGGAACCTTTAAAGCAACACGCAGCACGCCAGCATGACAGTGCATGAACTGTGTGTTGTGGTCTGTCTGTGACCTTACAGCATGCTCCATATTACTAACCTAGCAACTTTACACTGTGTCCCAATGATGTCGCTCTCCAAATCCAGCAGGTGTTGGTGGTTGCGGAGCCCCGTCAGCCTCTTCAGCCTCAGCAGGGCCACACAGAACTGAGCTCCCATCTCCTCCAGCTCTCTGGTGCCGATCTGAATACCCTAAAGAGAAGATGCACACGCACATCAAAGACTTTAGAAACTCTCTCACACAAAAACATCACAATCACAGCAACCTGCGCGTACTGTACATTCAACTTTCCAATATACAGCTAAATCCAAAAAATTATTTCAAAACTCTAACAGAGGTGCACTTTAAAATGCTTGCTGTGTTTTTTTTTTTTAATAGCTGCTCTGGAGCCTGGGGATGGAGCCGCTGTCCATCTTCAAACGCCCCAATTTTCAATCCTGAGGAAACTTTTCAGGTAGAAACGTGATAATATATCTCAGTTGCAAGAGGCACACATTCAAACGCATATGCACTCATACCTGCAACCTGAACAAAGTCTACACAGCACTATTCAATCATACAAGTAACTGAACGCCCATGCAAGGACACACACACACACACACACACACACACACACACACACACACAAACTTTCATGTTCCTTTTTCCCAGAGCAAAGCTAGGAACGTCTGAACTTGGTCTGGCCACAAAGATATGCAGCCACAGTGGTTCCTGCACATCTGGACAAATACTTTCACAAAAACCAGTGGGGGTGCAAATCGAAGCCAAAATGGCATCCGAAGACCGCCGTGGGATATGTTAGATGTTGACATTAGCAGAGTTCAGTCGGAAGGAAATCTACTGGGATGGAAAGACAGAGAGAGAGAGAAGAAAGAGGTGAAGAGGTCAAAGGAAAAGAGGAGGAAGGACAGAGACAAAGCAAAGAGAAGGATAAGAAAGGACTGCAGCTCCACCTGCTGGACTCTTGGAGATTTATGGGGCACCTCCCTCTCACTTAGAGAGGGAGGTGCGGGAGAGAGCATACACATGAGTCCACTAATTAATCATCTACTTAATGTTAAGATTTTGACAAAAAGGAAAATGGCTCTGGCTAATTTGTCCCCTTTAAATACTATAACTGCACTCAGAAACTATTCAATTTTTTCACATTTTGTTATGTTGCAGCTTTATGCTTCAATCAAAATAATAATAATAATAATAATATTAATAATAATATTCCCCTCATTCATCTACACTCAATAATGACAAAGCAAAAACAGAATTTTAGAAATTTGAAAAACTAAAATATCCCATTGACATTCATCACATGCCACGAACTTTAGCTCAGGTGCCTCCCATTTCTCTTGATCATCTTTGAGACGTTTCTACACCTTGATTGGAGTCCACCTGTGTTAAATTCAGTTCATTGCACATGATTTGGAAAGGCACACACCCGCCTATATATATATATATATATATATATATATATATAT
>NW_019525077.1:2870839-2890839 GCF_002814215.2 Seriola lalandi dorsalis
ATATGAGGTCTTGAAAGTGACAATGCATATATATATATGAGGTCTTGAAAGTGACAATGCATATCAGAGCAAAAACCAAGCCATGAGGCGGAAGGAACTGCCTGCAGAGCTCAGAGACAGGATGGTGTTGAGGCACAGATTGGGGAAGTTACAAAAAAAAAAAATCTTCTGCATTGAAGGTTCCCAAGAGCACAGTGGCCTCCATGATTCTTAAATGGAAGAAATTTTGCACAACCAGGACTCTTCTGAGATCTGGCTGCTCAGCCAAACTTAGAAATCAGGGGAGAAGGGCCTTGGTACGAGAGGTGACCAAGAACGTGATGGTCACTCTAGCTGAGCTCCAAAGATCCTGGATCACACCGAAGGGGTCTGAATACTTTCTGAATCTAAGTAAATAATAAATTCTTCCTTGACACAAATAATATTCCAAGTTAATTTAGGAATAAATTAAGAAGAAGCAACTCTAGTATTTGGTTCCAGGTTTATTGTATTGAACTTCATTACACTGTGCAAGCCTTCTATTTGTCCATACCATATAAACAAATACACCCTTACCTTGTATTTGCCCTGGTCACAACCACAGAGCGTGCTCTCCATAGTGTAGCTGCGCTGTACTCCTATCTCTCTCCATACAACAACGCGGGCGGTTGACTCTTTGGAGCGCTCCACAACAAAACTACAGCTCCCCATGCTGAAGGCTGGGGCGATCTGAGAGAGGATCTTAGGAAGCGCCTGAAAAACAAATGACACAAGTCTGAGTGTTTTTGTGTAGGTGTGTGAGTGTGTGTGTATGTGTTAGTGCACCGGGGGGCAGATGATGAAGTACAATTTATAGTAGGGACAAATAACTGTGTCCAACAAAGACTGGCTTATGTACAGAGCAGTTGCTTGGGAGAGAATCAGTATCGACTGCTGCAATCCAAAATGTTTGCTGTGGGCTTGTAGCCCGCAGCTGCATATCCACTAGGAAACTCTCTATTGAACTGGCTTCTTTATTATCATTCTGCTCAGTGAAAAATATATTTTTTGCATTCCCAAATGCAGAGAGGAACGACAAACTGATCTTGACCTGACCAAGGAAAAAGTCCTTCCCAACTGTAAAGTAAAATTCAAGGTGAATTACTAAAAGTACTAAAAGTACAACAAAATTGAGCATGTTTGTCAGATAAGAGTTGGTGTTGAAACATGTATTAGCGACAATGTAAAAAAGCCATTAACTTAGGTATCATAACACAAGATAAACACGGAGCAGGTCACTCAAAACAGGATATATTAACATATGTGCAGATGTTTGCGAATAGAAAGCAAGTAAAATACAATTACTGTCGGTGTCTAAGGACAAAAAACGGTTATAATAACCATAAACTGGAATTCAGCTCATACACAATGCAGGATAGGCACATGCAGTTGTAAATATAAGCTGGTCTAATGGTATCTTTTTTGTAAGGCAATAAGTATAAGTTGATAAAGGTGATCTGATTATACTGACACTGAATTCAATGCAATTAATATTCACTGATGTGGGAACAGTAAATTGACATGGGGGGGACGGGGGGTTGAGAGAGGTAAGGATGAGTTTGTTCATTACGTGTGTGTGTGTGTTTGTGCATGTGCATGTGCATGTGCATGTGCATGCAGCCGCTCACCCTGTATCCAAGGTCCTCCTGTAGGTCACTGGATGTAGCACTGATATTTGACTGCCAGACTGTCTCTTTCACGCTGCAGCCGTACATAAACACATTCTTCTTTCTGGAATGACCATGGTAATCACAAAACACCTGCACACATACACACAAAGGAAGCAGACATAGAAAACACTGAGTTTAGGATTTAATATATTGCACATTTTTTCACTAAGATCCTGGTAACCAAAATTTGCCGTCTGTCCTTTTCCAAACTAGTTTAGTCAAGTGGTTAAAATAATATGTTAAAATGATAAATATATAAAACAAACAAAGCAAGGGGAGAGTAAGGACTGTAGGGACAGCTACAATAACTCATATCGATTTTTATGCATTAACATGCTGTAAAGATGACTGGTAGATATTTTCTATGAGTAAATCTCAGGTCCATTTGAAGACAAAGAACAGCAGCCTCATCCTGCTTCATTCCTTTAAGTCATCACCCTTTGCATTGTAAACAAATCTCCCCAAGAGAACAATCCCATTATATCTAACTTGCTGACACACAGTGTAGCACAGAGGCCAGCAAAGGCAGTTGTTTATGGTAGCTGCATTAATGTCTTAAAGCTAATGTGGTGATTTACTGATGTGAAACTTAGTGGACACGCAGCCAAATAGAATGTGCGGCTGAACAGGAGAAATTACACCACCATTAACAACAAGTTAGAAAATATTCTGTATACTCAACTGCTGAAAGATGATGCAGCAAAGTGCTAAATGCCCCAGAGTAATCTAAATCCAGTTAATTAGAGGTCATACCAGTGGTGCCCTTTGTATGTGTGCAAGGTACTGCAGCAGGCTCTTAGTGTGGTAGATGGTGGGGTGGAGATCAGGATTGGGGCTCTGCCATTGGCGATTCAAATCCTCACCACTCAGAGAACAACGATGACTAGAGCAGAAAGGAGATGGCAGAAGAGGAGAAGGGATACAGAGTGGACGAGATCAGAGCAACAGCTAAAGAATCCTTTGAGAAAAGATTTTGTGTGTGTTAATATTCATAAAGCTGCAACCGCTGCACAGGCCAAGGTTAAGCAGATGTGTCCTCAGTGTGCTGCAAATGTGTGTGAATCCATTTCTATCACTTGAATATTTTCACTCACTTTCCATTTACAACTCCATCAGGGTTGAGCATGGGGACTATCTTGAAGATGTAGGCCTCTCTCAGGCTGGCTGCCAGCGGGCTGGTGCCCATCAGGAACTCCAGCGTGCCCTTCATTACCCAGCTGGCGTTGGTCTCTCCAGGGTGCACTCTGGCTGACAGGAAGATCAATGGACGGTTCCCTGAACAGGGAGAAAGCGGGAGAGCGCAGCACAAACACAAACAGAGGAAGATGGGTTTTCTTTTAATCTAAAGTTTTTCACAGATGAAAACAACATCAATGAACTAAAGTGGACTGCAAACCTGGCAATAATGATATGCCCTGATACCCCAGGGGTGTTCTCGTGTAGTAATGTACAACCCAATGTTCTTACAAGCATTAGTAAGAAAGGACAATGACTAATTATTTGTTATGAGTTCAATTTACAAATAACGAAATTAGAGGTTTTTCTCACCAGCTATTAAATGTTTAGATATTGTGGCCAATTACCAACGACTACAAGCGTCCAGTTTTTATCAGGACATACAGCAAAAATATTTTTGTCCACCCCTGTCAGTTGGCGTACTGTGATCTTGATAGTGTTTCACTTTGGCCAATTTCTCTGTAATTATTTCGGACTCAATTTAAATTTATTTTATCTAACCAGAATAATCCACTCAATATCATTTCTGCTTTCCATGGAGTCCTGGGTAACAAACAATAACAGTTCATAACAGATTTTAAGCAGTTAGCACAGTCAGTCATTTGTGCTATTGAGTCCAGATTTCAGTTTACATTTGAAAACAGACAAGATTGTTCCCTTGTTGACCAGTCAGGCTGGTTCCACAGAGCTGCATGGTGATTGGTGAAGCTACATTGGTTTTCCAGTTTTTCCAGGATGCGTATATGCAATATATCCTGCAATAAAAAGACGCATATACACAGATCTGCACCGAGTTACTTACTAAATTGACAGATGTGATCATTGGAGTTGGAATCCGGCATGGCAGTGATGGTTAGAAGGGGGCAGCTATTTCCCCCCAGGGTTTCACACAGGACATCCTGCCTCAGGTAGATCTGAGAGGTCCTCAAAGCCTCCAGTTTGCACAGGTGCATCTGAGGATAAAATGACAAAAAAAAAAAAAAAAATTTTTGAACTTCTTACTTACCATTTAAAGCCCATCCCTCTTGGAGTTGTGAACATTTTACTGTTGTATTGTTACTCTGGCTGTTTATTAGACAACTTGTGATTAAGTGATTCAGATCGGGCTTCTCTGTCATGCGTTTGTATTATATGGTACATAGTTCTGCATAGTCACTCTAGATAAAAGCAGACAAAATGTAATTATAATATCATAACTATTCACACAACGAGTATACAGTAGATTGTGAGCACAGTAGTTATCTGAAGACAAATAAATGATAAAAAAAATGAAAACAAAACAGCATTAGGGATCACACTGGGAACAGCAGAGAAAGAGAAATATTTACTGTATGAGCACAAGCAAAACCAAAACATCAGTTCAATATTCTGTTTCAGGGCAAAATAACATAAGTACTAAAGTAGTAAAAAAAACATTAGTACTAAACAATAGGGTCAAGAGGTGGGGTAATTTATTTTAATTGTCAGGGATATGAAGACCACTAACTGCGAATGTTAAAAAAACAGTGGTATTGCTATAGTACCTTAAGAGTGGAGTATGTATAAGGGTAATGATAGGCAAAGTAGCAGACATCATCCTTATGGCTGAAGCTTGTGCTGAAGGTCAGCGTATAATAGGACTTTCCTTTCTGACCACCAGCTGCAATGGTGCTCCTTGCAAAATGATTCCTGTGGAGGAGGAGGAGCATTTCATGAGTAAATGTTGCACAACATAGCAACAATTACACGGTATTAAGTACACCTGTAGTATGCGTTCAGTCAGCTCAGCCATAAATTCTTCCAAGTTAGTTTTAATGTTCTGATTTTGGTGACATTGGGGTCTGGACTGTATCATATTGAGAGGTGTTTCTAATATTCTGCCCTCGTAATGTATTTAAATAGGAAATACAAACACCACTATGACATTACAGACATCACACAAGTAGAGTTTATGGTGGAAGTTGGATTGAATTTCATTAGATTGTACAGGTGTATTAAATAAAATGACCACTTAGTGTACGTAACATCATATGGTAAAGGGGTGTGTGCAGAAAGGATGTCACCCTTCTCTTCCATAGGACCCTTTTTGAAAATTTTGCAGTACTAAGTACATTAATACTACCACATAATCATTTTGTAGCAAGAGACAAAGAAGTCGAGAGAGTGCTTTATAGCTATGTTAAATGTAAAAAGATACAAGACTAATACTATATAATTCGCGTAGTTGGGAAAAATTGGTTTGTAGAAATGCAAGAAAACTGTGATCTTGCCCCATGGAACTATAACACTAGTTTTTTTCTTTCTCTTCAATATATTTTTCCAGGTACACTGTATTTTGAGTGTACCTACTTGTAGTAACAGATGTCTGTTCCTGTTCTGACCCAGCGAGGTCTGCCACTGATCGCCTCCTGCACAGAGTACATCAGCACCTGCATGCCTACACACACACACACACACACACACACACACACACAATATTTATAAAAACATACATATCTTGCGTGGGTCAGATGGAGAATGAAACACTGTTGGGTGTTTCACTTTGTTTTTATCTAGCTGGTGTTGTGCATCTTACCGTAGTTGAACTGGCTGTTTGACTTCTCACAGTTGATGATGTTGAAGCGGTAGGTAGTTCCAACACGCATACCGCTCACCTCAAAGTAGAACCACTGGTGGTAGTGATTGCTGTTGATGTCTGAATTCAGCACAAGGTCATACTCATATCTGCAGAAATACCACAACATAAACTGTAAATGTGGACCCAGACATTATCAACCACAAAAAAACACTCATATACCCCATATTTTGTTTTTAATCTCATTTGTGTAAAATTGAGATAAGGAGGGGGTTAATTATAGTAAAAGTTGACTACAGCTTTAAATGTTATTAATGTGATAAAAGGTAACTCTAATTAACACTATACATCCAACTGTGGAACTCTTACTCCTTCCCCTGTAGCTGATGTGACAGTAAACACTTACTTCCTAACTTGAATTGCCTTCCTGAGGTTGCCAGACTCAAACTGAGAGTTGAACTTCAGGGATTCGCCATCATCTTCAATCACGGGACAACTGGAACATGATGAGGAACAAATGACACTCCTGAGAAGTCATTACCCTTCTCAAAATATAGATGATGAATTGAGTTAATCTGCTTTGTGAATGTCACAGCTCTCAACATTATCAGAAAAACAATAAACTGTAGCTCCATTTATGCTTGGGTTAGCAGACTCAGTAACAGGAACTCACCTAGGAATGTCCAGGTCGTAAACTACTTTATCCAGGATATCATTAGGATGAATCAACCTCTCAATGTCCTGGAATATCTTAGACCTGCAGAGTTAGACCCACAAGCAAACTCATGCTTAACGCAATGGAAAGAAATTCACAGCAAAGTTAAATGTATAAACTGTACCTCACATCAGTCTCATACATCTGTCTGGAGCCCCACAATTGAAGTTTCAGTGTATGTCAAAGACTTAGAGAAGAATATTCTAAATATAAAATATTTGCACAAATCTGAAGACAAATGTTCACATTTTCTGGCATAGACACACTACAGAACACTTCAGTTAATTTATTCTACTCCCTTTAATGGAATGGTTTTGGATATTTACCTTAGTTTTTATCCTAAATGATTTTTGCTAACCACCAATTTAATGAAAATATCTCACCTCTGCACACCATAAACTCTCTCCAGAAGGGATTCCCTAAATGTTGGGGCTACATGGCCAAAGTAGTCTGGGTAAGCCACTTCAGCATACTGGGGTACAGAGTGTGTTCCCTTCACCATCTCCACATACAGGTCAGGGTCATGCAGAGAGAGGAGCAGTGCTGTGTCTGGCACCTCCAGAACTGCTCCTTCCCCTCCTTCATCCTCAGCACCCTCTGAACCACAATCTGAACCCCAGTTACTGCCCCCTCCTCCCACGCGACGTGTCGTGATACCTCCAAAGAGCAAAGGAGACTGTATGTGTCTTGTGGCATTGACTGGAGATCCTTCTTGTTTGACTCCCAGTATTTCTTCACCTGCATTCAGAGCCCCCGCCTCTTCTAGAGAGACACACTCCAACACATGAGCTAGTTCTTGTTCTATCCTCTGCCCTTGAGATGGAGGCCTGGAGGACAAGGTTGCATGTCCATCAGGGGAAGGAATGTGGGCCTCTTTTTTTTTGTCTTGGTCCTTGGTGAGTTGGATAGTGTCCAGTTCGAGAGGTGTTAGAGGAGGCGGGGGAGAAGGAGCGGGAGCAGAGGGAGATGGCTGACTGTGTTGTTCTTTGGTAGGGTTGCAGTCCTCCTGAGAACTCTGTGTGGGGACGTGCTTTGGGGACAGGGATTGAGCTGTGGGCACTACGATTGGCCGAGTGGATCGGCTGGAGGCTGATGATGAGGAGAAGGATGATGATGAAGAGGTGGTAGAGGAAGTCTTTGAGCATTCAAAGTTATACCCCTGTAGGAACAAGATATACTGAAGTAAATAAACTGTTTTTTTTCTGAATGACCAAGTTGCACAAATACACAGGATGTCTTATATTAATTCATTTTTAAATACATACATGTTAAAACTATACCAACACAACTGAAACTACACCAATCAGTCACAACATGAAAACCAGTTACCAGTTTTCATGTTGTGTCTGATAGGTGTCTTGTGCCAATATACTGTCTTAATCTTTGTTTAAATCTATGTCCTGGTAAATCTTTTGCAGTTAAATGTTGTCACCATGTCCAGAAAACACTGACCTGAAAATCTTCAGATAGCTCCAGGAAGAATCTCTCATAGACTCTTAACTCTTCATATGGACGGCCAGGGCTCTTTTTGGGATGTAGCTTGTTTAGGTCGGTTTCTATGTCATCATTCTGATTAACAGGACACAAAGGGAGAACATAACTAAATACGTTATGCAGGTATATTTGGCCCATTGCTCAAGTCTGCTTCTCTCTTATGATTTTGAGATGGAGGAAACAAGTAACAAAATAATGACAGTGGATAAGAAAATATAAAAGTTGTGAGTTTTGTCCAAAGACACCAAAATCCAATTATTTTGATGTATAATTTGAAATTAACATCTATGATCCGATATTTTTTGTTCACTTTGGGTGGGTGTGTTGTATTACTTGAACATTTCCCAAAGGTCAAAGTCCCTCTTTGATTAAAAACCAAAAACAGAAATACATATCACACATGGTTGATATGTTTGACATAAGCCCTTTTCTCTATGAACTGATACAAACTGATTTGTTGCCCTTTCACACATGCAGCACACAACAGGATATTGTCCACCTGATGCATTCTCACTTACTAGAAATACTCTGTTTGTTTTAGGCAAGGGCTAGCGCCTGGGTAGAGTGTGCAGGAGGCAGAATGGAAACATCATCAACACGCCCACTGGCTTGCTGTGAATTCTCCGGACAATGACCTGCTCTATTCACACAGTGGCTCAATCGGACATTACACAGACTTTATACTGGGGAGCTGGCAGGGTAAAGTCCGTTTAATGGCCAGTCCAACAGATTCGGACATTTGCGTTCTCACATACAGCTCCTCAGGGTAATGTCTAGATAAATTCAGGGCTGCAGCGCATGTGTGAAAGCACTAATAGTGATATGAGTGTGTTTGGCAAAACTTTGACACATCTCATCCCCAAATGACACAATCTGTAGAGATTCAATATTATATAATGAAAGTGAGTCATGTAATTGGAATATTAAGTGTTAAGTAATTCACAAAACTGCAGGGATTTTAATCAAATGACCTATTTATGATTTAAAGTCATCTTGCCAACTAGGGCCAATTAAATTATACATCACAACCCTTTGTGAAGTTTAATCACAAAAATGTTGCAATGTTGGAGGCCTACACTCTGCGCTGTCTCTATAACACCACTATCATACAGAGGAAAGAACATTTTGAACAGTAAGTGTAACAAATAATGCTGTCATGTGAAATATGGTGTGTGTATGTGAGTATTACCGCAGTGCAATGATCTTTCTCATCCTCTTCGTTCTCAGTATCGTTCTCTGTGTCTGCTTCCGTCTCGTCATTATCATCGCTTTCATCCACTACATCATCCACTGGTACAAAACACACAAACACACAAGTTATTAGATGACTATCCTTAAAGCTGATTTACCTGATGTTTTCCCCTTTTCTTCAGGAGTTTAGTATTTTTCAAAATGTGTGTCGGGGTGGTACATAACCTGTCTAGCAGTCTCAGTTTTTGACAGGAACAATGAAAATGTTTACAAAAAGATGTGAGCAGCCATGATCAAGAGATGAGTGAGAGATATTGAAGAGAGAAGAAATTGGGCATATTTCTTCCAATAAATTCAGCTGGTGGTCTCACTGACAAGTCAGTGTAATACCAGTAGCTTACAATTTTACACTGTTCTCCATGGTTGAGTTACTGACATCACTGACACATTTTTTGGAGTATACATGAGTCAACATGACTTTGTGCTAAGGCTAAGGCAATTACTGGGTTGCTGTTGCCAATTAGAGCCTTAAAAATTGTGTTGTATATTTTATACAGTTCCTGTTTGAATTTCATTACTCGGCAAAACAGATGTGGAGGAAAATAACTGATTGATGAGATATTTTTAAATTTTAGATTAGATTGAAGGAAGAGGACAGCGGCTCAGATAATTTGTAGGAAGCAAATTAGTCGAGTACAGTGCAAGTACATGACGTCTGCTAGTGAGTGAGCAAGCACTATGCAATGAGCACTAAGTATCTTTATTAAATCTTTATTACTAACACATGTTGTGTGTTAGTTTAGTGAAGTTAGAGTATGACGTGAGGTAAATGAGAAAGCAGTAGTGAGTGAGTCTATGTAATCGGAGGATGGAGTCATGTCTTACGTACGTCTTACCCTTCTTTAAGGGCTTGTCGCTGAGCTGATGACTTGTTCTTCCTGTAAGGCACATTGTGTGCAGCAGTGTCATGAGTGTTGTCATTAACCATTCATTCGGTCCAGGGATATAAGCATTATATATGTGTGTGTGTGTGTGTGTGTGTGTGTGTGTGTGTATGTGTGTGTGTGTGTGTGTGTGTGGTTGTGTGTGTGTGTCTTTGTGGTATGAAGAATTTAATCTAGGAGCGATGACTAGAATACACAAGTGTCTGTCTGTGCTGCATAATTGTCAATGATAGGCATGCGCATACACTGTGATAAGCTGGGGCACACTCTAGTGAAGTGTGTGTTTGTGTGTGTGTGTGTGTGTGTGTGTGTGTTCTCACCCCCAGGTGGCTGACTGTACAACTGTGCCACAGGTCCTACAGCAGGTATGTGTGGCAGCTGGTAGTGGAAGGCTGATTTGATGGTGGGCAGAGGCAGACGGTTCTTAGGAAAACACTTCCTCATGATGAGACTTGAAGTGTTGATGAGAGGATCCAGAGTACGTACCGGGAGACACTCCTAGAAATGAAAACCACACAGAAAGTAGGGACTAGCTGAGAGCGAGTGTGTGTGTGCGCAGTACTTATAATGTTTGCATGCTTTAATTGCTTGCCATTCGTTTGTCATACTCTCACTCACAGTGGATGAGTTGTAGAGGATCCTCATGCCATCAGCCTCTATGAACGCCTTCCTGCCAAGCTTGATGTTGGTGATGTTCCTGATGCAGACCAGCAACCCTTTGCGAATCAGCATATGGCGATGCCGTGTGTCATTCCGATGCCAATCCAGGTACAGAGCAAGCAAGACAGGCACATGTTTGCCATCCACTGCACGGCGAGCGTTAGTTTCTGTACAGGGAAGTGGAAGAAGAAGAGGAGAAAGTATTGATAAATGGCACCTTACAACTGTGGGATGGGATGAAGAGAAGTATGGGTGGAGTAAAAGGAAAGCAGTATAGTGAGGGGAGAAGCTGTGGGTTACCAATCTCTGAATCCATGCTGAATTATCAATTAGTTTTTGATTTAGAGCAGACATAGGGTTCATGAGGATGGAGATGAGAGAAGGCAGAAAGAAGCTATACTGCATGAACACAAGCACTAATTAAGGATCACTACACTACCACTGATGAGTCGAAAGTCAATGCTACAAAGCAAATTACTCACTGGATTTGAGCAGTGCTCCCAGTGCGTCCAGAGCTACCCTGTTGATTTAGAAACAAGGCAAATGGGTTACATGGTCTGTCGAACAAACATCAGCGACAGATGTTACAAAGCTCCGCCTGAAAGAGGTGAGGGAGATGTAGCCTGTGGATGTCACTGGTTTGTTATAACACAACATTCCTGTCGGCTCATTAACAGAGAAGGACACTCACTTGAGCAGACTGGTGTTCTTCTTGCTGTACGGCGCAGTAATCTTGAACATGAGCTCCACCACTCCATTCTTGCCCAAAGAAATAGAATTCACCGCTGTACATAAACAAACACATCAATGGCGAGATATCAGGCAAAAGCAGAGACAGACAGTGCCAGTATATTTACATGATTTTTATCAGTTTGAGATTCTGTTGTATTTTTGGTCGTTATCTGCTTGAATTCTAAGACAGGAGGGTAACATTTTGAGAAATCTATTTTAAAGTTTAAAGTTACTCACAGTTGGTAGAGTAAACCCTGAGAACCTGCAGGCAGGGCAAAAGCAGCTTGGTATTCTGTAGGTTCTGTTTCATTAAGTTGATTGTGACGTTCAGAGCTCCGCTCAAACGCGCCTTCACGCCAAACTTTCTGTCTGAACACAGAGGCTGCAATGTCAGTATGCACAAAATAACAATGTTTTTGTCTCCCTCTTTTTTCTACATCCTGGAGTTTTTGACCATAAGGCAATATGTTTGTTAAAACCTCAACACTCAATGTATTTTGGTGAGAAATACTAAATGTAAATGTTTTATTTGTTTATGAGGGACTAACAGCACAGATGAGCTTAAACTGATGTAACTGACATGATAGAAAAAGCACACTCAATGAAATATCTAGAAAGTAAACATTGGTTGATTCACCAGTGTGTATATTGGTGTACTCTGTGTTTGGGTTAAGCTGTAACATTACGCATACCTTTTGGGCCAACCTTGGCCAGCAGAGAGTGAAGCTGCAGCATGAGTTCCTCACTGGGAGGCAACTCTTTACTGGCAGTGATCAAAATCTGAAATAATATCCCTGTTCCTCCTTTGGACACAAATACTCCCACCCTGCGACCTCTGCCTGAGACAAAAAGCAACCAATAAAACAACATTAAATGTGATAAAAACTTAATTCAAGATGGGATTAGAGGCACTTGGCCTAAGAAGGAACTGATTAGCTTTCCAGCTCAATTTACAATTACAGCCACTGAACCATTTATCAGAGTGGCAAAATGAATTGTTTGCCTTTAGATTATGTTTACGACTTCTTACAGTCATGAAAAAGTAACCACTTTGCGTGTACCCGCAAATAAATGTAAAAGAAAGGAACTAAATATTGTTAATGGCTCTCAAAATTAGGCTCATCAAAACTCAGCTCACCCACAGTCAGCAGCTCACTGAGAATGTACAGGATGTTCAAGGTGGTCTGGACATCACGGGTGTTCTGTCAAAGTCACAAACAGTACACTTGTTAAAACTGAATATACAGTATACTAGAGTGCAGAATTTTGTACCATTACTTCTTTGCCACCAGAGAGACAAATTCGATTCTACTTAATGTCATTGATCCAAGGTGTGCAGCATAATCCCAAATCAAACAAACTGATGAATGTGACACCAGTTTCCTGCAGCTGTTTATGTCAGGAGCTGACAACTTCCACTAAATTAATGATGGCATCCACTAAGATCAGAAGAAACTGAAATAATTCTTGACCCTTCGCAGAGAAAAGAGGCACTATTTTATAAAGCAATGTGTGAGGCTAGTGTTTGGGCAAAGCTCAAATGGATGAATGGATATCTAAAGGATCAATGAGACATCTCAAGCAGAGGTTAGGCAAGTATTTATGTTTTCAAGAACTGAAGGTTTAATGTTTTGCACTTGCTATTGGACAATAATATAGAATATTATTAATATATTCATTTACGTTCATACATGCCACGCAGACATAGTTTAAAAAAAAAACTTAGTAAGCTTGGCTTTATTGCTTATAGGTTGTGTTGATGGATGAGCTGACCTCCAGTGAAGCCAGGATGACCTCCATGCCACTGGAGCCTTTCGACATCACCTCTTTTCCGCTCTTCTCTGTAACACAAACAAGGTTAAATGATCAGAAATGTGACAATAAACAGCACCGCATCTGTTGTGGAACACAGCTGAGGGGCTTCTCACGCAAGCAAAGAGAGGCTTGTTATTCAAAGTACAGCATGTGGTCCTGCATAGGTGGACCGTGAAAGACAAGTCACAATGTCATAGGGGATTATCTTGGAACGTGTGAAGGACCACTGTCTTGGGTTACTTGTAGTTAGAAAGATTGTGCTGCATTTAACAATAAACAGATACTCTATCTTGAAAGTACATTGTAAGATTGTGTTAAATATTAGCTCCTGCACACATGAGCTTTACTATTCTCCTTTTAGAAAACAATACATGGGTACAACTCTTACTCAGCCTTTATTTCCTTCCTCCCTGTAATTTAGGAGCTGACAGATTCCTGACCTCTTTGAAGAGGCCGCAGTGAGTGGTCCTGTCATGTCATGTCATGTCCTGAGACGAATGCAAACTCTCCAATCACAAACACATGAGTAAGAGGAAAGAACAGATACTGAAGTCTTTCTACCTTCTAAAGATAAATTCTCGAAACCATCTACAAAGATTGGAGGGAATCATGGATAAATATGAATTTCTGAAAAAAATAAATACATGAAATATTACAAGACTTTGATATCAACAATGCTGTCAGATTTCTTGTATGGCAGCAGATTATATCAGAAATGTGATCACTGTGTATCACAAGTATCCCAACTGAAAGATTATATCACTTGCTGATTGTACACGCGAGTGGTTCATGTTTTTGGCACTGCACACTGTCCCTGTTAAGGAAGGTATCATAACAGCAGGTGAGATGCAAAGTTCAAGCATGCAGCTTTCAAGATTCATGATCTGTTACCAAAAAGCATGTGAAAGTAAACACAACTGATGTGTGTACACACGCACACAGAGAATTTCCACAAACTCCCTTTCCACACTTGCACAACTATGTGCATATCTGAGCATGTGAACACACACACACGCACACACTTCAGTGCCTTGGAGAGCGGTGGCCTCTTAAAACATTTCTGTCATGCCAGACTTTTTAAAGCTCTACAAAACAAAATGGCATTTCAACACCAATCCTCAAAAACAAAACAGTGAGGGGTTTTACATAGACCATCACTGAAACAAACATAATAATAAATAAATAAAATGTGAGTTCTAAAGTTTATGATGGCACTCAAAAGTAAAGCAGAGCTAATTCTGTAAGTGTTGTCTTTAAATTCAACTCAGTACCCATCATTTATATCTTCTTAGTGTTTTCAGTCATTAGTCAGCTAAGACTGACTGCTGAGAGTACTGCACATGAACTGTTGAGGGGGTCAGCGTGGTTGTTCTAATCTCACTTCCCGTCCTCACCCGACCCAACCAAAGTGAAATATTTAAAAATATTTTAAACACGAGAGACCCTTGAATTGCTATCATGGATAAAGATGTTGTGAAAATTCATACCTTGGATGATTCAATTCTAAGAGTCTAAGATTAAATACATCTTATCTAAAGCAATTAAAATGGCTTGTATTTTTCTAGTTTATTCTCATCATTTTGGACCATACCTGGTGGTTCCGGAGAGACCACAGATTCACTGTATCTCCTGGTGTAGCGGTACTCCATTTCATAACAAAAGGTCTCACCAAAGTTCACCAAAGCTTTGGGTGAAAAGATGTCCTACTTTTCAAAATTGCGGGTCCACTGCATCTGGATTCCTTAGAGTGTACAGTGCAAATCTGCTGTAAATCTAAGAGACGCTTAAGAGTTTGATCCTTTACAGTATGTGACGCCAAACGGTAAATCCCTTTTAAAACTTCAGTAGTATTTCTCTATCCCTCTAAGGCGAGAAGTAAACTATTCGACTGGTCAATCCTGCTACACTCCGACTGCGAACAAACACACTGAGCTTAGGGCATGACACTATGAACCTAGAAATCAGCACCGCCCCTTGCATGCTACAAGAAAACTAAACCACCGACTGCTCCTATAGAGAACTGACAACTGCATAGGATACCTCTCCTCACACGTCCTCTCCTCTTTCTCTTGCCTCCCCCCTTTCTCCTACTCAGCACTAGGGGGAAAGGAGAGCTGCCAAGCTCTCAAATGACAACAGACACTGGATTTCTGACAGAAAATGAGAGGAAAAAAAGAGAACTGCTGCCTCTAAGACTGAATTCATTCTCCACTTAACCAAACCAGAACTCCTATTGTCTGTGAAGTGATATTTGTATTATTTTTATTTATCTTTTCATCAGATTTATGACTTTATGGTTACCCCACTTACAGCTCCTGATTTTCCTTTCTTCCTATCATCCTTGTTCTTTCTCTTGGTATGTCTTGACTTTACACTAAGCTCCAAAGACTCTGAACTTGAGACAAGAGTACAGCAAAGTCCTGTGGGGTGTATAGTTACCACGAATAGGGTCACAAACCCCCCCACTTCCCCCTAACCAACCAACCAGCGTCTCACTCATACACATTTCAAGTAGAGGCTGCAAGCAGGGTGTGACAGACCGCCAAGCAGTAGATGAGAGGGGAACAGCTGATATATCATGATTGACATGGTCACAGACAGAAGCCTTTCCACTGTGCCCATAACTCATGATGGATTAACTACAGGTTTACTTTGAAGAAGAGGCAACAACAAATATGGTAAGAGGAGAGAAAAATTCAAGAAAAGTGAGTGGAAAGAAGTTCAAAGCAAGTTGAAAATACACCTGCAGGCTCAAAATACTATGTAATGATTCAGCAGAATTCTTCACACTGCATATTCACACAGACTCCACCAAGGAATGACTCAAGTGATTACAAGTTTTCCTCGCTCAAAAGATCCACACTGAAAATGCTACTGAAAACTGAAAACCACTAGCTCCAGGACAAAGTTAATATAAGAACTCGAGCAAAATATAAAGTTTGTGGGTTAGCATTCAGATGGGGCTTTTCTTTAGTCTGAAAGAAAAATAACAGATTGGATCTTGATCAATTGATGCCAGCAAGTATTAACTATTTTCATCATCAATTACTCTGTCAATTTTGATCCTTTTTTCAATTAACTGATTAATCATTTTGTCTATAAAATGTGCCAAAGCGGTCAAAGAATTTGCATCATAACTTAGAAGAGCCCAAGATTATGTCTTGAAGTAGCTTATTTTGTTCAACAGTCCAAAATACAAGAATATAGAATTTATAATGTAAAATATCAACGTCAAAGAAAAGAATGTTTGGCATTTTTTATTGATAAATGACAAACAAGTATCAAAACTGTAACTTTTTGTCAGTTTGACATATATTAATTAACTAATTGTTAAAAGCACTAGAGCAATGATGCTTGCATCATAGATTTCTATCCATCCCCGCTCCTCAGAGAGGCAGAGGCACACTCATGTTTCAGTCTGTTCTACACGGCAGTGCAGCACAATGCCTTGCTCTTCAGCTGCGGGATCTTCTTCTCTGCTCTCGTTTCAAAACAGTAATCAGAGAAACCACATCAGGAGACACTGTCTCGGTCCATCCACACTTTGACTACTGCTACTCTAACCCATCTCTATTTACACAGCAACTGCAGTGAACACGTTTTAAAAGAATTAATCAACTCGACTTGAGAACCTGAAACTTTGCATCAAGACATTTTAAAAGGGTACTCCATCGATCATACACATCAAAGTTAGTTTACAGGTATTGAGGAGTACTAAATGTCAGTGTAGAGTTAGAAAGAGGTGAGCTTATCAGACCTCTGCAGCCCATTTCTCATCTATGCTTGAGGCTAGAGGCTACAGATAGAGGCTACAGGCTACTAATGAAACACACTTGAATCTCTGACCGAACTGTCTGCAATTTCCTTTTCAATTCATAGAGTACTCCATCTCTCTCTCTATCCATCCATCTATTCAGGCTGGAACAATATGATTATATCCCAATTCAATACGATCCCGATACTTTTAAGTATTGCAATTCTGCAACTATTGTGATTCCATATTACGTTTGATTTGATTTGTGTTTTTCTTTTTTAACACTAAACCATGGGAAAAGTAGAATCTATCTATCTATCTATCTATCTATCTATCTATCTATCTATCTATCTATCTATCTATCTATAAAGATATAAATTCTTGGTTTAAGAACAATTATATTAATAAATACAAAATACTGATTTTCACTTATCTATTGTCTATAATATGTTTGTTGGATTGAATACTGTAGAATGCATGTTATATTTTTGTGTGTGTGTTTGCTCTCACCCTGCGTCTGTATGAGATGAAGTATCTTTGCAGTGACCTGTCGTGCTGTGTCGACATCTTTCATCATGGCCTCTCCATTCATCCTCTCTAGTTGGCTCAGGAGCATCAGTACCCTGGAGTTACTGGGAACACTGGAAACACATGCACACACACATTTTTACCTTAAGACTGTATGTAATAACTTCATTTATAAATGCACTCTCGTATAGTCATTCAGTAAAAGGACTACTAAAGAAAGAAAACTAGGTCAAAACCTAGTATATGGCTGGACTGCATATGGTCAGTCAGTCACACACATTTAAAATTATAGGGCTGGCCCCGCTGTTGCAGTCCAGCGAAAAACATTGCATACTCATGTATGTATCATGATGCTACAGTGAGTGGATGCTATAATATATAAGCAAGTGTTGAAACAATTAGAATAACCGCCTCGTGGTTGTATGCCTCCACAAACCAGCTAAGTTGCAGGAAATATGGCCAGAGGGGAACATATGTAAACATGGTATGTAAACTGAAAACATAATGCCTCTGGCGCTGGTTGTCATTGGCATGGAGGCATAAAAATCTGTCATGATTCCCTGCTCAATGTCTAGAATTATGACAGAATAATGGGCCAGTTTTATCACACAAGTGTGTCAAAGTAGTCAGTGTCCCCGAGTGAAACTGCCGAAAAACATAAAACAGGCCCTAATATGTGCAAGTTCTATATATGTGTCAGAGTAATAATCAACAAAAATAGCCATTTCTGTAATTTTGTGCAGTGCTAAAAACAGTAACAAAATAGCAATCCATATTTAAACACAGCTTGAGTCTAACTTTAAAAGCTGTTCAATTTATTTTAATAAAGCTGACTGTTGGGGCCGTCTCCTAGCATTTCACTATTTCTGGAATACTGACCCATCCCCTTATGATCTTAACTCAGTGGCGCTCAGATGGAAACACAAGGTTATAGGTCAGTTGTTGGTACAGCAACGTCAAACATGGGAGAGAGAATCAAAACTCTGTGATTGTACCCAGTGGAGCTGAGTTTCTCATATGTCCTTATAAAGACAGAGACAGAGAGACAGAGGGAAGTGTGTGTGTGCTGGAGACAGAAAAAGAAAAAACTGGGAAAATGGAAAGAATGATGAAACAAGTGATGCAGGAATGGCGTAATGAAAACATATTGAGGGAAACATACAGCTTAAATAAACACACTGCATAAGACACATAGATGAACACAGATTAACTAGAAAATGAACAGAGTATAAATATTCAAACTTGATACAGAAAAAACCAATAAAGGGGTTTTCCAAGCATACTGCTTCTGCATCAATTATATGTGTTGTTGTTTTCAGTCATGACTAATACATATTGCTAGTTC
This sequence comes from Seriola lalandi dorsalis, assembly GCF_002814215.2. Classification (NCBI taxonomy): domain Eukaryota; kingdom Metazoa; phylum Chordata; class Actinopteri; order Carangiformes; family Carangidae; genus Seriola; species Seriola lalandi. Next base: position 2,889,496 of record NW_019525077.1, read on the forward strand.
TAGCAAGGCCATCTAATTATCTACACACACTGCTGTGTTGCACACAAACACTCCTGCTCTCTCACTCAAACTCACACACGCACTTTCTTTCTCACACACAGTGTGACAAGAGACAACAAACAGCAGGGGAAAAAACTGGTGCAAAGGGAGTTAAAGGTAGAATAGTAAAAGTGCAGAATCATATCAGGGAGGGTAAAGGTAAGGCAGAGAGAGAGAGAATACAGTATGTGAACAGATGGTTGTGACAGAGCAGCTTTCATACTGAAACACAAGCACATATCGCAGCCTGCATGTGTGTTTGTGCATGCATAATGAAATTGCATCTGTTTGCTTTGGAATAGCAAAGCAACTCACCCTTTCTCTGTGGCCATTTTGGGTTTGTTCATTTTTACCAAATCAACATTTCATGTCGTCTGCAAGAGAAAGAAAATAAAGACCTCATTGACAAAAAAGGACAAACATAAATATTATGAACATTTTAAAAATGAGTGTAGCAAATCAACCTTTGCTCCAAGTGCAAAAGAGATCTGGCTAAACTATATGTGTTGCAATCTGAGGCTGTAGCCAGAACCAGAAGATGGTAAATCTAAACTTCCCATAGCTGTGAATGTGATGGTCTGTCCATACGTGTTAGCCCTGTAAAATATTAGTGACCTGTCTGTACCTGTCTTGCTGTGAATGTAGGGGCAACCTGCAGCTGCAAAGAGATGCCTCATATTGACTGCACCAGGACAGAACTACTATCAAATACACAGTGCCTCCTGACTGACTTTACACAAGGGGCTGCCCAACATGCTGCAGATCTCAGATGTCTTAAAACAAAAGAGCTGTGGACAAGGTAATCTGAACACAAGGTTTTAAAAAGCATTACTAGTGTTCAGCTGTATCATATCAAACAACAATGGACAAAAACCTATTGCAAAAGTATCATTCAGAAAAAAAGTGTAGCAACAGACAACAGTAACTGTTATGTACTGTAATGCAAGTACACTTACTGCATTTTAACAGGTCTCCAAAGAGTTTTAGATGAGGTCAAACAGTGAATACAGAAGCACTGATGGGTTGAGATAAGATGAGTCATAAACTGCTGTAAAATTTAAAGCTCTAAATCACTGGTGCCACATTTCATTTTATTCCGTGGTGCTTATATTTAACAAGCTTATAATGTACTTAAAATCCCAATGATATTTTATAAACATTTAACCAATACAACAAACACATTTAAAAGTAAAAGAGAGTCATCAGAAACAGTACCACACAACAGAAAGACGCCATTTTCGGCTAAAAATAAGCTTGAAACTAAGCTGGCTAACCTCAACTCCTTAGTCAGGCTTTTCCAAAGCT
>NW_019525077.1:2895839-2971819 GCF_002814215.2 Seriola lalandi dorsalis
CACACACACACACACACACTTTTCAGCCATCAAGTCAAGCATATGCTATGGTGTGGCATGAGTTTACAAACCAATAGCTCTGAAGGATTGCACACACACACCTACCTAACCGAAACAGTATCACACATACATGAAATTGCACACACATTATACGCATTCTTGCTCTCCAGCCATCCAGTTAAGAGCTCGTCATGGCAACCTAGACAGTTACATTACAGTGCCCACTAAATGTGCCTCTTCTATCTTCTGCCTCCTCAAAACTTAAATTAATTTTGACCTTGCTCCATTTTACTACGTGTAGTTGAGACAGCTTCTTCACCTTTGTTAACCTTTGTTGGTTTCTTTCTGTGTATGTTGCAGACCACCCCATCATGATGGGCTTTGAGCCCCTGGTCAACCAGAGACTGCTGCCACCTACCTTTCCTCGCTACGCCAAGATCATTAAGAGGGAGGACATGGTGGCCTACTTCAGCAAACTTATAGAACGTATCAAGACTGTCTGTGATGTAATCAACACTACCAACCTACATGGCATACTGGTAAGCATAGCTGATTAGAAACACAGACATACACATACAAAAATATTACTAGCCTTGAATATATATATAAAATATAAAAGATGAAGACTGTTGTTGACTTGAATATTGTGTTTGTGGCTTTACCAGGACTTCTTCTGTGAGTTCAGTGAGCAGTCTCCCTGTGTGCTCTCCAGATCTCTACTTCAAGTGAGTTGCTGTTCTCATCCATGTATATAAGGATTCACTATTTTTGCCCTGTGATGCCTACAGAGTAACCCCATGAAATCTGTTACATGTTGTTGTTTTGCAACAATTAATAAATCCATTTAGTAGAAAATTGTGTTTCAGATGGTATCATTCAATGGGATGTCAATTAAACCCAGTATTTGAGAACTAATCAGATTCTTTTTTGTAAATTCAGACGACGTTCCTGATAGATAATAAGAAAGTGTTTGGCACCCACCTGATGCAGGACATGATTAAAGATGCTCTGAGATACTTTGTCAGCCCACCTGTCCTCTCCTACAAGTAAGTCTGGCGTTGGTTAAAAGATAACACCATGTCAATCATTTAAGGTTGCTAAAGTCAGTGGTTGATTTTGGTCATTGTTTTAGTTTTTTATCTTGAGCGAGATGATTGCGTCTTGAGCTTATTGTGTGTGTTTGCACCTGTCTCTCTCCAGGTGTTGTCTGTTTAATAACCACCAGGCCAAGGACTACATTGACTCATTTGTTACACATTGCTCCAGGGTACGTCACCTTTACTGTTAAAAGTGCATCTGCTGCAGTTTGATACATTTTAATACCTCAGTTACTCAGTGCGCTTTATGGGCTGTTTTTTCAATAGTTTAATAAAAACAGATAGTTTGGAGGAGAGGTGTAAAATTGCTTTAATAATAGAGCTTGATGAGTGCCATGATATTGACTGAAATGAAAGGACAGCAGGAAATTTTCAGTTTTACTTTAATCAGAGTTTTTGATACTTTGGATGTTGGGTGTTACTCTGTAACTGTGTGTGTGCGTGTCCCTGTAGCCGTTCTGCAGTCTGATCCAAATACACGGGCACAACCGAGCTCGGCAGAGAGACAAGCTGGGTCACATTCTTGAAGAGTTTGCTACACTGCAGGATGAGGTGAACTGCAGCTGTTGTTACCCTCTCTTTTCTTACAGTATTTAATCACAATAACACTGTTTTTGCATTGTTGCCATTCAAGCTCAGGATCTATTTGGATAGAAACGTTTTACTTATTAATGAACCCATTGCACCCATCCTGAGGACAGTTGTGACTTTATGCTCTGCAGGCAGAGAAAGTAGATGCAGCGCTGCATAGCCTGCTGATGAAACTTGAGCCTCAGCGACAGCATCTAGCTTGTCTTGGTACCTGGATCCTCTACCATAACCTGAGGATCATGATCCAGTACCTGCTGAGTGGCTTTGAACTGGAACTTTACAGCATGCATGAGTACTACTACATCTACTGGTAAGGGATCATATTTGTTTGTTGCTGGTAACTGTTGCTGCAGTTGACGCACACAATATCAGATCTCAGGTGCACTTTAGTTCATCTGTGAATGAATATGTGCTTGTTTCTGGCTGCAGGTACCTGTCAGAGTTCCTTTATGCGTGGCTGATGTCCACTCTGAGCAGAGCCGACTCCTCTCAGATGGCAGAGGAGCGGATTCTGGAGGAGCAACTGAAAGGACGCAGCAGCAAAAAGACCAAGAAGAAAAAGAAAGGTACACTTGGTTCCATCAGCATTAATCTGCAGTGGATTCTGTGTGTATGACAATAACCCAAATGTGCTAAGAAATACTCCCATTTTTTGTCAAAGTGATGTCTTCCTGTAGGTGTAAGAGAGGATACTGATGTTATGTTTGGGATTACTTTGCAGTACGCCCCCTCAGCAAGGAGATTACCATGAGTCAAGCATACCAGAACATGTGTGCTGGCATGTACAAGGTAAGGCATAAATTTATAACCTCTCTTCACCCCTTTTTTGGTGTCAGGTATAACCCGTCCTTTCTCTGCCTCTGTCTCTCTCTTCAGACCATGGTAGCTTTGGATATGGACGGAAAGGTGCGTAAGCCTCAGTTTGAGCTGGACAGCGAGCAGGTTCGCTACGAGCATCGCTTTGCCCCCTTCAACAGTGTGGTCACCCCCCCACCTGTGCACTACATCCAGTTTAAGGTACTGTTTGTCTGTGTGTGTGTAATTCATGTTTTCCCTGCCCCTTATTTTTATCCCATCATTCTTGTTTGTGCTCTCTCCTCCACAGTCTGTTTTTCTTTGCTCTTCCTGACTTTGCTCCTGCTCTTGCCCACTGCAGGAGATGTCTGATCTGAAGAAGTACAATCCTCCGCCTGGCTCTGCTGACCTCTACATGGCAGCCAGCAAACACTTTCAGCAGGCCAAGCTCATCCTAGAAAATGTGCCCAGCCCAGATCCCGAGGTCAGGAAATAAAACTATTGTAAAATAAATGCATGCTCTTACAGCTAACGGTTTGGTGTTTTATTATGTCTGATTTTTATTTGCTAAGAAACTATGAGTCCCCAAATTCAAACTTCAGTACAAATTTAGTTGTCGTCAAAATCTATTCCTGGAAAGATTTTCTCCGAGATGTAAATTAGTTGGAATAACAATATTGCACATGAACTAAGTATTAGGTCAGGGACTCCTGGTTTATGGGGTCACAGTATTTTTCTGTTGTATTGCACCAACCTAGACAAATTGTTTGTTTGCATGTTAGTTCTTACCTTTTCCATTGTCAGTAACCAGCTATTAAAAATTGATAACAGGTGAACCGTATACTGAAGGTGGCCAAACCCAACATTGTCGTTATGAAGCTGCTGGCTGGAGGGCACAAAAAGGAGACTAAGGTAACAAAATACACACATTCTCAAATGATACAAATTAGTTGCATTTCGCTGCCACACAAAGGGAAAAAAGAGAGATTACAACTGTGAAATCTATGTTTTTAAAAGAACTGAGATGTGTATACAGTGGTGTTTAATCACCAGGCATTGTGATGGGCTTACCTTAATGTAGTGTGTTTTGTAACAGCTGTTGTTTACTGTGAAGACATTGTTTCAGTAAAAAAAAAAATGTTTTAAATGTCTGCATCCCTAGGTGCTCCCAGAGTTTGACTTCTCCGCTCACAAGTACTTCCCCGTGGTCAAGATCATCTGACTCTGCATCACAGGATGACAGTCTCTGTGCATCAGCCGTACCTGAACAAGTGTGCAATGGCCCTGATCCAGTCCATGTCAGAACTGTGTGTGTGTGTGTGGGCGTTTGTGCGTGTTTGTGTGTGTGTGTGTGTGTGTGTGTGTGTGTGTGTGTGTGTGTGTGTGTGTGTGTGTGTGCGCGCGTGTGCGCACACACCTAACTGTAAAGCTGTATAAAGGAGTGTTTGATTCACCCCATTTTTTCACCTGAATGAGAGAAGTCACAACTGGACCTAAATGAGTGACGATATCCACATCTGCATCTGTGAAAGTCTTGTTTGTGTGTGTGTGTGTGTGTGTGTGCGCAAGTCAGAAACAAGTCGAGGTGCTTTTGCGCAAAAAACTGGCCAATGAAAATTTTTGTAAGCCGCCTCCAGAACAGTCTTGTTAAGGCTTGAAAAGATTGCTGTAATGAAAGTGTGTGCATATCATTAAACCATATGAAACCTTTCTTTGTTCATGTGCTTATCTGAATTCATATGAAAATGTTGAGGCTGAAAAAAAAGTATAGTACCTTGCTGCACCTTGTACATCACCAGTCTCACATTACTACCTGATGGCATCAGTCTGCATTGTGAAATATAGACAGGACAATTTGTAGAAAAAGGATTATTGATGATGTTCATGATCTTGTAAGTGTAAAGTGAAGTTGCAAGCACCTGTGGCCTATGAAAAGGGCAATTTGATTTTCCGAAATTGGGAGATTTCAGAAATCCATATTTCACTACTAACAGCAGTAGAAGAGATACTTTCCAGGCCTCTTCAAACTAACACTGACCCCACAGGACTGATAATCTACAGCCTTCACACAACTCAAGAACATAATAAATCACGTGTTTACTGTGGTATTAATCTATCCTTTAATTCCTTAGTGGAAAAGAATTTTACATGTTTTCGTTGCTTTGTTTAGACAATAAAATCCATTTAAAACATCCTAAATAAAGTTGAAAATCTTAATATCTCTAGATTTGTAAGTAAGTATAAACAGGTAGACAGATGATGAAAAAATTCCATTTGCAATTCAGTTAGTTTCCCAAAATGCTCATAAAAGTACATGTAATCAGACTTGATGTCTGAAGCCCTGTCCTCTTATTGTATTTTGACTAATAGGAAACTGAGTGACCTTGTGAGTGGAGGTCTTGAGCTGTCAGTAGCAGTGATAGATCACCATACATGAAGAAAGTGATCTGCTGTATTCTGTCCATGAGGCTCAGGCGCCTTTCCACCTCCCTCCTCTGCTTACACATGCACACTCAGGCACATTTACAAGCTTGGCTTCTCCATAAACTGAACTATTTCACAAATTGAGTTACATTTACTGAAACACCTCACACACTATTACTGCCTCATAAACTGAATTGCATTACTGTCAATGAAATCCCCGTTTGAGTTGTTTATTGCGCTCTAGATCTGGGAGCTGTGGATTAACCGGCCATTTGAGGAGCACCCTCGTCTGCCCGTCTAGTGTCAGGAGCACGTAAGCACTTTGCATGGCTGAGACTTTTTCACATGAACTCTTTCAATTCTGTAGAGTTGCTTGGTCCTCTGTGCCTCTCTGCTCTGAGAGCCGTATCTTGTTTCCTGACTTTGTCAGCATGATACATTCTACCAATGAGTCGCCCTATAGTGTTACAAAACAGAGATCTGTCTTTCTTTTATTGTTAATCTCCTGTAATATGTCCTGAATCCCGGCCCAGCTGACTGTAAGTGCAGGTGTTGTGTTGTTATTATTCATCTGAACATACGTCCTACTTCCTAAAACTGAATTATAGATGTGGTCTAAATTAACCAATTAGGCAAACGTGGCTCACTAAGTCATCTCTATGGCTGATCAGCTAAGAGAGTGCATGTGGTTGTAGCTATTTTTATAAAGCAAATTTCTTGTCAATGTTGTGATTTCGAAATCTATATGTAAGGATTGGAGTTTTTGGCCCTAAATATTGAGCTACAGTAGTAAAAGGGTGTTGTATTACTGACCGCCCTGTACGTCAAATGCTGTCGCAGTTAACTGTGACAGCAGCAGTAGGCTCCAACCTCTTAAACCATTTGAAACAGAAGCTTAAGCTTGTCTTTAATTTGAGTTTTTTCCGTGTCGCACTTGTTCCTTCACCTGATTGACTAAGGTGATCTGCTGAATTTGTACGCCTTTGCCCAGCGCTCGCATTGGCTGGACACTGTGTACCACAGTGCTGTTCCTCACAGGCTGTAAAGCTCTCACTCACCATTGCGCCCTATATGTCAGAGTTCAGTGGCCTTCTCTGACCCTGCACAGACTCACTCATTGATACATATTTATTTATAAACCCATGCTTGATTTGCTCCCCTTCTGGGTATATCTCACTCAAAACCAGTAAAAAAGTTAGCACTCTAATGACACTCTTTCACTAACTGTCCCTTAGGTTCACACTGAACTTTGTAAAAAGGCTTTTATGTTCTCTGCAGCCTGGAACCTTTTGCAGGCTGATCTACAGCTAGATGAGCTGATCCCGATGAGGGCTTTTAAAGATATGGTGAAGGATAGATATATCCTCCAGTGTCTGTTTTTATTAGGCTTGTCATTGTATGTTATTTGGTATAGTTGCTGTATGTTGTGTGGAACACCGTATTGCTACTGTCTTGGCCAGGGCTCCTTCGAGAAAGAGATCTCAGTGGACACACCTGGTTAAAGAAAGGTTAACCTGTAATAAATAATGCTTGTAACTATAGCGTTGTTCCTCAGTGACGTGACATACAGTAGGTCAGCATGATACCATGTGCTTCATAAAGTTAAAGTGTGACCAGAATTTGAATGTGGCTGAACCCTTGTGCAAACAAGGCACATGACATTCAAGTATACTTAAAAGACATAGGAGACAACACACGGACTCTGAGAGATCACATTTTTTAATTCATGGAAAACATGTGGTTTTACAGAAGGAACTCAGAAAGAAAACATGAATTTAAATGAAGCCTACAGTCATAATTTTATAACGAGAGCTCTGGTGGTTTTAATGCAACTTAAATTAATGTGTTTGCCTCTGTTCAAAAATTAAACACAAGGTAACATAGCAAACTGTGTACAGTCAAACCATACTGACTCCTGATCTTTCCAGTTTTATCCACTAACATAAAATGTAGCTAATTTGGCAGGTGATTATGATTGTAAATGAAAATATATGAGATATTTTAAGTATACTTGCAATTCTCTCTGTATAAAACTGTAAGTTTTACTCTAATTGTTCTTCATGGTTTCATCAATCCATTTTCTGTAGTGACAGATATTGAGCATTACAATGGTGTTTGCACACTTATCAACAGGGTCGCTTACAATAATCCCATGTAAGGCATCGTTGTACTCCACAGCTGAACCTCCATCACCCTGGGAGAGAGAGATCATATGTCATTACATGGAAAAGTAGTTCGAAAATTAAAGAAATGTATCGAATAAAACTGTTTCCTTACATAGCAGGCATCCACACCAGCTTTGAAGGCACACATGGTGGTAGATTCGTCACTGAAGTATTTATCATCGGGTTTATCATTCTCACCACATGTGCTGATTTCTGTGGTGGCACACCTCAAATTCTTTGCCTCTGAGAATTTAAAACAAAGCATCAGAAAAGTGACTTTTATATCAAAAAACTGAATTAAGTATCCTGGTGTTGCTCACTTTTCAAGTTAGTCTTCTTGGCTCCCCACCCTCCAACTTTAACCTGCTGTCCTGGCTCTGGTTGGGAACACTCAACAGAGGGAAGAGCGATGGTGGGAACGCCAGCAGACATATCCTCATTCAGTCTTATGAGCATGATGTCATGGGCACGCCCCTCCTCGTCTTTGTAGGGGAACTGTTGCTCAGTCTTAATGCTTTGTTCGAATTTTTTGGATGCTCCTTTAAAAAAAGACTTTGTTTTTACTTTTAACTTTTTAAAAAATGAAAGCTTCTGGTTTAAGCCAAGCTTCAGTTTCACCTCCCTGCAAAAAAAAAAAAAAAGAAGAGGAAAACTTTCAGAAGATTGATGCAAGTCAAAAAATAATCCAAATCATTTCAAAATGCTGTCTCTTTTCCATCTTTATCATTTTCCTTTTAATGGTATGTATTCCTCCACATGCAGTGCTTCTGTCACTTTACTTGTAGTTTATTGCCTAAATCTAACTTTCATCTTTAACTACATTTTGGCAGCAGTTTAGAAAGTTTGAGTCTAATTTCCCCTCACGCAGACAACACATGAAAACTGCGCCACAAGAGAAGATGGATTGTTTCTTACTGTCCTGCACAGTGAGAAGCAGTGATGACCCAGCGGGTGTTGAGCAGAGAGCCTCCACAGGACTTCCCCCCCTGGACAGACTCTATCTCGACATGGTACTGTCTGTCCGTTTCACAGTCTTGACTCCCAACAATCCTCTTTTCAATGGCCCCTGATGCAGCACCTGATGGAAGTGGAGCACATACCATGTGAAAAGAAAGCACACCAGTCAGGTTCAGGCTTAGAAATCACTTAAGCCTGAATGGGTTCAAAATGTGAAAAAGTCACTCTAGTTTACATTTAGATCCTCTGTAGCTTTTATTTTTTCATTCCCCTAATCCAACTTTTTCTTGTTAAGTATTGTACATGCAGGAGAAAATAATATACTCCAGCTAAAAATTTCAATGTATTGAAATTCAAGGAGAGAGAGAGAAAAAAAACTCACCAGCAAGAAGCAAAACAAGGACAAAGGCAAGCTTCATCATGGTCCCTTTGGATGTGGATCCCTTCAGGTGGCTCTCTGGCTGGTGCTTCCATGTTTATATAGTGATTATCAGATTCAACTTTTCTTTTTTATTGGCCACCTTTGTTGGCAACATTAACGTGTCAGAAAGCTGTTAGGTGGCAGTCGGTACACTCCCCCCAGCTCCATCATCATTTCATTTCATATACCTATTATGGCAATGGAATGAACGGTTAGGGTGGGACAAAGAGAAGACTGGGACAGCGGAAAGGAGTGTAGTAAAAAAATTAAAATTTAAAAAATTTAAAAAAACCCTCAGCAGCATTTTGCCACCAACACAACATATGATCCTTTGAACAGGAAGAGCCAGGTGAGTACACCTGTCGCGTTCTGTTGAAACAAGTTTTTTGGCCATATGCAGATGAATCATTTAAAATGATTTTTCGGCATATTTGTATTATATTTTCACACTCAAGAACAGCCCTTTAAAGCTCTGTATTTGCTACATATCTCACCTCACCTCTTCAAGCTCTTCACTTTGTTTGACTCATTTACAGCACAGCTGAAGTCTCAGAACTATGTCATGTCAGTAGTAGGACATTGACAAATACAGTTCATGTTCATGTAAATTGTGATTTATATCTTAGGTTATGTAATGTTATTTTTTACATTAAAACTTACAGCAGCATGTTAATATGTTGTCTAATTAATGTGTTACATAAAATTAACCCTAACCCTCCTGACGAGATGAAAATATTTTCTGAAAATATTCTATTTATATATTAGTTAATTGTCACACCAAACAATAAATGAAACAAATCTTGATAGTGATAATAAAAACATTTTTTATTCTCTATCATCAATAAATCCTATGATTATTTAGATCTTTGATAAATTTGTTCAGCAGTACAGAATAAAATAAAAAATAATTCCAACAAATTAACCAAAAACGTTAATCAAATTTATAAAAATCATACAACATTTTCTCTCCAGGTACACAGACTTCTAGTTCAGAAATTCCGAGTTTTACACAATTCGGCAGACAAAGCTTTCTGACGAAACAAAGCGGTGGCTGTCCAAGCTTTGCAGCGTCAGACAATGAAAAACAGCAACTCTGGAAACAACACGACATAATAAAAAATATCTCAGGAACCTCCCCTGCAACATCAACCAAAAGGCAGACAAAAGGGTTCATGTTCTTCACTTTAAACACGAGTGCTGAAGGTGAATAGGTTTGAACACCTTCTAGCTGTCTGGCTTGATGTTGCATTGAAAGTTAATCTTGCCAATACACAAAGGGCTTCCCTGTTCTGTAACTGTCATTTAGTTGTTATCAAACTTTGTTGCTCTTGTGACTACACCATTAATCTTTCATCAGCACTCCTGTTCGTTATTTGTATGTTTCCTGGTTCCTTTGAGACATGATGAGCAGGCCCAGATTTAAAAAATAATAACGATAATAACATAAATTAAAAAATAAGTTAACAAAATTATGTTGGGAAAAACCTCAGGATCTTGACTTGTAGTTTCTGTGGGACTGAACCACAAGCCAGATGTAATGACAGACATGAAAGCAGGTTTGCTTGAGCTTGCTTAGCTTGAAACTTTGGAAATGAAATGGATAGGGCAGTTTTCAGTGATTAAATTTCAGTTCTCGTGCACACTTCTCGTGCACAATAGCTGAACTGTATATACAGTTTAACACACTTTAAAAAAAAAAAAAAAGATCTGTGTTTAAACCCACAAAGATTTCAGATAGGCAAATACCTGCACCAGTACATTATCTGTTGATAAGTCAGTACTTTATGGAAATTTACTGCAATTACAGCCAGTGTGGTGAGTAATTGTGGGTCTGTAGTCACGTTCCTACATGAAGCAGAATACCTGAAAATAAAAAGAAATCATCTGACCTGTATAAAACACAAGGCAAAAAAATATCCCGCCACAAATTTAACTAACTCTTTGTTATTTTTGATGCCTAAAATTAGTCCATGTTTGTGCTCACTCACACAATTTCCAGTCTAGTACAGTTTTAAGTTGAGTAGACAAATACATTTTAGTAGAGCTACTGAATAGTTCACATCTACTGGATTGCAGGAACCTTAAAGGACAACACAATGGTCCTACTTCAAGGAAATGTCCTTCATGAAATTACAGCAATTCTCAGAAATCTCTCCACATTCTCAAACTATACAGTCCATCCAATTCAGCAGACCAGAGACAATATCCACAAAGAAAAAATCACAAACATCTGAGCAGGTCCACAGTCAGAAGCACCTGACCTTAGAGGAAAACTGGTACACACAGAATTAATAAGGCATGCATCACAATAAAGTAAGATTGTTAATCTACAAATATCCAGATGTTCCAGCCTATTCCTTTCACTGTAAGATAATCCTGTTGTCCTGTCTTACCTATTTTACGTGTAGAAAACAGCACACATTTAACCTTATGACATTTGATCTGAAGTAGAGCTGAGAATTGAAGCCTTGCTGCTAATAAAAACGCCCAAGCAAATCAACAAAGTGACGCTTTAGAAACGAGTGATCAAAAATGTCCATTTACAGCAATCATAATATATTATGTTTAACGCTTTACAAAGTTACAGCAGCATGTAATCCATGAGGTGAATTTGCCCATTTGTTATGTGGCATGCCAGCCTACAGTGTCTTTGGCTACATGAGAATCAAAAAAAGCTGCTGTTTTTGTTTTTCCATTTGACTGGGTTTATATCAAAATAACAACAATCTAACAAGAATATCACCCCGTTTCCTTCATTTGCTGCTTTTATGGACATTTTGTAGCATGTAGTGTTCTTAAGTCTCTCTATTGGACGTTGTGCAAAAGTATCTTAAGGCATTAAGATGTTGTTGAGCCTCAGAGTGAAGAGGCCTGCCCTACATAGCCCTCTGATGAAGGCGTTCTGTCACTGGGATCACTCAGATTATTTACATTTACTACAGTATTCGACACCTCTTAACCCTGCAACGGTCTGCACATTATCATCCAGTTACAGTCACTAAACAGCGGACATAAAAAGAAAATCTAATCCCATTATAAAAATCTACTGATTTTCCAGGCATGTTAAATTTTTCAAGCCAAATGGTGTCAAATCTTGAGATGTCTTAAGCTGTGTTCGCCATTCCATGAGTACTACATAGCATGTGATATAAAAAAGCTTAGTAGTAAGTACTTTCATATCATCTAAACTTACTGCAAAGAATGTGAGCACAGTCACCAACATATTAAGGGTTTTATATATACAGTGAAATGCATGTGAATGGAAAACATGTGTATGCTTGGCTATCGTTTGCATATTGCACTCAGTTGTGAATTGGATATGTAGTTGCAAATATTCTTACTACAATAAGAGAAAACTTGATGATCCCAACGGAGGAAATATCTGACAAAAAGTAATATAATCAAATGTACAAAATGTAATTAATATGACACATAAAAAGACCAGGAAATAAATCCTCATGAAAATGTCAAGTCTTTCATATTGTAATTTCCTTCTGGATTTGTTTTGTGTTGACCTGTGTTTGAAGGGCTGCATTAACCTGTACTGTGCCGCTGTGCTTAGGTTTAAAACAGGTTTTGCTTCCTGATGTCCTGTCCAGGATTCTTCTCCAACTTCATCCCTGCAAGAGAAATAAATTGTGTGAATAAGACAAAACATTATGATTGTCCAACAGTAACAGCTGTAGCAGACATAAGGATGTTCATTCGAAAACGCTTTTTCAATTGTTTCTTCATGGAAGCATATTAAAAAAAAACTACAACTTACAAAAAAATAACATCTGGGATAATAAAAATGTTAATACACAATGAATTATGAAAATACATTCTAGTTCCAGTAGTATTTTCTTAGCAATTCGTGATATAGTCAGCTGAACTGGAACATCAGAAATCTGGAACCACTGATAATTTCCTTTACTGCCATTTTCCTAGGAAAATAAAAACAATGAACGGCATTATTATTTAGTGTTGCCATGAATGGGGCTGACCTTCTTCATACTGCACAGCCAGTTTAGCTGCAGCTAGATGACCCTATGCTTGTTTAACAGAAAAATCCCATTGCTCTTAGTGCACAGTTGGGTTTTAAACCTTGTAGAACTTGTTTAAAAACACAGCAAAGATACTCAGAAATGACTGATAGAATAAGATAGGATGACATGCTGCGTCAATCTCATCATACCATAAAAACCCAAAGAACAAAAAAGCAAGTAAATGTCAGAGAGGAAGATATCGGTGTGTGTTTCAGTGTATACCTTAGTTTTGAGCAAGTTCAGCTTGTTTGTCTGCTTCGAACTCTCCTTCATTCTCATCATCCCCGTTATAGTCAGCCAGCTCCTCCGCCATGTCTATCAAATAGTACAATAACATGGTACACAGTACATTTATTTCTTTATACGAGTATCTATCCCTCAGTCAAACTTCATCTCTGGCCTTCAAATGGTCAAGTGCACTTTGATAAACCCCAAAGTGGAGGCTGAAATGCACTCTCTCTCCCACTTCAGTTTCAATCTATATAAGCACACATACCTATATTTTCAGGCCGGTTACTCTGCTGTTGTTTCTCCAAATCAACTCCACCCATTGCGTCATACTGTTCTGGCTCATCCAGTTTCTGACCAACAACAGTCTCATCTGTCTTCCCCTGGCCGATTAGCATGCCTTCCATCCCAGGGTCCGCCTCTGGAGACGCAAACAAATCGCAGTTTAATCTTATGAACAATTTCACAACCTCTTCACTGAAACTGTCTAAAGGGTCAAAGATAACTGTCTATCACTGGTGCTACTCAATGAGGTGAAGTGGACAATGAATTGCCATGCTGACTCCACTGTGTCACACACTTCAAGCAGGTGAACACACATGCACACACACACATGTAACAATGTGTGTATACACACACACACACACACACACACACACACACACATACACACACACAGTACATATATAACAAAAGCATAAGATAAAGGATATTATTCTTCTCTTTTTCCAGTGTCATGTAACATGTTCAGTAACTCCAGTAATATATTGGAAGATAACTTCCCAGTACGTTATTCTGTTTGCATGGAATCAGCTGATGGGAAGAAGTCAATGCATTATGGAAATTATGGCAATTACAACTACAGTGTGGTGAGTAACAGTTGGTGTGTAGTCAAATTCGTCACTTTACTTATATATTGCAACTTGGGCTGAATACTATGTCACTGCAGTGATGGGGAATTTAAACCACTACTCTTTGTAAGAGTGGAATTATGTGTCCATAACAAGAGATATAATTTGTGGTTTTGACTGTTAACCCTGATTAACAATGCAATAATGAGAATAGCAAATACTCATCAATTAATCGTGCATACCAACTTTGCATGTTCTAAATGCCAGTTAAAAAGCGGTTCAATGAGAAACATTTGAAGTCAAGTGTGAAAATTGTGCTTTTAAAAAGGTTCATGTGTCATGTGTACATTCAAAATATAAAATATATTGGCCAGACACCAGGCAATTGTAATTTCAGCATACTGCCAACCACTCTGTCCACTTTGAAAACACAAGTACTTGCATGTTCAAGGTGTTTGATTCTCTGAGTTCTTTACCTTGTGTCTGAGCTCCCTCTTCATGAGCATCCATCACTTCCATCGCTTTATCCTCAGTCAAATTATTCTTCAAGAGTTTGTTGGTCTCTGGCTCAACCTCCTGTGTTTTGTCAGCTCCCCCTTGTGGTAGCAAAATGTCCTGCTTGACTGCAGCAGCAGAGGGAACAAACTTGAACTCTACCTTGGATAGATCCTTCACTGAAGGCAGGTCCACTGGGGCATCGGGAAATGGGATATAACAAGGCAGAAAGTAAGCGCAACGTGAGGGTGTACACTTACTGCAAGTGTCCTTAGATATGTAGAGATATAAACACACACAAAATGCATCTGATGTTCAGTATGTGCATAAACATAGATACATATACATTGTTTAGTATACTGATTCACCACCTCCTGAGTCATTCATGTTTTTCTTTTACCTTTGTCTACAATGATTTCATTGGTCAGTAGTTCAGGTTCATTTCCTTTGGGCTGAGAAAGGCTTGGAGTGTGGTTTACAACAGTTGGTATCTTATCAGCTTCGGTCATAACTGGTCTGTCCTCGTTTACTGCTCCATCCACTGCATTTTCCTGTTGAGTGAACATCATTATATACCACATTCTTTTACACTACCAAAAGATTGTACACTTGGTCACCAAAAAATCTGAGGCCTTGGCCCTACACAATAAATGGACCAGTCCTGTCCTTTTGTTTTTGCTGCATAAATAGGTGTCATCAACTCCATTTCCACACTTGCATGCAAAAAGACTACGGAGAATGATCTTGAACAGACTAAGAAAAAGGGATAATTGTGGGTGTCAGGTGGATGGGTTAGAACATTACCAAGCTAGATGAGTTGCTGTTTTGCTGTATAACAAACAAATGCAAATGTATGTGTTGAGAAACACTTCCAGAGTATTACCAGAATAGAGTATTTATGACAACTGGTTTGACCAGAATGTAATGGGTTACAATGAACCAAGCATAAGAAATAGATCAGGCCTTATATAGCCAATACTTATCAATTTACAAAATGGCTTGAACGGCCCCAGCCGTCTGCCCCATTCCCAGTCCTGTGGAGAGGGTCTGGATGTCCCATGGTTCATTATCAAACAACTCACCTGTGTTGTGATGCCTGCTGCAGGGACAATGAGCTTCTCCATTTTTTTCTGAGCTTCAAGTTTAACAGCCGCCACTCTCTCATCACACAATTCCTTCTGGGACAGAACCTGGGATTGACAATGGGTCCTGCACATGTGCACAAAAACACACAGACACACACACACACACACATACGTGTTAACCAGGAATGACAGAAATATATTCACTCCCTAACAGCACTTCATGTTCATGTGATATATCTGAAGCTGAGTTAATGAATTTGAATTGTGGTTATTGTCTATTATTAATATCAAGAGGGCTGCATATACCATAAACAAAGATGAAGCAATTCATCTTTGTATAAATCCAATTATGGAAAATAATCTTTTTCTTACATGTCATAAGTGAGTTTGCTGTTAAGAGTGTTGATGTTGCCTTGGCAACTCTGTAGCTCCTTCTGCAGCTTCCCCAGGTCATCATTCAGCTGATTCAACTGCCCTACAGTGCAGACACAAACAAGACATTAACAGCCATGTAAGAGCTGAATTACATTATTTTTCACATTATTTTCAGAGGACTGTCAGCTATTGTTTTTGAGATAAAGAAGTTACATATTAACAGTTACCTTTGAGTTCCTGTATGGTTTTGGTAGAGGAGGAAATATTCTGTTGCAGTGTGCCCTAGAAGTAAAAAAAAACAGCAACTATCAATATTCACAATCAATTTTTCACTTCATGATTTGTGAGTTTAGTGTGAACCACAACAGTGAGCAAGTCAAAAAGGTGGTTTCACTGCTCCAAAATGAACTACTCTGTGGCTGTAGCTTATAGACAACAGTTTAATGTGCAATTTGTCCCTGTTGCTTTTTGATCCCATTATAACTCCTAGTGATGTTTGTTTGCACCTTCTCTTGGCTGCAAGTGTCCTGGGCTCCTTCCAGCTGTCTCTTGTAGAGGTTTTCTATGTGGCTGATCTGCTCCTTCTGTCTCTGGATCTCCTCTTGGAACTCATTCTTCTTCATCTCTGCAGCTCCTCGCTCTGCTGCTCCACGTCGAACTTGGCCCTCCAACTCATAGAGCTTAGTCTGTAGCACACAGAAAGACAAATGGATTAGTGTTGCTATTTACTAGTTTTTTAAGCAATTAATATGTGCTAAACTCATAATATTTAGACTAAAGAGAAAACTGGTAATGATAACAACAGTCTGGCTGTGCAGTGAACACTGAAAAAACACTGGGTAATGACAGATTGATAGAAACCCAATACAAAGCACTATGGTTGTGTTTTAGGAGTTTCTTCTTCATGTCACTTATACCCAAGACAGCAAAAGTAGAGCACTAACAACTGCACAAATGTTTCGACAAAACAGTAGAAATATTTGCTTGGGCCTCTATTCCTGTTCTGCAATACAAATAAACAAGGTACTGGGTTAGTTGCTTACAGTGACTTGCATTAAAGGATGTGGTCAAACTTAATGTTGATGGCTATTGTGAAAGCTGTTAAAGAGCATTGCATAACATACAAAAAGACCCTCCCACTGCAAAAACCATGAAACCCTGAAGAAAAAAAACCCAAGACCAAATGAGGAAGACAGCCAATGAGAAAGAAGAATCATGCACTCGTGTTGCAGATCTGCAGCAGCAACTGTAACCACAGGTTGCTGGCTGATTGTTTGCTCTGTATCATGGCATTTATCTGTACAAGGTGCAAAAGGTTTTATAGCCATGAACACCTAAAAACACAAGTAAATAATACAAACCAAATATACACATACACACAAACACAAGAAGATTAACTTACCTGCAGCTCCAGGTTGCGTGAGCTGGACACCCAGTAGTTAAAGCCCAGAACCAGGATACAGGCGATTAGAGCGCCAATCATTAGAGGGGGTGATCTTCCTCCACGACGCCCATTCCCCAGTCCACCCATAGCTGTCTACAGACTGGAGAAGCACAAACCACAGCTAGGGTCAGCACACTTTCCATTAATTCTATAATGACATGTTTCAAACAAGTCTTTTCTGTGTGTGTGTGTGTGTGTGTGTGTGCTATGGCTAAGGTCATTAAATAAGTACATAAGCATTTATGGTTTTATAGGCTGATTATAGACATGTACAAAGCTGACTGCCAGACTTGCATACTGCTTGCATCAGTCTAATGCACCAAGTTAATGTCCTTGGTGTCCGCAAAAACACAGAAAACTGAGTACAGAAAATGTTATATGACATCAAAGTATGTTTAGCAATTCCACTATAGATACTGCACAAATGCAACTTTGTTTTTATGTGCACAGTGTTGTTTTAGGACTAGACCACAAACATTACGACCACTATTTTAAAGAACATTCATGACAGACAACTGGACACTGTATTACTAAATACTCAACAGGAAGATCTCAGTTTGTTCCTAACAATGGTGACTTACTTAAAATGCCTTAGGGGGGCTATAAAGCACACGTTATCAAGACATTTCCACGGACCTATAGGTGCTGAAACTCTATGCTATTCACACATACCATACACACTTTACGTCACTGATACAGTATCATATTGCCTGGGGGTGGCAAGGCATACTGTCCATGTAACTAATATGCCCAACCCTGGCTTTCCATGCTTGGGTCCCTTCCATACAATCGATCCAGGAATGAACCAGATGTAAAGAACTGTTTAGACTGGTCGACCGTGGGTCACCTCGTAAATTACGTCATGCAGGTTTATCAAAGATTAAAACAGAAATAGATTTCAAGACAGAATCATAAAACTGTGGCTGTAAATACATAAAACACCACCAAGAAATAACGTTATTGCCAACACGTATAATCAGACGTGATATGGCTGAGGAGAAAGAGGTGCCTTGTATTAAACTGGTGAATGATGCTTACATTCGTGTAAACTGATGAATCCCTGTCGTTACAGCAAAAGATGGCCCAGGGGGAGCCAACCTCAGTTCAAGATGACAAACAAGCACCGGGATAAAATGGGAAAATCTGGCCTCTGCTATCAAATTACAGGTTACAGCTTCCTTAAACGCATTTGGCAGTAGCCAGACAGAGCCTCTTCTTTCTAACCTAACATTTAACAGCTAGCCAAAAGGGTCGATCAGCTAAACTCAGGCCAGGAAGGAGCTTGGCTGTTATCCGCCACACCTGGACCTATCTGGTAGTTTGTAAGAGATATATGTTATAGTATAATTTATTTAAAGGACTCAAAACCAGACGGACAAAGTAGGGTAATTAATTAAGCACAGCTCGGCCAACTATCTGAGTCAATGCTAAAAGCAATCAGCGTTGCCACTGTACGCCCCCGATCGTTAAGCTAGCTACGTAGCTTATCCACAGCTGCCGCTCGCTAATGTCGGCAGCCAGACCATCTACTTACCCGGTAGATCCGAGAGTCACAAAACAGGAATTAAATGTTGGACCTAATATATAGAGTGACACTCGGTGATATATTAAACAATGTAGCCGCGCTTCCTCGGCAGTTATGAGCGCATTCCCGCTAGACAGTTAGCTCGTATCCATTATTGACATACAAACAGCAGTGTCCCTGTGTTGTATGGCAAGTCGCTGTTTGGTTTTTCTTGTGCACTCTTCGTGTATTTACGGTACGGGTGCTGGAAACGGCCAAAAATGGACGCGTTATTATTATGCATTATAATAGAACATGTCAGTTGTCTTACTAGATGTTCTAAAAAATGTCAATAGCTCCGACTGAGAAGCAGTCTGATTTATATGTCTGAGGAAATTTAAAATCGTGTTGTCAGGAAAAAAAACGAATTGAATTTCACTGTGATGTGGAAAATTCCCATCCATGTTACAAAGGAATTTTCTCAATGCATTTGCCGTAGTATTGAATAAATTCCTGTTTAGAATGATCATAACCTTGTATCACCAATACATTTAATATAATTAATTGTACTGTGCAGTGTTTGGGCAAATTATAATGCATTATGGAACGTATTATTATAGGGAAAAACTCTCCTTACTTAAATGACATTACATTTATTCAGTTTAGTTTACATTGCATGTATTACATACAAGTCATGTTGTTTAATAAATATGGTAAACAAATACTCCATAAACACAAAACTTTCAACAAGAAAAAAAATTAGGTTAATGTTAATATCTTCCCTTTGAGTTAATGTAAACTGTTTTCATTTGGTTTGTGGCACAGTAAGCTATTTAATTCCTATATAAAATATATCAATATTTGGACAACAATGAATATCCACATATATAATGAGTGTTGGGCAGCACGGTTGTACAGTGGTCAGCAATGTTTCCTCATAGCAAGAGGGTTCTGGGTTTGAACCTACTGGCCTGCCTGGGCCCCTCAGTGTTGAGTTTGCATGTTCTCACTGTGGGAATGGTTTGTCTCTATATGCTAGTCTTGTGATAGACTGGCGACCTGTTCAGGAGTTACCCCGCCTTTTGCCCAATGTCAGCTGGGATTGGCTCCAGCGGCCCCTCTGTATAGATAGATAATACTACATGTGCACAAATATTTCACTCATCTCTTTCATCCTTCAGTCTACTTATGAAACACAACTCGAAAAGATAATATCAAGAAGGTTTGGTTGTACAAAAACTGGTTATGTCTTTGGTTGAGAAACATCCCTTTAGAGTTACTAATCTCTTTCTATAAACCAGTTACATAAATCAGCTGAGATATAAAACCTTTATTTACAGTGTTCATGTTCATCCATTACCTGATAATATGCACGTCTCAGATACATTGTCATCCTCTTTAATTCCTGAGGTATAATCCTTTGCGTTTAGACTTTTTTCAAGAAAACGTACAGTCCTTTATGTTATTACTTATGCTTTCCTTCCATGTCCTCGGTCAATCAAACATCTCCAAAGATGCCCGTGCTAGAAGGTGACAGAGACAGGTAACGTCCTCCTGTGGATCTGCTGTGTCGATCACAGAGAGGCAGAGTAAGTGACAGAGAAAGCATGTTTGACCATATGTGATTTGACTCTGTAGGACATTATTATTATTCAGCCTCTATCAAACACTAAACATGTGTAATTTATGTAGCGAGATCCGTACCTTCTGTTCGGAGAGCCTTCATCACTGGAGTTGTCTTGCAGTAAACCAGTCTGCTGCTCGTCTGTCTCTCCATCTCTTCTGGTGACCGTGATAACTGAGAATGACAAAGAGCAATGTATAGACAGTATACTTTAAGCATGCATTTTTTGACTGACATAAGCGATCTTGATCAACAAAAGGTTTATTTGAATGAGAACATAGAGTTGTAAGGTGACAGAACACAGAAATTGCCACAATTTTTTGTTGGACAGATTAGCTCTTCCGAAATGACTTTTTTGTTGTACATGTTTCATTATGCATGTAAGTTATTGTGGGAGCTTGGGAATATAGCGTCACTGGGTGATGCAAATTCCAGAGTAACCCACCCTGACACAGCGTAAAGCCTCCCTTGTGTGGGTGGGGAGCCTTTTGGCTAAAATGGCAGATGTTTAGTTTCCGGCACAGGGCAGTAAGTTTAGGGGTCAACTGTCTATAAACAACCTCGTAAAAACCAAGCCATTCACCCAGAACCTTGTTGAAAATGTATTGTCATATCAGTAACAATGAGCAACACAGAGAAATATTAGTATTAGTAGAACTATTAGTTATAGTAGTTTTTCTGAGCCCTACCACTTTTCTTGATCTCTGTTACAGGACTGTCATCCTTTAACTCAGTGTAATCAGCTCGGCTCCGTCCAGCGGTCCCATGGATTCCATACCGCTCCCTCCAGGCCTGAAACACAAAACAAAAAAAGGCACATAAATACCTGGATACACTAAGCACAAACAAGAAAGAACCAGTGAGCCAACAGATTGGGGAGATTGTCTTGAGAGAAATTATTTGATAGAATAAAAATTCCTAACCCATCTCCGATTTTCTCCATCTGCAGCTTTCTGTCTTTTCCTTCTTTCTACAAATAGACAAATTATAGAGCAGTTAAAAAGAATGTGCACTTTTGTTCATTAAAATTGATATTTATTCATTTCCACACATTCAACAACTTGAGGTATAAGAAGTAAATATATAATATAAGAGTGAATAGGAAAGCTGCTGTATCAAATAAGTAGTTAATTTACTATAAAAGTTACTATAAAAAAGGAGAGAAACAAATATTGGATCAAGTCTGCAAAATATTTCACACAAAAGTTAATAAAAGAGTCAAACAAATACGGAAAGTGAGCATTTGACTTTCTACTAAAACTACCTCTTCTGATGAGTTCCCTGCCTTCATCCACCAGGTCAGAGGTCAAGTCATCGTCAGTGATGTACTGATGGAAGCCCAGGAGGTTCAAACAGCGAGAGCCCAGGCTATAAACACAGACAATTTCAAATATGCTGTTGAACATACTTTCTTAATGTGCAACATGAAAAAGAAGATCTAACTAACAACGGTTTCTCAGACCCATGCAGGTCTGATCTGTCAAAAAACAAGTGGGTCAGTTTAAGGTTGAAAAATCGACTTGTCAGTGCTCGCTGGTGGACAAATTATGTAATGGAAACACCCTTTCTGAATTACCTAAAAAAAAAATTTCTGCAAATTCCTTTCTGTACTGTTATTTTTTGTTACTTATCGGCTGACACATACACTGATTCTGATATATCCGCAAAAAGGCTCATATCGGCTGATGAGTCAATCTAAATTTTGTAAGCATATAACCAAAACTACAGTATACTTTAAGGTAGTCTTCATATTAAACCAGGGTTTAGTTGTTTATGGTTACTGGCTTACTTGTAAAAGGTGGCAAAGCAAAGCAGCAAAACCATCATGGGATAATAGATGTAGAACCCATCAGATATGAAAGATAGAAGATGCATAGAGCCCATGATCTGACGGAGGGAGAGAAAAAGAGAAACTGCATCACTCCATTTTATATTTCTGTACATATATATTTTTGTGATCATACTGCTTACTATAACATTTGCTGAAAGGCTCTAATCTGTGACGGGTGCATTCATACATGTTTGTTAATATGAGTGCCTGTGTTGGCTTGTGTGTGTGTATGTGTGTGCGCGGGAGTGTGTGTGCGCGTGTGTGTGTGTGTGTGTGTGTGTGTGTGCGCGTGTGTGTGTGGAACCCACAGAAGTGTAGGATGTCTGAATTCTGTCCTGGTGCGAGATGGCGGAGTCCATGTGAATCAGGCCCAGGAAGTTGAGGCACAAAGGAGGAGTCAGGCGACAAAATAACCTGAGTGGAAAAGATAAAAAAGAAGAAACATAATGTCATAATACACGAGTTAAACAGTGTGAGAAACTGTGCCCTGTAACACTGGTGACAACAGTTTAGTGTAACAACTTCCACTCGTAAAAAATCAAAAACATTATGACGGAAACGTTATGTGATGCTAAAATTTAAACTTACATTTTAATGTGTAAACAGATTAACTAAACCAACACCTTATGCCTATTATGTGAAATAAAATATCTTAAAGTCTGACTTCATGAGGGACGTACATGCTGCTGAACTGCAGGCTGTAAGCATCCGTCTGGTGATGTGGCACCAGGTGATAGTAGTTGAAAACTCGTATCCTGAACACTGTGGAGTAGACGCACACACACAGGAAGAGGATACTGGTAAAGCACGCCATCTGGTGAAAAGAAACAAAACAACAGGTAGAGAGGATTAATTCAATGCCACACATCTCAAACGAGCGTATTATTGTGAGTATAAATACTTTTTGTTCACAGCATATTATTGATTATTAACAATATAATGAGATGAGACTACATGTGTTTACAAGGCAATGATAAATATATTCTAACAATTTCCTCGTAAAGAGAAAAATGTATAATGAATAAATAAATAAATAATATGTTGGTTTGCATTGGAAGCTTAGGTTTGTTGGGTATGTGTGTTTCCATGCCCCTCACTCGACACATGCTCACCTCAATACAAACGTAGTTGTATTGTTTTTCAGCCATCCGAATAAAGACAGCGAAGAGAGAGAGGACAGGGTGTGTGCTGAAGAAGGTGCACTCAGACCAGACCACTGCTGCAGAGAGGAGACCCAGGAGCACGGCCAGCAGCCTGTAGGAACCCTGCCTGAACACACACTCCCAGAACCACTCTGGGACACACACGGACACACACACACACACACACACACACACACACACACACACACACACACACAAAAACACAAACACATGCACATGCATAAATACAAATGTTGGAGGAACATTCAAACTGGCATTTGAGTTACACATGTCACATACTGTCAGCATGGATTCAAAAAGAGCTCACAAGCAAAGAAGATTATACATTTTACTGCCACACAGACAGAAGTCTTTCTAAAACTCGGTCCTTTTACCATGATTTGCATGAAAGTGTGCCCCTAAAACCTGTCTGTTCTATTTTCATTATTAATTATTATCTGAGATCATGAGATCTTGTCTTTGTGCTGAAGTTACCAATAATTGACATACCACAGAGTTCAGTTATACAGTGTTTCCTTAAGATTTGTGTTTTTGACACTCTAAAACAACACTTCTATATCAGTAAAACTTAAAGTTCAGCAGCATTTTCCCCCCCCCGCCAATTCAACTGTATCGGGGGAATTCTGGGATACATTAAATACACACATAGAAAAGACCAGAATGACTGGAATAAAAGAATAGCAGCAATCAGGATCCCAAGAAATCACTGTTATAGGATGAGAAATATGACCAGTGGTGGAAAAAATTTATTCGAAAATAGGATACGCAAGTCAAAGAAACACTGGCAGGCTACTAAAGGTCATGTCTAGCAAAATGGGAATACTGAATTATAAGTACCTTTACTTTGTAGTCAAGTTAAGTTGCCTCATCTATGAATTTGAGATTCTGGTAGTGACTGTACTCACCCACAGTAGGAGTGTAGATGAACCTACAGATCCAGCCGTGGTGGTGCGCTGAGGGGAAGCTGTGGACAAAGTGTCGTACCGGGCTGCTCCGACTTTTAGCTACATCTTCCAGGTGAAAAGCCTGGTCTAACAAGATGGACCACTGAACCTGTGTCTGACCGTGTCTCTGCACTGCAGAAATGACCTGAAACACACGCACACATACAGGTAACCAGGGCAAATAAATACTATTCGCATTTCCGTATGCTGCTATATTTTTGCATTGCTTCCTCTAAAATGACAGTGCAAGGTTAAAAATAATAATTACTTTTTTATGAAGCTTAACTAGTCCTCTTTTGGTGGGAAGGACATTCTGCGCCTCAAAAGAGCTTTCCCCATTTCTTCCCATCTCCTCTTGGTACTCAGTGGGACACTGGAATGAGATAAAACTCAAATGAAGGCTGTCCCACAGATCCTGACTGTAAAATCTGTAAGTGCAACATTACTTTTTCCATGTACACATAAAAAGGAAAACTTGTATCGGTTAGTGAATTTGATTTAGGGAACAAATCGCGTTCATGTATTTCTCACCTTTGTCAAAATGGTGTCCACACACTTCCTGAGAGAGTGGTTGTACCTGACAGATTCATGGACAGCTGCCACCTCCTGATAATACATAATATTTTTCTCCTTGTTAAAGTGAAAAGCCAGACAAAATGCAGATGATATGTTGATTTTGTTGTTAAAAAATGGTTTTCATACATATAAGGACAACATTTTTAACACCTGCTGGAAGCTGTTCTCTTAACACTCTTACAGCACTGAATTGTTTATAAAACTCACCTCCATAACATCTGCTAGGTTCTCCTCGGCTGCTGCCTTCTCAGTAGCCATTTTTGCTGCTTTAAAATAGGTCTTGGCCAGCAGGTAACCATGGGAAGATGAGAGCCAATAAGAACGAGGGATCTCCACCAGACCGTAGCCTAGCAACAGAACCAGAAGGAAGAGGCCCCAGGTGTTGGCAGCTGTTATACAGATGGTCTGGAGATCCGTCCTGCACAAGTTTTACAAAGCCAGATAATCAATACACTTAATCAATATTTTAATCAATACGTAATGCATCAATACACAATACATAATAGATAATGGCAGCTTAGAAAACACAACCACGGTGCTACATGAGCAAGTGGGTTTTTTGTTTTTCTTTTCTTCTAGGTTAAAATGTGTGGGCCCATTCACTGTCTTATGAATGCAGCTACACTTGACTGACCATGTGAGTTTCCACTGTGGGTGAGCAGCCACGTAGATGAGCAGAGAGATGAAGATAAGGAGGTAAGTTCCATAATAGATGGCGTTTTCAATGAGAGCCGTTTTAATCTTTCCAACTCTGGAGAAAGCTCCCGACCGTGCATAAGACTGCATGAAGGGCAACAGCAGCCTGTACACTCAGAAAACACACATACACACACAGAGAAGACAGAGAGTCAATATACCAAAACACAACTGTCTATATAACAAAGGGTGGAACATACAGTTATAGTTATAGTCGAGGTTTGAGTGAGTGACTGAGTGTGTGTGGTAGGATCTCACCAAGTAAGAAACTGAGAAGTCCAGTATACAACTCTCCAAAAAACTGGTAGGACGCCATCTGGGATATAACTCCAGGGCTCCTCACACACCTTTGGTACACTGCAACACACGCACGCAAACACACACGCACGCGCGCGCGCACACACACACACACACACACACACACACACACACACACACACACACACGCAGTTCCAAAAAGCAGAGTTAAAGCATTTTACAGTGGATTTGACATATGCTTGGCCTAACCAACTGCACTACTATAAAACTCAATCATGCAGATTAAATACAATTTGCTCTCACATTATATGTGTGTCACATCGTACACTATAGCTGCTTTAAAGGGGAAATTACAAAAAATTTTTTAAAACTATTCATCCTTTTTCATCAACATGATGTAGTGCCAATAAAAAAAACTCAGTAGAGCCAGATTAAAACGGGGTACTGTTTATGGAAAGATATTTTCATATGCCAAATTTTTTAAAATTGCATTTTTTCCGTGCTGTGAACACCACATATGGAATTCAGTTCACATCCCTTGCAACAGGGTTATATGTACGGCTGGATTTGATGCAGATAATGTTTTACCATGAGAGATAAGTAAGGAAATGGGTGAGTCTTTTTCTAAGTCTGAGAAACACCTTTATGACCAGACACTCAACTGCAGAGGAGTGACTGCAGAACACTATGTAATAAAATTGAGCAAATAACATCATATAATGCCACAGCAAAACTGTTTGTGCATGTATGAATCAATAAAAGTTTATAAAATTTTTTTGACTCTAACACTGATAACAGGATCAGGTCATTCAGATAATACAACACACACATTCTTCTTTCCAATTGGCTTTTGCTGTGGTATCATTTATTATTTACTATTATTATCTACACAATATATAAAATAATACCATAAAATATGTAAATTATATCATTTAAAGCAATAGAATACATTGAAAATCAGAAGAAATTTGAATATCTGAGGTTTAGGTAAGAACTGTCCAATTTAACCAAAAGGTTATATATTGTGTATGATTTTTGAATGGTTCTGAAACACAACACGTAGAAAGAGACTGCATTGAAATCAGCAAACCGTAGCCCTGGCATTGATAAATCAAAAATTGTATTTACCTCACAGATGGATAAAGAGATGGGCTGGCTGCGGTCTGATGAGTGCGTCTTGCTTGAGTTACAGGAGTAGGGTGGTTTGAATTGTCAAGAACACACTGCTTGTAGATGGTCTAAGAGAGGAGCAGAGTTTGCACAGTCAGGTGAACACACAGTGAAACACAGGATGGAGCTTATTCATCACATAACAATGGTACAGGTATGACGCCAGAGGCAAGAGCAGTGTGAGTAAACACACAGCTCAACATCACTCTTACACAGATTATTCTCAAAGAACACACACGGACTCACATCCTGGTGATGCAGTTTTTTATTCTTTAAAAAACCCAAGCCAAAAATGACCTTATGTTGACACACACTTCAAACAGCTGCAATGGTTTCATACCGTGCTGACATCGAGTGGCAGGATGAAGATGATGAGGAAGCAGAGGAACCAGGAGAGCAGCGTCCCGAACAGGACCATCCGCTGCTGCTTCCGCAAATCTCCATAACGCTGGAGGAGGTAGAGGGCCAAGAAGAAGACAACTACGACCACGACAGCCAGAGCAGCACCACTCATGACGATGAACGAACAGACAGATGTCAGGAGCTCATGATGACAGACTGGAGGGAGCAAGAAACAGAGACAGCAGAGAGGAGCTCATCGGACAAACTGCAAACAGATTGGACATGAGCTCTTATCTGCAGGATAACAGGGAGAAACAGTATGACCTGAACACTCAGGGCAATACTGAAGCAATACTGAACATGATACAGCGATGAGGTAAGCAGGGAAAATCAACAGGAAAAGAGTTGGAGAGAAGAAGGAATGAGGGGGGGAAAAAAACTCATCAAGTGATGAAGTGAGGCAGATAGAAAAAAGCTGTTTGAGTGCCTTATATAGACTCTAACACTGGTTTTTGCATGTTTTAGACTCTTTATTATAAATGATATATAACCTGTACTTTACATTACAGCTTACCATTCTGAAACCACTCTATTGTGGTGTAGAAGTCTGGTATTTTTCTAGTGTCTACGATTCATTTCTGTACAAATCTGTTAGAATACCAAACTCAAGCAAGTTTAAAATAAGCAAAAATGTTAAGTATAAATCATTTGTAGTTAAGAGCAATAAGGTCAATGTTTAAAATGTGAAGTGGTCTTACTGTTTTATAAACTTGCTCTCAATCTCTTTTGTTTTAGTTTTGAATTTTTGCTGAATAGTGTGTTTCACGATGATTCGACAGTGTAATCATGTTAAACATCAAAGCTAAAGCGGCGAGCATTAGACTTTGTTTACAGCGCAGCTGCTGTTGTCTCGTTGAGGTTGATTGACTCTGTGGTTTATGAACAAAGAGCCTTTTTGTCACAGAAAGCACAGCTCAAGTGATTCTTACCTTTAGAGATTCTTCTCTCAGACTAAAGCCTGTAAACTGATAAACTGCCGGAATTTGCAGTCACAGTGTGTTCTTCAGACGTGCAGTCCGACAAATGTACACAACCTCTGAAACAACATTGCGTAACGAGCGTACAACGTGATCACGCTACTGCAGCATGGAATTCTGGGTACTGTAGGATTGATAATCCTTAACAGGAAGCTGAAACCCTCACTGGCATACTTCCACTAACTAAATAACTAACTAACTGAATAAATAAATGAATAAATAAAATAGATTAATAAATAAATATTGTGACACTTAAATCTAGAATTAAATACTGCGAAAGATATGTAAACTGTAGCCTACCCCATTTATTTTTATTCCTATATGGTAAAATATATAGAATGTGTATAAAATACTTGACACAGTAGGATGGCAATCATATAATGATGATAATCACACAATCTATACTAAAAAGTTTAGCCAGCAGCAATGTCTGTGGATTAATCCTATGTTAGATTGAATCAGTGAGACTATACTGTACATCCTCTATCAAACTGTTATTGCTTATAACGAGGAGGAGTTTGTTGCTTCAGTGAAATATGATAGTGTGTAGATTGTGGAATAATTATGATGAAAAAAATGAAAGTCATATCGGTGTTAAAATGATCAGCAACTGCCTTTGGTCATAGATTTGTGATCATTTATTGCAGTGGTACAAAATATTGTTTCAGTTTCTTATCTCATCCAGACTCACAGACTGAATCATGACACAAAACAACAGACAGTTTTTCAGATGTGCATTACAATGGTTCATCATTCCACAGCTGAGTCACACACACATCAACACACATATATTTGATCCTGTGATTCTCTCCAAGATTTCTTTTTAATCCAGTAGTTCAAGATGAATTAATTTGCACAGTCTTGGTTGTGCAGTACTGGATGAAAATGCATGACTCTTGCTGTACAATACATATAATAATGTGCTATAGTCTTGATGAATCTCTGTTCTAGCCATGTGAGATGCACATTCATTCATTCCTGGGAACAAAAATAAAATCATGTTCATCCAATAAAAGCAATTGATCACATACAGGAAACCTTTGCTTCACACTAACTCAGTTTTAATGACTATGACATAAAATATTCCCACTGTTTTCCGCCTGCAACAGCAAATTCACTAGAGATGTTGTACTTCAAATGCTTCACATTTTTTCCAAGCAACAAATTTGAAAAATGTTCTGTCCAATTCAGTTGTGGAGGAACATCCAAACATATGGGTCGTCAGCAAACAGTGGACCCAGTACGTTGAAGCACACAGCTTGGTGTTCCAGTAAAAAATCCATCTGGCTCAGCAAATCCAGACACAGATGCTCCACAAGATTCAGACAAATAGACCAGTTTTCAGCTGCTCCAGACACCTCCAATGCATCCATCCACACTGACCCAAAAATGTCCAGAGATTCTGGCCAGTCCTCTAGAAAATTGTCCATCAGCTCCATCTGGTTTTTAGATATATATGACCTGAGAAGTCCTGTGTATTTAACTCTTTACAAACTTTAGAGTCGTCAGTAGTGTCTATGTTGGTCCATTTGCAGTTTCTGACTGCTCTGTCACATTATTCCTCTCTGTTGCTTTGCCTCCATCTTGTTTCTACAGTGCTAGGCTAATTTTCCTGAGCCAAACACTTACAGTGCAAATAAAACCTGGCAGCATTTGCAGGTGCTTAGTGAGGCCATCTGTCAGCCTACATTCTCACCTTAACCTCCAGCCACGCCCTCTCTCTCTCTCTCTCTCTCTCTCTCTCTCCTTGACTCTCCTGGATTAATGTAATAAACCATGTGACCATTCAGGCCCTAATGTCCTGACTATGTCATCAGTAATCTCATTGATGAACCTGTGAGAGTGATGTTCAGTCCATCATTCATTGTAGGAAATAGACTGATCCTGTTTTTTTGTCATTAATCAGCCACTGACACTGACACTCCACTCCACACACAGAGAGACATATTCCAACAAACACAGACTGTAAATCTAATTGGACTTGTATGTCTCTGGGCTGTGTGAGAAAATGTGAACATGCAAACACTTGGTTGAAACTTGAATCCATGTCCCAAGACATGAATGGGTAAAATTATTAGAATTTGTGGTTAAGTAGTGAAAACCATTCAGTTCAGGAGGTTATTAATAAAGCATAAACTATACTATAAACATAAACTATACATAAACTATAAACTATCATTATAAACCAGCAGTCTTTTACTGTTTTTTCAGCTTCAATTAATTTGTATTACATCAAATGGAAAAATAACAGCTTTTATTACAAATATTCTGACATGATGAACTAAGTTACAAGTTTTAAAAAGTATATGCTTATTCACTTTCCTTGCTGAGTGTTGGATACCACTCACACATCTGTGCAGCGATATGATGCTAAACCAGCAGCTGGTTATCTTAGCTTAGCACACTCAAAGCCAGGAAATGAATTAATTTGGTTACTGTTATTATTAACCTGTCTGATTGCCGTGTGTATAGTAGTATAGTATTGTTGTTGTTGTTGCCACCACTAGATGGAGGTAATGAATCTGTCCTTAAACCTATGAAACATTACACAGCAAAGCAAGGGAAGGGAAACCAGACGAAGTTTGTGAAAAGATGAAGCAGAATCGAGTGTAACTTTAAACAAAAAAAGAAAAGTTTAAACTGTAAAAAATATAGCTGAACTAAATTATAATTTCTTTTAGGACCAGGGTATAAAAACAGACACATTTTTCTTCCAACTAACTAAATACGTAACAACACATTGCATAAACATAGGATGATATAAACTGACACAATTGCACATAGAGTGTGCTGCTGATGGTGATGATGATGACGATTATGGTGTTCTCTCAATCATGCAGTCACAGTTCTGCAAAGGCATGTCTTCAGCCAGAGCTATACATGAATCCCTTGAATGCAACATGAAGTGAAATAATACATGCCACATGTTCGTCTCAAGGAAGGTTCATCTCAGAGGTGGTGAGACTGAAA
Source organism: Seriola lalandi dorsalis (assembly GCF_002814215.2). NCBI lineage: Eukaryota > Metazoa > Chordata > Actinopteri > Carangiformes > Carangidae > Seriola > Seriola lalandi. The sequence continues at coordinate 2,926,911 of NW_019525077.1, forward strand.
CCAAGCTGTGATGAGATGAGATACTAGCTGTCTCTCCTTCGTGCCATTGTCTCCCCTTTTTTCATTCTGCTGTCATTCATCACTTTCATCTCTTATTTATACAGAGATGGGCTTATTTGCCCAGTTGTTTATGACACAAAAAAGAAGGGTGTCATATTTTAGTCTTTGAGAACCTCAAATGCATCTTTAACAAAAACACGGTCGGGTTTCTGGTCACTCCCCTTGGCACCACAGGCCACAGATTATTTGAGAAACACAAACCCTGTCTGAAATTAATTACACTGTAAATGTACTACCATCATCCTATTTACTTTCTGTGACACTGTGAGTTTTAGCTTGTGTTGCAATTCTGTAAAGAACAACTAGAATAACTTTTTTTTGCTGCTTTTGTCACAGGAGATCATTTTAAGGAGAAGTGAACGCTAATACAGGTTAAACTGTTTCCTTTTGCTTCTGAGCAATGTACCAGTCTGAGTGAGTGGTAGCATTAACACTATAACAAAGATTACACTTTGACACAGGTGTGGCTCATAACATTAACGATGACTCCCTTCTATTTAGGGAAGCTCCACTTTAGCTTCTTTCTTTTTTTCACAGTTTTGTTTGTTGTGTTGTTTTTATGACCAGCTCTTGATTTCCAGGTGATTTTTTTTTTTTTACTTTATGTATTTGTAAAAGCCTCTTTTCATCTCTGTTCACAAGCGATGACTGGTTCTATTTACATCGTGTAATTCAGTTATTAGATTCCTGTGACCACCAAAATTAGATTTCCCCAGTTCAGGATGTAATTGGTTTACATGTTGAATTATGATAGTTTGGTCACGAAGTGTTGTGATGAAGCAAAACTTCATGGTTCAATCTCTCTTTTTTTTTTTTTGTTATCTTGAAATCGCAACATAATTATCTTGTATTCTCAGGATAACCATCTCCACTGGTGCATTGTTGCTGCTCTCATGAGAGGGTGATAGGTAGTGTCAGTGTTGACACCAGAGTGGAACTGACGATATCAGGATGACTGATCAGTGAATAACTGAAGGAGAGATGCACGCCTATTCTGGCTCATTGGCCGACATTAAAGGCAGGAGGGGAAGCGGCACATTCACAGCCCTGATACAATCTTTATTTTTAATGCTGTAATCCCAAAGAAGATAACATGCTGAGACATCAGAGTTAATACGTGTGTATGTTCTCTTTCTTATGAACACATCCAAATTTTTGCCTTAGTTGTGGTATGACACAAGCTTCAACTCATTACCTCATTGTCATGATGAGACAACAATTTATCATTATCATATATGCCATTGTCTCATCATAATGAGGTAAGAAATTGTGATCACATAAAAGTGTTTAGTTTCCATGAACACTTTAAAATAAAATAAACATCGTAACACATTAAAATGCAGAGTGTCTCATTTCAGAATCATATCATATTATTGTATTACAACTATTGATGCATGAATGTGTAAGCATCACTTAAATGTTGCAGCTGTTAATGGTGGGGCTGATTGTAACCACTATATATATATATATATATATATATATATATATTGCTGGGTATCTTCATCTATAATACATCATAAGTTATTAGTTGATTATTTTTCTATTGATAACATGAATCTGCAGATTAGTAACTAAAGCTGTGAGATAAATGAAATGTGAACAAGTGAAGTACCCAAAACTGTACTTAAGTATAGTACTTGAGTAGGCTATATGTACTTAATTACTTAGTTACTTAGTTACCACTGAAGACTGGCACACTATAACATATTAATGGTCTTACCCATGAAAACACATAATGTATTATGTGAAAGCACATAATGTGTTTTCAGCCCTTGACAATTTTGATGACTTTTCAGAGCTGTCTCTTTTTGCCTTTTGCTCTGTCACATCAATGCTGCGGAACAGAATCGATTCCTTGAGTGTGCACGGGAAGTTTGTTTTCCTGTGTGGCAAACTCTGCCTCTTGGCCCAGTCTGCTACTGTCTGTTACTGAGTGTCTAGACTTCCTCTTTCTCTTCCGTTGCCTTCGCTCACTCTCTTTCTCCTCAGAGTTCAGCCCTAGTGTTTATATCAATGTGTCTAGCATCTTCCCTTCTACCCTCCTCACTCCCCACTCCCATCACTACCTTCTGCACATACGGACGACGAGCCACTGGGACCACGTCCAGTGTGGTCTCATTCAGATCAGTGAGAAACGGTGTGTGAGCAGCCTCGTCTCCCATCGTGCCCATTGAACAACAGCTACGAGTGCGCTGAGACCCCTGGGTTTGAAGTCTGTAACATTTGATCCATGGGAAACCCTCATGCACAATAACACTGGCGAACAATGTGGCCCCAGTTCTGTGTGTCCCCAGAGGGCCACTGTAGACTGCAGATCTTATAACCTGTCCTGGTTTCATCACCCCCCTGGGAGTGGACCACTCCCATCTGAAACGACTGGCCTGGTCGAGGAGCCCGGGCCAGCTAGAGTTACACACACTCAGTAGTGCTTAGATCGAGGGTATAGCCTGTGTATTTGTATATAAAGTGTGTGTGTGTGTGTGTGTGTGTGTGTGTGTGTGTGTGTGTGTGTGTGTGCGACACCAGGTATTTTATATAGGTTGCTCATGACATCATATACTGTAGATACAGTACAAAAGCAGCTGGATGAGGTGATGAATCCCCCCCAATCCATCAGCTTCGTTTTCTTCACTTTCAACTGCCCAAACAGCTTTCTCCAAAAGTTTATGTCATTTAAAGAGGCAACAGGCAATCATTGTTTTCTCTTTTACCAAGGCTAAAAACAAAACATGAAGTCAACATTTTTCATATATTTTTGTCAGCACGATTGTCATGAAGTGATTCTCCACTTTTATAGTCTATATATAGTTTTATAGTCAATTCCTGCAGAACATGTGACGCCATCAAAAGCACATGACTGTGGTCAACGATTAATGAACAGATCGTCACATCAGGATGGAAAAACATAAATCCATTTTGTTCCACATACCTCCTGTTTCTGTTTAACAGAACCCAGACCAGACCTCAAACTGAAACATTTGAAGCATTGTATTTTCCCAAAGTCAGATCATTATGCAAGAGCAGAGAAGTTGTTCCATCTATATGTGAGAGAAAGAAATTGATGCAGTAAAACTTACAAGAAAATTGAGAATGCTTGTGGTTTTTCAAACCCAATTGACGCAAAAAAAGAGAAAAAACATGCCATGAATAATCTCTGTAATCTATAACTGTACCATATGAGTAGTGGTGGACAGGATCGATGAATAGACAGATTAGCAGGATATCACATCGACATACCTTCATTCCTTGCAACCTTTAACCATAACCACTACATGCCTCATTCAAAAACCTAGTCTTAACCCTAAAATTAATCATTAAATATTCCCTCCAGACATGTCCAGGCATATAAAAAATCTCCATTTTGAATGATAATTAATCCAATGTGGGTTTTCCAGAATGAGTTCAATTACCACAGTGAAAACTTCTTACATCTATTTTTTTCTTCCTTGTTGTTGTTGTTGTTGTTGTTGTTGTTATATATAGATTTTTCTACAGACTCAACAAAAGAGACATAACGTGTTAATTAGTGAAGTTTGTAGGTTTATTAAGTAGATTTCATCACTTTTGGACAAAGCCAGGCTAGCTGTTTTCCCCCTTTTTTTCCAGTGTGTATGCTAAGCTAAGCTAAGCCAAGCTAACTACCTGCTGGCAGTTGCATCATTTTCACTGTACAGACATGAGAGTGGTACAAGCATGTTTCCCAAAATATCAAACTATTTGTTTAAGGTAAGCACAGAGATTCTATCCCTAAGAGGATGAATGCGAAGACAGTTTTCTAAACATATCCTAGTTAGACACACTGACACAACAACACACACAAACACGCACTCCAAACGGCAACAGCAAATTTCAACCCAGCAGCCATGGCAATATGTCACATTCACATGTTTCTCTGTTGTTTCTGTGTGTTTTATGGCAGGATCCCTGATTCTTTCTCCTTTTCTTTAGTTTACAAGTCCTGCTCCTCGGCCGACCCCATCAGCCAATCCCTTGCTTTGCTCGCTGAAGACAAAGGAGTCTGTTGTCTGTTGTTGCTTGTTCTGATGGTTCTGTGATGGATGCCAGTTGGGTCGCTGCGGTGAGGGTGAGGAATGGTAAGGTCCTGATTTAAAGCTTTCCAGAGGAGCTGAGGTTTAATGATGGGAAAGCCAGGGATTTGGCCTCGTCAGTATTGGTGACACACACACACACACACACACACACACACACACACACACACACACACACACACACACACACACACACACACATGCACAATGTAAAGGGATGATTTCTCTGAAGATGGTCGGGATTCTTTGGACATCTGAAAATCTGTTCAAAAGAATGAAGAAAGAACCCTCGGCCTGTCGGCTGTGGTGAAGCATTAACATTTTCACATCAGTTATTTCAGACAAATACACACAGAGACCAATGTCCTCCGCTGACCAAATCAGATTATGAATAGTGAGTTACTAAAGTTAATGAACTACTCTCATGTGATTTTGTGTGCTTGCAGGAAAAAGAAATCCACCTCACTGCATCTTGCAACTTTGCACCCGAAACATCTTACTGTCATTTACTAAAGATATAATCATTGATCCTGGTGCAGAGGAGAGAGAGCTGTGAGCTGTTAGGATCTATTTGTACAGTATGTTTTTTCTGTCCGCAGCCTATTACATCACCTGATGAGAAGAGCCAGTGAGTGTTTCTACGTCTCAGACGGACAGACAGTCCCACTTGCATTTTTTTTTTCCTTTGGTCCTAAACAACATGCAGATGATAATTATAGCTACAGCTCATGCAGCTTGACATGGAGCGTGTAAGTTGTTGTTGTTTAGCCAGGAGTCTCTTGCTTCTTCAGGAGAGTAATCTAAAACGCTAAACAAATAATACACTCAGTGGCCAATTCTGTGTCAGTTAGACATGTGGCCACGAGTTGGGGATTGAACCACCAACCCTGCAACCAACCTAAGAGCTGGAAATGTTCACACACGCTCCACGAAAATCTAATTCCTGTGCAGTCAAATGATAGGAGACGTTAACAAATTAGCGCCTTGTTGTCAAAGTATTTATGGAAATGCCAGAGATTATATTTTCTGTCACAGTAAGCAGTAATATTATTATCACATCATCATAGATAAAATACAACTCTAACAGTGAGTTACAAGAGAGTCCAATATAATATCAATAGTCTTTTGATAGGATTTTTGGTACAACTCTGTTCCAACATCTTTTCATCAGTGTCTCTTCATATAAATAAATGTCATACCAGCAATGATGTAATGGGATTTGCAGCCACTGACAACGATAACACAGTACAGATCGCCTCTCCCTGCAATTCAGACCTTAATTGCTGGTGTGTTCAAAGCTAATGATGGTTATTCAAACATCTCCGTGGAAAGATGATTTCATCAACAATTCTTTCTTTTTGCTCTGTGAATAATAATAACTTGTGGTATTTGCTGTCTGATTGCAAGTATCTTGAGCTGCAGTTTGTGCTCACAGATTTATTTTCAGACTTAAAGTGCTGGTTCAAATTTACATTAATTATCCACCAATACATTATTTTCAGAACAAGTACCGCCTTTAACATTTTTTTAGATCTTTTTTTTAATCCGTCTTATCTTTTAGGTAGAAGTGGCAGCATTAGTAGTAAAAAAAAACAAAAAACAGCTAAACTGAAATCAGATCCAGTACAATCATACTCCAGCTGCTAAACTGACATTTACAGGCACCTGTGTGAGAGACAGTAGAGAGCATGAAGCCAGTAATAGGAGCCAGGAGCATTTAGCGTTGTTAATTTAAACTCTGGTTGTCCCTTTAACTCAGCCACAGAGCTGCTAACTCTGAAACTGTACTTTGGCTCTTCACCACAACGTCATCATACAAGCATTCTCAGAACAACAATGATATAAGCATTTTAGTGACTGTGCTTCCATTTCTGAATTAGCAGTAAATACAAAGTACAGCTCTGATTGATGGGAATACCATTACTATTTTACCAAAAACTGAAGTGTTGGACAAATTGAAAATTTTGATTTCACGATGCAATGAAAAAGTAAGGGATCACCAAAGTTATTATAATTCACTCTGACGGGGACCCTTAGCATCTGTGCCAAAACTCATTCCATCCATCCAGTAGTTGACAAGATTTTTCCACAAATACCAACTTCACTGTAAAACTAGAGGAAATGTTAAGGGGTCACCAAAGTCATTAGGATTCATCCTCTGAGGACCATGAATGTTGATGTAATCTTTCAAATAATTGCTGAGTTATTTCAGTCTGAACCAAAGTGTTGACCCGATCAACCAGCATTGCCCTCCCTGGAGAAATGCCGATCAAGTGGAGTCATGAATATAGTTTGTCTCGTGTATATAAACTAAAATAAATAAGCCAGCTAATTGATTTTTGCAGTCACCCATGTGTGATACAAAAGAAAAAACAAGGCTGTTGTTGCCAATAAAGGAACAAAAATCATGGGAAAAAATCAAGATAGTTTCAGTGTAATTTGCCAACGTTTGACTCTGGGCTGTGGTCAAGAATATATTTTTTTTTTTTTTTTTCATTGCTTGACGGCAAGTCTTTTCAAACAGACTGGCACATTTACTAACAATAATCCATAGACAGTCATTACTTATTAGCATATATTTCTTCTGAATTGAAATGTTTGGCGATTTGAATAACTCAAACCTAAATGGGAGATTTGAAATAATCCTCCATGTCAAAATTCTGGATGAGAGGAAAAATGTCTAACTGTATGAACTGTCACACAAGTGCAAATACTGATATGTGTCTGTATCATTCCTAAAAATTCTTCTGCTTTCTTCCTTCGAGTAGTAAAGAGGTTATGTAATTTCACTGAGGTCAAATGAAGCATTAAGCATAGTATGTGTGTGTGTGTGTGTGTGTGTGTGTGTGTGTGTGTGTGTGTGTGTGTGTTTGTGTGCGTGTGGACCGTTCAGTTAAAACGTTTCTCAACTCTCATCTCATCTCTGCCAAACATGGCTTCCCTCAGTATGAGTCAGAAAGGATGCCTTCAGCTCTGCCTCTCTCATTCACTCTCTCTCTCAATGTTTTTCCAGACACATTCACCCACATACACACAACACAAACACATACACACACATTCCCGTGCACACCCTCAGTGTTAATCGCATCGCACATGCCAAACTGTGAATTCCTGTGTCTTGTTGCCAAACTAAACTCCTGCCTGCTTGTGTTCGGATCATCCTCTGTTGGACTGTTTTATTTCCTAGCCACTCTCCCGTGCTAAAGCTCAGGTAGTCACCACGTTTTTATTGCAGCACATTTACGTAGCTCACCGTCACAGCAGCACTGTCGTCAGCCTGTTTGCCAAAAAACCTCCAGACTTAGTTTACACAGATTTGTGTCTTTCAGAGCCAAACGTTGCACCAGCTGCACCAATGGCACTTGGTTAATATTTGCCTGCTGTGTTTAGCTTATCAAACCAAATAACCCATCGTTTTCCATGAAAAGAAAAATCATGGCCAAGTGGACTTTGTAGGGTGTGAACGTGTATAATGTACTAAAATGCAGCAAGAGAAGGCAAAGTGATATTGATGGATGAGTCTGTCTGTTGGGGATGTGCCAAAAGAAACCTATGAATGGCTAATCCACTTCCATATTTTTTGATGGATGGAGGACTTTAACTTCTTTGTTGACTCACTCTCCACAGGAATCTCCAATCAGGCTGAACTTATCAAGCGTGGAAAACCATTTGAAAGGAAGGCTGAGAGAGACAGAAGAAAACAAGAAGGTCCTTTCTCTTTTTCCTGCTTGGAAAGCTCATTATTCCTCAAGCTCCCCTCTGTCTGAAAAGCACCCCCACCCCCCGCCCCTCGCTCCTACCTTACTTCACTTTTTTAGTCTCCGCCTCACCTCCCCACAAGCCTACACTGTGTGAGTGACTAACACTAGTTTTTCTTCTACTATAGCACCGCCTCCATTCTCTCACTGGCTCTTTTATTCCCTCATCCCCGTCGCAGCTCCTTCCTTTCCTTTCTCCTCCCCTCTCCTCTTTTCCTACGCTTTCTCTTCATTGCTGGTTGCTTACACCAACCAGCTCACACCCAAAGAGCTCCTCTGTCCCTCTCACACCGATCGTGTTTTAAACCAGAGCTTTCCCCAGAAAAAAAAAAAAAGAGAGAGACATTACTCCAAAGGAAGTTATTGCTCAAGTCTGAAGGTACAGGAACAACTTCTTTCTTAGTATTTTACCATTTATTATGTCTACCCTTTGAGTGTTTCTACATGTGTCTGCATGTGTGTGAGTGTATCAGTATCAGTATAACCATTAGATACAAACTGTACACGTGTGTTGTAGTTACTCAAGTGTATGTTTGAGGAAATCTGCATTCACAGATGTGGGTGCAACACATGTGTTCTTCACACACTGAATGCAGCATGTCTTTGACAGAAAACCTATTCATTAAGTATTTTAGTTCTTGTAATGCATGTTTGGATGAATTTGCATGATTATTACTGTATATTTTCTACATATGAGGGAGGATATCTGCCTAAGAGTAAGACATTTATGATTTAATCCACTTTGTTTGTGCTGTGTATTTTTTACAGTGGTTATAGGTGATAGTTCAGTGTAGCAGAGTAATGACACAGCGGTTAGCAGAGGTGGTTGTCTACCTCTCAAAAATTGTTTTCAGTGCTCAGACGTCTAATAGCTCTCACTGTATGTCTCAATCAGGCAACTTGTAAGCCTCAAACCAAGGAGAGGTGTTACAGAGAGGAAGAAGGACACAACAGGTAACAAGTGATTTAGCAGGACCATTGAAGCGTCTCCATCGCAGTTTAGTGGAGTTCCTGCACATTTACTACAGATCTGAAGATTCCAGCGGCAGCTATGACTCAGAGCAACGGGGAGAACCCACAGAGGACCCGCGGTGGTCTCCACCAGATCCGGGCTGGGATCCAGTCCCGATCACTGCTGGCTAAGAAGAGAGTGGAGAACATCACAAAGGATGATGTGAAGGGATTCTTCATCAGAAATGCCTTTGTGATCTTAACCGTCGCAGCTGTCATTATTGGTAAGTAAGAAAATTATTATGGGGGGTTGTTTTTTACTGTAGACACTGTTTAGACACTGAACTCTGTTGGTAATTTAGCTGGTGGTTAAGTTAGTTTAGCTGACTTAAAACTGGATATAACAGGAAGAGACCATCTCTCACCACATTACCCCTCTTCTATTCAAACTTGTAAAGAAGAAGGCAACAGATTTTCTGCTTCACCCCAATAATCCATCAATCTGCTGTGACAAACACCCCTGTAGCAGGACGGAAGAGGGAAAAGAATAGAAAGAAACTCACCAGATGAGAGAATAGGGGGAACTCAGATGAACCTAGTGGGCTGGCCTTTATCCGACCCTGCATCCGACCTTTGCCCTGTTGCCATTAACCTCTGAGTCTTGCTCAGTAGGAAGTGAGCCAGGCTGACACAGAGCCAGCACATCTGCAGCCCTGCTAGAATTACACCGTGCCATGGCAAACTCATTTGATGGATTGTTAAATTCAGGATATCCTTCACTTCAGGCTTAAGGGTCAGCCACCTGGGCCTGTTGGTGGTTTAGTTCTGATCTGAAGTCCGAAGTCTCTAAACTGCTGATCTAAAGTCTGAAGTCTACACACTGCACCTATGAATTTCTTCTGTTTAAATGTTGACAAATGTGTTTTGTCAACATTTTGAGAAAAGAAAAAGTGTTTCCAGCAATGATCATGACTTAACTGTATTTTATTTGTGTAACTTTAAGTGAAAACTACACATTTTTTCACTTAGGAAGCTGCAAGGTCCAGAGTTATTTTAAAAACAAATTGGTATTACTGTAGTATTTATATTCACTCATAAACATGCTACGTTTGTTTTAATATGATTAGATTCAACAGCAGGGGTCAAATCTGGGGCTCTTTTGAGGTTCTAGTCATGACATAAAATTTTGAAACATTCTAATAAAGTTTTGACTTTTCTTCCACACCTGATCCTCACTGCAGGTATAATCCTGGGATTTGCTCTGCGGCCTTATAAAATGTCGTACCGTGAAGTGAAGTTCTTCTCTTTCCCTGGAGAGCTGCTGATGAGAATGCTTCAGATGCTGGTGCTGCCCCTGCTGGTTTCCAGTCTCATCACTGGTATGGACACTAACAATGTACAGCCATGTACTCTTTCATTTAGCTGAAGATTCTTCAAGTTACATATGTTATTTTTGTATCAACTTTTTGTTAAATGTGTGTAAATTGCAAGAATCTAATAGAGATTTATTTATTTACTACTTGTATCACCTAATTACAGTGACAATGTTGTACACACCTAAGGCGGTAAACGTACGGTAAATGAAGTGTTCAGTTGTCACTAGCTTTTTTTCTGAGTCAAAATGAACCTCAGATATCTAAAATTAGCACACTTACAGTTCAAGCCTGTGTGACATTGGTTTGTTCTAAATTTATATCAAATGCCTCAGTCATTGCACACACAGCTCGGCAATGTGTCTCCTGAAGTCACAAAAACTCACTTGCATTTTCTCTTGTGCGCCTGTGTGCTCAGCATGACTCCAGAGAGTTTTTACATATGGCAGCCACTGTAGACACAGCCCCCAACCAGACAAGAACCCACACTGCCCTTTAATCCCTCATATTGTATCTGTACCAGCCTGAAGTGAAGGTACAGCACAACATCAGTTTTCACGTGTGGAAAAAGTGGGACCTGATTCTGTTTGTACGAAATTTAAGTAACATGTTTTGCAGGTAGCTTGTATAAGGTTTATATCAGTGACAGGGCTGTTTGTTGTTTTGTGGCTCCACTGACCAACATGTACCTCATGAGTGGCAGAGGGAGCCAGTTGTTTGTTCAGCCGATGCTTTGTTGGTTTTGGGCCGAGTGGTGGACGCGGGTTAGGATGACCTCATGAGCGAGAGAAAAGGCAAAGCGAGAAAGAGAGAGATATGTTTTGAACTTACACTACTGGTCTCAATCAAATGCTTGGACCATGTTGTTTCAACATGACCAAAGCAGTTTTAACTCCATGTGTTTTAAACAAGCATTTCATAGTTTGAGGCCTGGATTACTTTATGGTACCCGTACATTTTGTACCCTCTGTAACATGCATGTATTTGGGCCTGTGCTTCAGAAAAACATAGACATATGACACTGAGGTTTTCCGTTCTAATCCAGGGATATAGCGAGTTCATTCGTCACTGGTGACACGGTTCATAAGCCCGGTTAGACACACAGGGATGTTTACTTCCAGATGCAAAGGCCTGTGGGTTTGTTACTGAGCAGGGCCTCTTCTTGTTATGGAAGTAAAGCTATAGATTTATAGAGTCATAAAACACTATCCAAAAACACTGGCCAGGAGCATTGACTGACAAATATAAGCGGCACATAGTGAGGCCAAAATGTCCAGTCGCTGAGCAATGATTGACAGGGCAAGAGCCCGGACTCCTGAGGGGATGATAGAGACTCATTGTACGATAATAACCTGCTTTGTGCTGCAGCGGGGCGTAACATCAGCATCCTCTGACATCATGTCACATGACCGCAGCTACATGTGGAAATCAACAAAGAGATTCTGTAGCCAAGCCGTCCAGCACACAGCTCCTCTCTCGTGTGTGTGTGTGTGTTTGTGTGTGTGTGTGCGCGCGCGCGCCCTTATCCAAGTCATCAGAAGCAATGTTGCCAGCTACGAAGTTATCATTATTATCATTATCATCTATCATCTAACTAGAAAAAGTCTCATGATATTCATCTATAAAGCTTAAAACATCTCACAATGAGACTTCTTGTTAAATAAATAATAATAATAAAGTATGTGCCAGTACAGTATCTGGATTTTGCTGATTTGGCAGATGAAACCAATCAATAACACTATGCAGGTCAATAGTAAAGCGTTATTATGTTATATACTAATAAGGCTTGACTCCTGCCAGTTTCACAGCTTGTGCTGGTGGTTAGACATGATCTGGTTACACCCTGCAAAAATGTACTGAATGCAACATCTCATCTCATACATGATATAAGATGATAGAATTATTGCAACACTGAAATTACAAATTATTGCAGAGTTCCCACTGAGCTGTTATCAGCAGTTTGTTGGAAATTTAGTGGAGTAGATTGAGGTCAGAAGTCAACAAAAAAAAAACACACACGCATACACGAACCTGCACATTGTCTGGACAATACACACATACACACACACACACACACACACACACACACACACACACACACACGCTGACACACACACACATGCTGACACGCTACAGCTCACTGTCTTAAAGGAATTTTGACTTCCAAAACAACAAACAGGAGAATCAGAAAATTATTAGATTATTAGGTTTATCTGGTTTTTTTTTACTCACATGGGTAACACAGTTAAAAGTTTTTGGGCCAATTTGTCACCTGACATCATTTTTGAACATATCCAACGCAGCTGTAGTCCTCTAGTTTATGAAAAGTTTGACATTTCTTATGTTTTTGAAAATTCCTTTTTTTTCTTTCACAGTTTTTCAGATTTCTGCTGAAACTATGACCTCAGTTGAAAAGTAATAAAAGTGACCTGAGGTTACTTTGGACTGAAGAGAACTCCTTCTCCTGATCTCAAGTGTTTTGACAGACTTGGGTGTATGTTCTTCTCTTCCTAGAAGAACCAGCCTAGATGTAACTGCACTAAGCTCTATTTTAGAGAAGTAATTGCTTACATGACTTTGAGAATAACATATTTTAGAGGGTATGAGAATCAGAGTTAAACTCCTATGACTTCTTTTCAGCAAACACTTGGCCACTGTGCAAACTGACTGTCACACTCCCAGGACTGAATTGTACCACTGTGTGAAATGGGTTGTCCCAGTTGAAAGGAATGAATCAGCTGAATCTGGAATCAAAAAAGTTTGTGCAGAGTCCAGAGGGGCCCTGGAAGGTAGGAAATGCAGGAAAGTCATGCAGACAGGCAGGAGAACTGAAGATCAAGTACTATGAGAAATGGTCTTGTGTGTTTCAACGGGAGAATGAGAAAGAGAAAGAGCAGTTAACTGCAGGGTTCTCCTTTATCTTTTTCAGAACCACATCCCTTTCATATGTACTCGCTCACTCACCCACTTCAAACATGTGTTTTCAGAAGAATCCACATTGTCTTCAGGCATTTCTTTATTAGAGTCCACCACAGAGTATTTATAGAAGCCAAGAAGGGGCTTGACAGGGAGAGGGGATGAGGGTAGAAAGAGGAGGAAAAGGAGGATGATTACAGTGGAGGTCATTGGAAGGGGAGGTTGAATGTAGGAAGGGGAGGGAGTTAAGGGGAAGACCAGGAACAAGGAGTAAAAAATGTAAAGGAGGATGAAGGCGGTGTTATAGTAAATAACTGGACATATTCCTGTGTGTATCCCTAAATGTCATGAATTCAAAATTTTACTGACAAGATGTAAAAGTGTGTAAGAACCTGGTAGTAAAATGTAAAGAACAAGTTCTCCTTCAGTAGAATGGCGCTAAATTACTGCACAAGTCACATTATTAATGGAGGTGGTCCAGGTGGCATGGGGTGCCGTGCACCATCAGGACAACAATATATATCACCAAATGAAGAAGGATATTTGCATTTGTTGAGCTGTTGTCAGGTGTCACTGTGATTGGCACTGCTGTTTCAGAGCTATGATGTAACTGGCTGAGAGACTTATATTACAGTCAGTTCCGCCCTTTTGCACTTTGCATTGCTGCACTTACATGAACCAAAACAACAGGTGTGAAAACCGTACAAACAAATGCAGATCACAGCATCTTGGACCCCAAAGTGAGATATTCAAATTGGTTGTCTGGTCCAACCGGCACTCCAAAATCCAATGATATGTAGTTTAATGTATACAACAAAGGAAATCAGTAAAATGAGCACATTTGAGAGGCTGTAACCAATGAAAATTAGTATCAAAATACATTAATTTTCTGTAAAATCGTTTAAAGTCCATAAACTGGCGTGTGGAGATATTTTCTGGCTGTAGGCCGTCAGGTAATGTCTTGCAGACACGTGGGTCAATCTTTGCCCAGCGTCAGCGGACATTAATTGCCCTCGGGACTGACCTCTTGCAGTTGCTACTATGTCCTGCGCTTCAACTCCCCCCTAAAGTAGGCCTACTTTTGTGTTTGATGAACATTCCCCATATGAGAGAGAAAGTCATTCTTCCTGCTCTCCTTTCTTTCATTCTTTTGAAAGGATGGAATTGGTGAGGCTGCGTCCGTTGTTGCCTGGACAACAGGCTTTGGATCATTGTGTGCGTGTGTACGGGGCTGACTAAGTCAACAAGTTTTCCCAGGGCTGTCAAAAAGGGAATAGGAGGAGAGCAGGAGAAGGGGGGGGGGTTGGGAGGAAAAGGGTGGCAATGAATGAAGATTGCAGCAATAAGATCAGCGTGCAAGAAAGAGAGTGCAGGGAGGCAAGCTGTGGGGGTGGGAGAGGAGGAAGAGCAGGGCAGGGGTAATAGAGGGCACCCTGAAACAAGAGGCAGTAGAGAGAGGAGGTGAAGAATTTGGGGGAGGAGAATGAGGGAGGGAAGGATGAGGAGGGTGAAGAGGATAAAGAAAAACAGGATAAAAGTCCTGGGCTTGTTGAGACAAGAGGAACAGAAAGAGGGGCAAAAGCTGGGCCAGTAGGTACACCCACACACACCCACACACACACACACACACACACACACACACACACACACACACACACACACACACACACACACCCACACACACACACACGTAGTGTCAAAGTGTCATACAGCTCCCATCACACAAAGCCTGCTTTGCCTTGTACAGCTCTGAATGAAGAAAACAGCCATAACAGGACCTGACACTGTGAAAATACAACGCCACTGTCATGCCTATTGAGGCAGTTTGTCTGTTTCCAAATCCAAAATGAATTTTTTTCCCTTTTACCACCATTACCCCTACAAAGTCTGTTTAATGCTATTATAGCTGTCGAGGACAGTTCCAGGCTCCCTCAAACTTCTTTCTGGTTCATAACAATCTTTTGTCTTTCTCCCTCAGTGGTTTATTAGTTCTTAACTGAGAACCAACTTTCAGTCAACTATTCAACTATTTCTCATGCAACATGAACTTGATTTGCAGCTTCTGAGGGGGACTGTTAAATTCAAACTCACCACATATTTTAGGATATGTATAATGTGATGGCATCTAGTCTTCCTTGCAGGAAGGCAAAGGTTACCAGTCATAGCAGGAATCAAAGAATTTATTTGTAATTTCATTGTGATCTGTTTTTTCTGAATTGTGCTTCATCACATTTTTTCTGTGTAAAACATCGCTCTGTTGTATTTTCTCAGCTACTTTGGCCTTGGCTTGATATACAATGCAGCACGTATAGTTTTCATATCAGACGACAGATACTGTGCATCTTTCTTGTGTCTTCTTCTCTGTGACAGAGATACTCATTTGAGGTCAGGCTGTTAATCTGTAACTGACATCTCTACTTGCTCTCTGTGTTCACAACAAACTAATGTCACACTTGTGAACACATGGTTCTGTTGTATGATCAAATAAAAAAAGACAGTTGATTTGAAGGATGGAAAAGCACAAAATCGCCACCAGGTTTCAAAGCATTTCTCTGCAGCTGTAATTTAGAATATATTATCTATATATGGCTGGACGGTATATGTAAACAGATTTTGTATCTGCCCCTGGGTGCTGTGCAGTAGGTGTTGCTTTTCCACCAGTAAATGTCAGAGTCAGATTATGTTTCTCGCCGCTTTTTGTTGTCACAGATAGTGAGGTAGATAATACCAAATGGGTGTATTCCACCTGTAATTGCAACACATTTTCCCAGGCTGACTGTACGCTCACCGGGACAACAGTTAGTGACATATTTATGCAAACTTTAAGGTCATGGGGCAACATGGCTGAAGAAGATTTTTTCCATATCAACAACACAAATAGATACACATTTTTTTTTGATTAACTTTGTCATTCCCTCACTCTCTAGATGTTATAAGGCAACATTTGAGTTTTTGATTATTTTCTTTCTAACGCATGTCAGTAAAAACGTGTGTAACTGTAAAGCAAATATATACAATTATTTATATGAAATGAATGACCTAAAGAAAGAATGAATGAATACATCCATAGGCTACCCAGTGACTGGTAATGTGGCCAATTTACATGTTTCCACATGGAGCTGCTTATGGCACTACCGTCTTATAGTACTGTTGCTGCACTTCTGCTCCCTCTGCAGGAACTGTTGAAAGGTTGCCTATGGTGATATGAGGAAGAATGCAAGTACAAATGGGTAAACATACTGATATACTGATATACATTGGTTTATATGATATGTTCTTTTCCAGGTATGGCTGCTCTGGACAGCCGTGCCTCTGGTAAAATGGGAATGAGGGCAGTGGTCTACTACACCACCACCACCGTCATTGCTGTGTTCATCGGTATCGTCGTGGTGCTCATTATTCACCCTGGAAAAGGCTCAAAGGATGAGTTCACCAAGCAGCAGCAGATAGAGCAGGTCAGCCCTGCTGATGCCTTCCTGGACCTTATCAGGTGCCCACACACACACATTTATGCACCTTGAATGATCAACAAACTCACACAAGCGCTCCAGTCCAATTTTGCCAAAAAAAGGCTGTAGAATGCAAATCAATATCAGACTATAGCTATAATTTACATTTTATACATTGCATGTTTGTCTTTGTTTTTTTGTGCAGTGCATTTGTAATTTGTAAGAAATGTATTAACCCTAACAAAAATGTAACTCTTTTGTTTGGTTTTCCAGAAACATGTTCCCTCCTAACCTTGTGGAAGCTTGCACCAAACAGGTGACTCTCTCCCTCCACATCCCCTCTCTTCCCTTTTCCTGTAGTTAGATAAAATGCTTTATTCCTTAACTGTCTCACTTCAGCATCTCACCATCAGTGCTTGAATGCTTGTTTAGCATCGCTCAAAGCTTCTCCAATACAGGCTTTCTATTTAATGTCTGTATATCTGTACTGCCATTGTCATTCCTGTGCACTTTCAGCTACTTACTAGAGATCTCTGTTCCACTTGAAATTAATTTCATATTTCTAAACATAAAAATTGCAAAAAGCGGGTTTACAGTCATCATTTCAGACAGAGATGGGACTTTTTTCATGGGAACCTAACGATCTGACCTTTCTGCCCATGCTTACACCTGACACATCTGTGTTGTTCACTGACGCCCTTGTCTCAGTGCCACTTCCTCATTCCAACACAATTTAGGCATATGGTGGTATTCTGGTGGGAGTGTGATATTTTGTGTGCGATATGGGAAAGCACAAACAATTAACTGCATTTATTGAGGTCTTTTTACTATAAAGAATACACATTTAACATGCTCATAGTTTCATATTCAACAGGCCAAATACATTTGCTAGAATGACCATGAATCTCAAATAGAATCCTTGAATAAAAGCATTTATAAAATGCTATTCTCCCAGTGATTAATCACTGTTTAACCCCTCCTCTTCCTTTTTGGAAATCCAGTTCAAGACACAGTATGCCAAGAGAGTTGTCCATGTGAAGATGACAGTGAATGACACAATATTCACACTAAATGGCAGCCAGGATATAGCCCGGGAGGAGATGATCCCAGTACCAGGGGCGGTTAATGGAATCAATGCTCTCGGCCTGGTGGTGTTCTCCATGTGCTTCGGTCTGATCATTGGGAGCATGAGGGAACAGGGACAGCCCCTCAAGGACTTCTTCGACTGTCTCAATGAAGCCATCATGAGGCTGGTTGCTATAATCATGTGGTAAGTGCGAGGAGGACTGGATGTGTGCGTGAATAGAGATAATGCTGAATGAATTATTGGATGAATTGCATAAAATTCACAATAACACCCATAAATCCCCAGGTACGCCCCTATCGGTATCTTGTTCTTGATTGCCGGTAAAATCGTGGAGATGGACGACATTTCAGCCATGGGTGGCCAGCTGGGAATGTACACAGTGACAGTCATTTGTGGGTTGCTAATCCACGCCATCTTCGTCCTGCCAACTCTCTACTTCGTCGTCACCCGGAAGAACCCTTTCGTTTTCATCGCGGGGCTGTTGCAGGCACTCATCACTGCCCTGGGAACATCCTCCAGGTATGTGATTGGGCCAAAAGTTATACAGTTCAACTCAGAATCAGACTGACAAGAAAGGTCAAGGTCAAGGAAGAATTTATTGAATTTATTTATTCTCTCATATACAATAGTCAGTGTACAGGGGAACAAAAATGATATTGGTATGTCAGATGGTCAGGCTTGATAAGCATGATTTATATTTGCTTTCTCTAATTGATTGGTCAGTATTAAAGCAAAAACAACAATTCAGCGGATCACTGTAGTTTCTGGATGACAGGGTGGAGTTTTCCTCATGTGTCTCACTCACACACTTTCTGTCCGTCATTCTCCTTCTCCCTTTCTCCTCTCACAGTTCTGCCACTTTGCCCATCACTTTTAAATGCCTTGAGGAAAACAACAAAGTGGACAAGCGTGTAACCCGTTTCGTGCTCCCTGTCGGCGCCACAATAAACATGGATGGCACAGCTCTATATGAAGCCCTGGCAGCCATCTTCATCGCTCAGGTCAATGATTATGACCTCAACTTCGGACAGATTCTCACCATCAGGTATGTGACGTGAAAAGCATTCACTCTACAAGTTTTGCTCTTTAACCATTCAATAATAATGCCAAACATTCAGCAGTGTGTATAATATCATTAAACATCTTCCCCAACAGGATTTGATTGAGTAAATGTTGCCTGTTCTGAGAGTTTTTGGATATTTCTATGACATTTGTCTTTCATTATGGCATGAAATACTACTTAACTCAATTGAAGTATCTCCAAGTCTCAAAACCACAAGTTCCAGCTTTATAAAAGACTTTTAACCACCAGTCTTGCTATTTGACTATTGGGATAGATGAGGGATAGTATTTCAGTCAAGGGAATAAATTTAAGTGACCCTCTTCAATGCTTTAACAAAGGATGATCGAGCGGTCAGATCTGTGTAACGTCCGCCTTTTTTTCAGTTGCACTGCAATGAGTGATTTTTTTCTTTTTTTTCTTTTTTTTCTTTACACAGCTGAAATACCTTCAAATTTCTATCTGTTTTTTGTACTTTTTCCCATCAGTATCACAGCCACAGCGGCCAGTATTGGAGCAGCCGGAATCCCGCAGGCAGGACTGGTTACCATGGTGATAGTGCTAACCTCTGTAGGCCTGCCCACTGATGACATCACACTCATCATTGCCGTTGATTGGTTTCTGTAAGTATTGGCTTAGGACATCTAAGAAAAACTTCACATTAAATGGGAAAGTTGAAAAAACGAGTTTTGAACCATCACACTTTGAACAAACTAATTGTTGTTAATAGACAGTAATGAAGATGGTTTAATTGTGAGTAAATCAAATACAGTGTGGTATGAATTCAATTAAGTCACACCGAAGGGAAATTGAAGGGGTTAATGGATCAAATTTGTGCACTCTACATTCTTGAGTGGATTAAGGGACAGCTTCCCCTGGACTCTCCCTTCACATTCCATGTCCCTCAATCCATCTGGTTTTTATTCAGTCTGCATCCAATCCCGATGCAAAGCCCTACTTCCTCCTATCTACTGGCTGAGTTTCATGTGGTTGGAGGAATGCCTGGAGCCATAAAAGACTGCCTCCAGTTTTCTAATGATAGTTTTTATGTGCAAACTTTTTCAAACACACCACATGGATTTAATCTGCAATATCTTCAAAGCAATTGTTTAATATTTCATAATCTTAACTTCTCTAGTTGTTTTGTCTTCTCTTAATTTGTTTTGTCTTCTATTTTCTCTTGTCTTGTTTGGTCTTCTTGACTCTTCTTCTGTTTTGTCCTCTCTTGTTTTGTCTTCTCTTGTCTTGTTTTGTCCTCTCTTCTCGCTTTGTCTTGTTTTGATTTCTCTTCACTTGTTTTGTCCCATCTTGTCATCTAATGTCCCATCTAATTTGTCCTGTCTTGTACTGTCTTGCCTTCTCTTATCTTGTTTTTCTCTTGTTTTGTCTTCTCTTGTCTTGTTTTGTCCTCTCTTCACTTGTTTTGTCCAATCCTATCCAATTTGTCCTGTCTTCTCCTGTCTTGCCTTCTCTTATCTTGTTTTGTCTTCTCTTGTTTTGTCCTCTCTTGTTTTGTTTTCTCTTGTCTTGTCTTCTTGTCTCTTCTCCTGTTTTGTCTTGTCTTGCTTGGTCTTCTCTTGTTTTGTCTTCTCCTATCATTTTATCTTTATTTTCTCTTGTCTTGTTTTGTCTCATCTTGTCATCAATGTCCTATCTTATTTCTCCTGTCCTATCCTGTCCTGTCTTGCCTTCTCTTCTGTACTTTTAACTTGTTTTATTTTGTTTTCTCTTGTCTTGTCTTCTTGTCTCTTCTCCTGTTTCATCTAATCTTGTTTGGTCTTCTCTTGTTTTGTCCTGTTTTACTCCTCTCTTTTTTTTGTCCCATCTTGTCTTCTCTCATCTTTTCTTACTTTTTCTGTCATTTTGTCTTGCCTTCTCTTGTTTTGTCTCTTGTTTCATTGTCTTGTTTTTTTCCTCTCTTCTCTTTTTTTTTATCTTATCGTGTATTATCTTTTCTTCTCTTAACACTCCCCTGTTCCCTGTCTTTCCTCAGGGACCGATTGCGCACCACCACCAATGTCCTTGGAGACTCTATTGGTGCAGGTATAGTGGAACACCTGTCTCGCCACGAGTTGCAGAACAAGGACCCCGAGGTGGGCAACTCAGTGGTGGAGGAGGCAGACAAGAAGCCGTACCAGCTCATCTGCCAGGAGAATGAGTATGAGAACGAGAGGCCTGCTGACAGCGAGACCAAGATGTAGGGGCGAGCTTTTTGTCCGAGGTTGCATACTCTTAGAAAAACCATTGAACTGCATTGAACCACACTCTCAACTAATCTCTTTTTAAATTGCAAACCTTCCTCTCACATATGTGCGAGGTCTGTTGTGGGCTTTTCTGACACACTGTAGACTTGAAATGGTTCACTGTTGCATTGTTTTTTCTAAGGGTTTGAACTGTGATGCTTCCTACGAGTACTATATGTATCAGCCATAGGGTGGCAGCTGTTTACTTTTAAACATGAACCACTCTAGAGCCTGGTGGTCCATGGCCTGCATGCCATATCCAACTTCTCTCAGAACTGTGATGACTAATCTCACCCACTAGAGGCCAGTATGGCTGTGAGTCTTAGCACCACAACAGATTACAACCCATACCTGCACAGACTTTGTCTGGCTTTATAGTTGTTTTTTATTTTTATTTTGTTTGAGTGGTGTGAAAAAAGCAAATGAAATGGCAATGGAAATCTTTCTGAAGACTGATGTGAAAAGTGTTGGATATCATGCACATACACTGGGATGACCAGGTCAGCATCTCTGGGGGAAAAGGGCTGTTTATTTACAAACTTCTGTACAGACAATAGTGGCTTTATTTTCTATAATTTGCTGTATAGAGCTCAGCAGGATGAATGATGTAACTTTACTTGAGGCACACATACTTTTGCCCCTTAAATGTCCAAACCAGTAAGTGTTTTTTTTGTAGGCAAACAAGGTTGTCAATGTCTTGGCAGCTATATCCAGCCTTATTTTTTGTAATACATGTTCCTTAAATCAATCACTACAATCATTAGGACTGACAAACCAAAATCACTAAGCAGTGCTTTACCTGTTAATTTCCTCACCTGAGAATTTGAACTTTCATCATATCAGAATTTTAAGCCATTACCATTTATTTCAACCAAAAAAAGCACCAAAAATATTATCTAAATTTCTGTATTAAATTATACCCACCCGTACACAAACAAATGCACAAACACTTATCTACAAATGCAGTGCAATTTCAATAGGAAGATAGTAACAATTGTATGATATGTTGATCAATTCTAACGATGACAGCGAGTGATTTCCTTACCTAGGCCCTCTAACATGGGAATGAAACAAAAAATTATTTGGTTGAAACATTCATGTCAGTATGAAATATTTGTTTTATATTAAACCTCAGTTTCCCGTAGATAGTAAACTCTAACACTTATTTCATTTGATTTAATATGGATGCATGTTGTAAAGTAATGGATTTCACGTCCAATTCCCATCTTTTATTTTAGCTAGCTTGAATTTGAAAGTGCTGTTTTGTATTTGCATAATTCAGTATATATAACAAATGTAACATTTATATAAAAGTTGCTTTGTATAGGAGGTTCTTCTGAATATATTGTATTTGTATAGAGAAATGTAGATAAAAGTGTACATTAATTGTAGATTTAAATTGTAAAAGGTTATTTGAGGGTTGCATATGTAAAGATGCTGTAACCATACTCTTATCAAACCTAATGACCAAACTAACTATCCCTGTAGTTCCTTTCACAAATGCAAAAATGGATGATTTAAAGGAAAATGTTTTCTTCTACACAATTGAGGAAATGGAATAGTTCCTTTGTTTACAGTTGCTTTTGTCTCTCTGGATATGACTGTTTCTCTCATAAATTCACATTGGAGTGCACATACACAGAACAAACGCAACACATACACAATGAACTGAATAATAGTTGTAGTTTTATCTTGCACGGATTTTTTGGAATAAAAAAGTGAAATTAGTGGTTGTGTGTTTAAGATTTTATCAGTGAATGCAAAGCTGAGCACTTAGGGTAGACGTGTGCTAATGAGTAGATGTCTTTAAATGTTTTAAGTACTTGTTCAATGAGTTTGCACGCAACTGTTTGCAGTCATTAGCGAGTAGCTGCCTGCTCTACACATTATACCTAAGAGCTGCCCAGAGGGATGTGATGTACAGATACTGAACAGCTTTGGGAGCATAGGTGGAGGCGGTATATCCAGTTCTCCTTTTTTCTCCATCAGCCTTGATTGTTTGTGCTGGAATTGATGCTTGAAACCAGGAGCTCTTATCTACAGTCCAGCTTCCTTCAGCTGTTGCCTCTCTAACAAACACAGACGTTTTGCTCAGAATACCCATTGTCAAATGCTGATGCTGACACCTTGAGGGCAAACAGGGATTTGATCACCTGTAACATTTAGATTTTCACTGCCTGAAAACAACACTGTAAATTTGGCAAATGCACCTAACTTTTGCAACATCCCATAATCCTGTACAGTTAGGATATCCCTTTGAAAAAAAAAGCCCCTCTAAATGAATCAATCAATACAAAAAACACACATGCATACACACAGTGCTGGAAAGTATAACTAAGTACATTTACTCAAGAATTGTCCTGAATTACAATTTAAAGTACTTCACTTTACTTATTTTATACTTTACTTATCTTATACTTATTCTAATGATACTTTATGTTGTACTCAACTAAATTTACATGACAGTTAGTTTGCAGATGAGTTTATGAACAATATATATGATGGGCCGTTAAAATACAATCCATTATTATAGCTTACACAGCAATACTAGTAGCTGGAGCGGTAGCTCCAACCTAACCTATCACAACATTAAAATGATACTTGTTATTTTAATAATAATAACAATCCAATAATACAGTAATTCTCTGAAAGGGGCCATTCTGCATAATGAGTACCGTTACCTTCCGTTAAATACATGTTGCTAATAACTTTTATCGTCAATTGCAAAACTAGCTAAACTTTTGAAACCCCACTATATGTGGCAATCCCACCAGAAATTCTAATGATGATTTGTTTATATGTGTGCATAATCTGTCTTTCTCTAAACCAGAATTTACAGTAGACTGTACAGTAACTGTGCTAGACAAGACAAACTTGTGTTGCAGCGCCCTCCAGCGGCTCAAACACGAAACGTTGCATGGCATTTTGTTTGGCGCCGATGGAGGGAGTCACTCCTGAGATCTTTGGTCAGTCAGACGGCAGAACTTCCGGTCGGCATTTTGTTCTACGAGAGGAGAGCCTCTTGATGATCGCAACAATCGTCATATTTCTCATTTACTGTCGAAATTGGCTGCACTCCTTGTTTATGTCGGCGCAGACCGACTGAAACTCCGAAGAACGAATGTTTCCCCATGAATGTACGTTGAAACATTCACCCTTGAGTGACGGAAGAAGAACGAATCAGTCCGACCCGGATTATTGTTGATAGCTAGCAAGCTAGCTCACCAGCTAGCTGGCAAGCCAGTCGAGTTCCTTCTGGAGGAGCTGCGAGAGAGAAGAAAGGGGGAGCTAGAGATACGGACACGGACTCAAACCAAGCTAAAACATTCCCCTCCCTTTGAACGCAACATCCGAAGGTAAATATAATCACATATCTCTATTCGTTAACCAAACTTTTAAAATTGCGATTATTATCTATCACATTAATAATTGCTCTGCTGCAAGACCACCTACGGCGTCGTTAATCGTTGACCGGGAGGTAACGGAAGCTAGCGAACTAGCCAGCCAAGCTAGCTAGGTGTGTTTTTGCTCTGCCGAGGCGCACGGCCTCAACTGGATGTCATTTGTCGAGCCCGAGGATTGGGCCGTTGCCACGGAATTAGAAACCGTGCCATTGCCTTTACATCTACTCACTGAAACCAGTCACCTTTTCCGAGCTCAAGGGAAATCGGCTAGCATTTATTTACCCCTGCTAGCGCTTCCTTGTATGATTTGAATTGCCTTCCCTTTATTTCAACGGGGAACAGCGTTAGAAGCTAACTAACAACAGTTCGAGCTAGTTAGCATAACTAGCTAGCTATTAAAACACGACTATTGTTGTTAGCGAATGTTAGGCAGCTAGCGTTAGTTATCTTAGCTGCTATCGTAAGTGGTAATACTAGCTTTGCGGTTAGCTCGGAAGACTCTTGAAGTCAACTTCTTGGCAGTGTAACGTTGGTGGTTTTGTTCGCAAGTAGCGGGCTGCAGATAGTAATTCAGTAAACTAAGATAAACAGTTAAATGGATGTTCATGGAAACTACACGTTAAGTAATTGTTGGGTAGTCATTATTTTGTGTTATTTGAATCCCACTGTTGTGTTTTGTTTTGCTGGAGCCTTTGGCAGGGCTAATGTTGGTTTTGGTTGCTACCCTGTTTTGAAATGTTTTGATGGAGCACAGGCTACGTCTCCTCAGCTATAGCTACTTTACTATCTGAGTTTCGTAGACATGTTGGGGATCGCAGATGTTTTTTCTTGATCACAACAGACACAGTTTGGTGGCTTTCTGCAATTACCAGTTTGCAGAATGCGCACGGTGGATGTTGGCTACTGGAGGATGCAGCCCCCCACTACTGCCGCCACCATCACAGTGCATCTGTTCCTTTGTGCTGCCTCCTGCCTGTCAGTCTCACAGCTGTCAGCCAAGCCTCTGCGTACCGAGAGAAACCACATAGACCGAGCTTGCTAACAGCACAGCTAGCTAAAGTAATGTTTACAATATCCATCTGTTGATCCCGCGTTACAGTTATGACGTGCAGAATCTGTTTCACGTATTTACCGTTTGACCTCAATGATCGGCTTGCACTCAGGTCTGGTTGCAACATTGTGGTAACAGATTTAAGTTGCATCAATGTTATGTAGAAGTTGCTGAAAAAGTAGCTGGATTTCCGTAGAAGTTATTAATAAAGATTTCACATAAGAGAAACAGTACCGCATACTGTAACGTTCATTGCAAATATGAAATGTGTGTGTGACAATTAATATTTTGATGCTCTATCTGGCATTGTTTTGCTGTTTTGGGTTAGTGTCTTAGTAAAACTCCTGCGCACACATCTTCTGAAAATTTTCCAAAGAGCAATAAAATACAGTTTTATGTCTCAAAGTCTGATGCAGAGCCATGTTCTCTTTCAACAGACTGAAGGAGTAGGACTTTTTATCTGAAATGTCAGTGAGTCCACCCGAGACTGCACAGAATTCTTCAAAAAGGTATTATCATAATGGTTTCAGTCATTTTTCATTTCACTGACTTGTCATTATTAATTACAACAATTGAGACAACTAAGAATGTTGATAACACGTTTAGATGAGGCAAGTGCGTGTAATAATATCTAATTTTGATGTCAACAACATGTAAACACTTTATTTTTAATTTTGTGTAATGGAGAATAATGTAGATAACAAGCGATCCCTGCACTGGCCTGCTTTTGGCCTGTTGTAGCAACCTGGTTTATCTATGAAGCGTGGGCTGCGTTTAGATATTCTGAAAATTGCAGCTGGCTTTTCCCTCTGTTTTTCTTCGACCTCTTGTACAGTCTTTCTCGAGAGGTCAAGGACATCTAACAAGCAAAGGGATTTAAGACAGATTAAGTGCAACACAGGGCCCTAATTTGTGCAGATTTATCATAATAAATTGTAAGTGAAGAGCCCTCTGGTTTGAAATTAATGAAGGGACTTATATGGTAGTAACACAAAGATTCACCTCACCTGACTTATCCATATTTATTCAGTTTCTGGCGACATTAAATATGTATAATTTGTAAAATCAATTCAGACAAGAATTGGAGAGAAAATAGATGAAAGACATGGTATAGTACCTACCACAGCGGTCAGAATTTGGAGTACATTATCACTGTGCATTATTCAAAACATTTCTATACTCGTGGCTGTGTGATACATGAGTATAAACATGCTTTTCTTTATCTCAAAACCCCTCTCTGTTAACCTAATGAACCAAACTAAAAAATGCAGTAATGTTAATATTGTGTTGTTGTGTGTACAATTTTTTCGCAGTACATTTTCTATTAAAAGAATGCTTTAGTGCTTTAGTTGGCATGATGTATGTGTATTGCACATTTGCCATTTGGGGAAATGAGAGACATGTGATAATAAATTTAAGTAACTCATAATAAGCATCATGTAGTATAATGAGGCTGAACTATGACTTACTCCTCAGGGTGTCGGAAAGAATCACAAGCATTTAAAGATTTTATTTATCAATACATTGGTCTCAGATAATTCATTGTTGATTTGTTGCTGCCGATGGTTTGTACCAGTATAATAACATAGCAAGATTGAGCAGCAGGATGGTCTAATAGTTAGTGACCTTGTTCTCTAACCGTAAGGCCTAGATTCAATCCTCTGTGCATTTGTTTCTGTCAAACATTTCATAAGACTGCAATCTTGCTAGTGGCATGATATTCCTGAACCTGTGTCCCTTTATCCCACTCAGAGAGCACTGATAACACCCTTTTTATGGAACAGTAGCATACATAAACAATAATAGTACTAATAGATAATAATATACTAGATATATGTCTGAAAAGGTTGGCACTCTACTTAAATGTAAAGTATAGACCATAGCAATTTATGTTGATTGACAAGGTCTAATAAGACATATTTATTTGTGGCTTACAGATGATGCAGCAGGCACATTTTCTCCTTTACAAAACATGAGTTCAGCATCAGAGCAGACATAGTGTTTATATACTGTAGCGAATATCTTGTCATCCACTATGCATTTGATGTTTCTGAATACTATTGGTTATTTTATAATTTTTACTATTCCTCCTGTCTTGTTTATCCCCTCTTTTCTCTGGCTCTTTTACTCCTTTTTACATCTCTGTAATCATCATGTTCTGCTGCTCGTCACTTATGCTTTTTCCATCTTTTCCCTCCTTACTAACCTCCCTCTCTCATAGGTGTCAGGAGATGTGAGGACGGGTGTCGTCCATCGACCCCCTGATCTACCTGTGTATCAACACACTCCCCACCCTCACCTTCAGCATGAATGGGGATATGCCTCATGTTCCCATCACCACTCTTGCTGGGATCGCTAGCTTAACAGATTGTAAGTAACAGAGCTGTCTTCCAAACACACTGTCATAGTTTTCCTTCTGTCTCCTCTTCCAGTGTAAATTGCCAAGTAGTCTGAACAATATTCTGTGTGAACAGATGTAAATTTGCAATTGTGATTGCATATCCTGACTCTTGCCTTGTCTACCTTCTCTCTACTTTTCTACGGCCACCTGTCTTATATTGTATTGCATTACTGGTTTCTCACCCGGTCTCTTTTTCTCATTTGTATTTATTTACCTACCCACCTCTGTTCTTTCCAACATTTCTTTCTTATCATCTCAGTGTTAAACCAGCTACCCCTCCCTTCCCCTCTCCCGGCCACCACCACTAAGAGCCTCCTATACAATGGGAGGATCGCAGAGGAAGTTACCTGCCTACTGGGCTGTCGGGATGAGAATTTGGCCTCCCAGCTAGCCCATGGCCTCAACCAGGTCTCCACAGAGCACATGTGAGTATATTAGTGGAAGTGTCTATTTGACAAAATTGTGTCCTGATTCCTCACAGAAAGACAGGCCCCACTTGACGATCTGAGGCAACACAATTCCCTGAAAACAGTTGGACTGTGTTACTGCTTGGGGTCACACATAACTTGGCTTTAAGATTGATGAGTAGAAACAGATGACAACAGAAGAGATGCCACTGTTTACTTGTGAAGATGGAGTGATGATGAGTAGTTTTTTACCAGTTAAAGTGCAAAAAGATGAATTTTTAATGAGATGACACATGAAAGACTTAACACTTATGGCATACATGCTAATGCTTTACCTGTGGGCAAATTTCCTAAATGCAAATACTACATACTGTATTAAAGAGTCAAGAACTCGCAAAATCATAGCTTATTAAAAAAAGTTTTTAGAATGCTATGTAACTTTAAAGGTATGTTTTTTTAGGACACAGTAGTGTCAATTTGAAGCTAAAATATACAGTGGGGTCCAAAGGTCTGAGACCAGTTTCCTATTCACTGGTGTCAGACTTTTTGACCGCACTGTATGTTATTATAGAGCAGTTTTGATGATTGATTTGCAACATTGCCCATAAAGGTCTTTAAGAACCAGATAGTAGAGAGGTAAGTTTGTACATTAGCAAAATCTCTACAGCTTGACAAAGGTCCATCTTATTGTAGAATACTATATTTTGTTAAATGTTCCAACCTAGGCATCATACCTATCAAATCAGTCATATGTATGTTTATTTACATACATGCAATGCAGTGTTTTGCATTAATGTACATTATAATATACTGTTTATTTCTACTTATTACTATTAATTGGCAAACCTAATTTTCAGAGAGCTGAAGGACAACCTGGGTAGCGATGAGCCAGAGGGAGATGCACCACTGTTGCTGCAGACCATGCTGGCCAGGAACCCTGGCATCTTCAGGGAGAAAAGTATGGAAACACATATCTGTTGCACATTACGATGTGAAAGCATACAATCATATAGACAAGCTTCAATTTGACATTTATTTACGAATCTGTTTTCATTTCTAAACAGATGTTATGCAGCAACCAATGGTACCACCCTTCAAGATCACACAGAATTCCATGCATAGCCCAGCCCAGTCTGCAAACTTCCAGCCAGCTGCAATTTCTCCCAGTCCATCCAGGTGGGTCAAACTACAAGATTGAGAAGACTGTAATACATCACAATATAAAACATAGTAACCATTTTATTTGATTATTTGTCTATTTTTTAATTAGTACATCCCAGTTATATCAGAACATGTGGTATTATTTTGTAGTTTCATACAAACAACTGAAAGATACTGTCATTAAGTCAAAAAATGTTATTTATTTCACCGTTAATCATGCAACTTCCTTATGCCTGCTTGCTTACACTCTCTCTCCCTGTTCTGTCCTCCACTTTGTCCAGCCGGTTTGTTGCGCCCCAGACTGGGTCTAGTAGCCGGTATATGGGCCAGCAGAACAGTCCAGTACCCAGCCCCTACACTCCCCAGAGCCCTGCCACTGGTTACATACAGCAGTATCCCCACCAACAACCACCCAGCTATAACCAACACCAACAAATACAACAAGGTGAGTGTGTATATGTGTGTTCCATGTTTGTGCGAATGCATGAAAGGACAGAGGTCTTGAAATATGGTTCCATAACCCTTGCCTGTGTGTGTCTGGGTGTGCACCTGTGCATCTGTTTGAGTCATTGAAAGACATCAGCACAGTTTCAGACTTGCATGTGAGTCTAATATGTGGTTGAGGTTGACATGCTGACATCATTAGACAATAAGAGTGTACTTTTAAAATTTCAGGTTTGTAGGTGTCTTGTTTCAAAATCACCTAAAAGATGTACATATACGGTGAAAGAGCCCTATTCAGTGAGGTGTTATGTAACGACTCCATCTGTAGAGATCTGTCCTTTGATATGATTTCATGGGTTCTATGGTTTTACTACAGTTTTTTTTATTTACAGTTTCTTATATGATAGCACAACTGGTAGCTATTCAAAATTATAATGGAAAGTGCATTTAAATCTGTCAGGTGGCCATTTTGAAAACAAAATTCTTGACTTTGTATTGTAATTGCGCTGTTTTTGCTTGGGGTGTACTGTTTGTTGCATGTGATCAGTGGCTGTGGTTTAGTGGACAGTTCCGTGGTCAAAATTCTGTTACGCCCCTGGGAATGCAAATTTATCAACTTCCGTTGTTTCACTGTATCTCATGTGTTGCCTCAGTCCTTCATTGCATTAATTGATTTTATTCAGATTTCCAACAGTAATTTTGTCACATTTATTTATTTTAGATGTTTAACCAGGGATTTCCTGAAGGTTTTGTCAAATTAGCAAAATTGAAAATATTAAGAATAACTTTTTTTTGTGAAAGGCTTAATTCTGAATTCAGGTATAAAACAGAACAATGTTCTATACTACAAAACAGGAAAGCTACGAACAATCAAAGGCTCTTTAAGTAAGAATTGGATAAAATAGGGAAGATATAGAATAATTTAATAGTAAATAATCAGATTTAATAGGCCTGGTTTCATGACGTTAGCCATGTCTAGTAGGGCCTATATCGGT
This sequence comes from Seriola lalandi dorsalis, assembly GCF_002814215.2. NCBI lineage: Eukaryota > Metazoa > Chordata > Actinopteri > Carangiformes > Carangidae > Seriola > Seriola lalandi. The sequence continues at coordinate 2,957,720 of NW_019525077.1, forward strand.
TAGTACTGGCTTGTCACCATATCATCCTTGTTGTATATGATGGCAGCTATGCCCAAAAGTGCTATGTTATGTATTTACACAATGAGCACCATTTTGGGTAGAAAATCCATGCCCTCCGGACATGAATAGATTACACAATTAATATTATACCGACACTGACAATTGTGGCTCTTACCCTTTAAATGTAATTAGTTAAAAATCTATGTATTTAAGTGTGCCTTTGCTTGTGCATTAAATTGTACACTCCTAGTTCAAGAGTAAAATATGACAAACAACAGGAGGTTGTGGTACAGTGGTTGAACTTTAAGTCGATCACTTACCATTTTGCTGGGTCTCATGAAGTCTCTCAGGGACAGCAGGGAGAACTGATGCCCTGTTTAAGCAGTTGAACCAAAAACATTTCTAACATTATTTTATCATCAATTTTTTGACTCATCTCTAATATATGAGAGTATGTTATTTTTTCTGTCATGATCATTTGTGTTATGATTACCACACTAATAGATCATTTAAAGGAATGACTTATTTCGTCTTTTATCTGGCAGTGTCTGTGGCCAGTCCCATGGTTCCAGGCGGCATAAGAAATATCCATGAGGGCAAAGTGTCGGGTCAGATTGCCAATGCTGCCAACCATCACTCAGACAGACACGGCACTGAGGACTACCTTAACATTGTACACCGACTGGGCAATGAGGTACGAATGAGACTAGAATGAACATATTCTAAGTTTACATCCCAACTGAGGCAAAAAGTTATGAGCGAACAAAAAAGTCATGCTGATAATAATGCTGTTTTTGGTGAAGTGTCTTTGCTTAGGGTTTGGAAGATTTGTATTATGAACAAAAAAGACATTTTCTGTGATGTCTGTTATGTGATGTCACTGTACATGGAAGTCCCCACTATCATTTCTCACATAGCAAACAGGCAATAGTCAGCATCTGCCGATGAGCGTTCACATGAAGGAAAAAATAGGAAATACTGCTACAATGATAAATATCTCTTGCGCAATAGACCACACAAACAGGTTGAGAGAGAATCCAGGGGCAAGATTTTACAAACTGCTCAGGGCTAAAGAGAAGAAAAGTAATGTCAAGCAATACTTTTGTTGGGGTGGTTATGTAACACTAAATTTTAACATATTAACATTTTGAACAAAACCTGTTGAGTAGGTATATTTGTGTGTGTGTGTTGTGTTTAGTTGTGTTTAGGTTTTTATAAGATGATCTTTTTATAACTTGTACACACAGCAGGTAGGTTCTGCTGATTTTAAATCAAGACTTTGGTTCTGAGTTGTGGGAGAGCATCTATGCCGATTTCCAATTATTTTGGTCTCGCCATTAATTATTTATTTAAAATTGAGAAGTACCTGTACACTAAACTCAGTGCTCTCACATACAGGAAGCTTTATTGGTGACAGTTGGGTAAAAATTGGACTTTCAATTAACCATGTTGAGAATTTTTAAAGCTAACTTTTGTTAGAAAGTCCATTGTAAAGCTCATACCTGGTAGCTTACATCTGTCATGTCTATGTCTTGTCCAGGAGGGGGACTCTACCATGAGGAATCCTTCTTTCCCTCTGAGGTCTCCACAGTCTGGCTGCTCCCCAGCAGGGAGTGAAGGAACGCCCAAACGTAAGGCCACTGGAAGAGGAAAGGAGACACTACACTGCATACACCCTGCCCTCCTTTTTTTGCATTTAAGGAATAGTAATAATAATAATAAGAAGAAGAATTTAATTTCACAGCAGCAGAATAGTTCACGGCCATTATTCCTCAAGAGTGATAAAAGGCCACTGTGATTTTCATTTCAGTGTTAGCAGCCGTCTTGGTATATTGTATTGCACATCATTACAGTGGAATACCTGTTGTAGACATGTATGTGTCCTTCCTTTTACATAGAGTTGAAGGATAACTTTCTTTTCTATTTGGTGTTGCTCCCTCACAGCGGGTTCTCGCCCCCCACTGATTCTACAGTCACCACCTCCCTATGCACCCTCACCAAGGGAGGGAGGACCTGACCAGAAACAGCAGCCCCAACAAAGGAAGAAAGCCCCAGCGGTGAAAGAGGAGAAAGACATGTACGACATTGTTAGCTCTCCAAACAAGGACTCTACAAAACTCACCCTCAAACTGTCAAGGGTCAAGTCAAATGAGTCCGATCCTCCAGGTAAGAGAAGATTTGTAACTCAGCTCAGTGTTAGCTGGATCCCCACCTTTTTGGTTATACTGTTTCCCACACCCCTTAGCAGTACTAAGAAGAGGTATGCTGCGCTCACATCTTTTAAGTACAAAAAAATACATTGTGTAAGCTAGAACCCTTGAAGTGCTGGAAACCATCAGCCCTTTATAATACAATAATTTTTGTTCATATCACAGGTGAGGTCTTGCCAGGTATGGACCAGAACTCAGACAATATGGAGCCAGAACTGGGCTTTCAACAGGTCCCTGTACTTCAGCATAATCGAGGAGCCCGGCTGCAACAGCAGCAAGTGTCCCAGCAAGCAGGTGGTGCCAGTGGTCTCCAGCCTCCTAGTTCCCCTTACGATGAGGCAGAGCTAGATGCCCTTGCTGAAATTGAAAGGATAGAACGAGAAGCGGCCAGTGAGAAGTGCTCCAAGGAAGTGCAAGATAAAGGTGTGTAGGATATCTATAAGTATGACTATATGAATACAAACTGAGTTGTTGTGAATGTATATCTTTTGATGTTTTTTGAGTATGTAGTTTTAATTTCATGTCTTTCGATTTACAGACAAACCACTGAAGAAAAGAAAACAGGACTCTTTTCCCCTGGAGCCAGGTGCGGGGGGACCAGGTGGCCCCACAGGTGCCCCAGGGAGTGGATCAACAGGAGGGGGCAATGCTGGCAAACTGACGCCACAAGAGGCCACTGCAGCTGGGAACGGTGCCAGCCGCCCTCCCCTCATGGTGAGCATCGACCTCCAGCAGGCAGGTCGAGCTGATGGCCAGCTCGACCCCTGTCTGGCTGCCCCTATTCCAGCCCTAGAGGCCCAACGCTGGCCTGAAGAACCAGCTAGTGGGCCGGCTGCAATGGAGGGTTCTGATACGGCTTTGCGGTTGAAACCAGATGGGCGACCGGAAGTCATCAAGAACCGGGCCGATAAACATGACAGCAGGAGAGAAGGCCGGGAATCATCAAAGCACCGGCATGATGAGAAATCCTCAGAGAGACGGGGAGAGATGCCAAAGTCATCAAACCGAGGGGAACATGGACGAGACAGGGACAGAGAATCTGACAGAGATAGGAGGCATCGGAGTGAAACTGGTGGTCGAGACCGACGCTCCCCTGACTCTCGCTGCCGAAGTGATCGAGATAGGTCTGGCTTCCGGGCTTCTTCCACTGGAGAGCCTGGTCGGAGCAGCAGTAGGCAAGATGGTTCCAAACCAGCCTCATCTGCTTCTGGTGTTAAACTTCCAGATTCTTTCCCTGCTCAGCTCCTGGGAGGGCATAGTGGCGCACTGAAGAACTTCCAGATCCCCAAGGTGATCTGGGCTGACCTAAAAAAAAAAAAAAAAAAAAAATCTACTCATCTTCCAATCATTCAACTGTCACTGCCTGCAATTTCACAAAACCAAATCACACCACTGCTCACTCTTTTTGGTTTTTTGGTTTTCCATTCATAAGCCTTTTGTTTATTCCCGGGATTGGTCTCAAAATTCTGTTAACACATTAACCTACACCTAACCATCTGTTAAAAGTAGAAATTGTTTTGTTTTATTTATTATTATTATGCAAGTCCTGTGTGTAAACAAAAGGAAGTACCTTAAAGAAATGCTCCACTGCTTTTTTTCAGATCTTGCACATGGGTGAATGTCTACTGAAAGCACTCACTGTTGGTGTCATGCAGCCCGAATACTTGGACTGCAAGAGGCTAATTTTCCCTGTGCAGTCAAGCTTCTTACTATATCTAGTGTCAACTAAGTCTTGAGAGATGCAATCCCCAGTCACATGTCATGGCACACAGTTACATGCCCCACCTCAGTAAAGTGTGCTGAGTTAATATTTTAATATGGTAGCTTTTGTGTGTTTGCTTACAAAAAACAAGCACACTTGTATATGTATTGTGAACAATAGCTTCTTTCGCAGCTACTGTATGGAAGCCATATTTATCACCAGGCAAACAAGATTACACTGCCAGTCATTTAATGTTGCAGTCAGTCTAATCATACAGCTCACCTGCCCTCAGTGGCTTGTCTACTGAAAATGTGGCTATTTACCTGAAAAGTCCTACAAGTGCATTGTAGTTGTAATAGAAACATTTAAGAGTTGTACTGCCAGGACTAAACCAGCTATGCAGTCTCTGGAAGGATAATTTTTGTCTCTTGTTATGAGAACTACACTCTATTCTCAGTAGGACTAAGCAATGTTGTGATTAAATTGTGAATAGACAATGTACGTCAATCATCGGTTGTCTGCAGGGCATCGCAGTGGGAAAACTTGGCATTGGAGAAGGAGTTATGACTTCCCTGTGCTGGAATTTATTTAACTAAATCACATTCTATTTTAGATTTTGTCCACAATTTTTCAAGATATCATGGAAAAAGGTAGTTTGCTTATGAGTAGTGTTGAAATGACTTCAATTGAAGGGATTGTCAGTCAACAGAATGATATAAATAGCTTTTTATAGAAGTAAAAACACCTTTGCTATCATTTGCTAGCAGGTTAGTCAAACCCCTTTTCCTAATTTATTTTTCAACCTGTTATGAATAATTTTATATTGTACGCCACTTCTCAATCAGCACCTTTAGCAGAATAAATTTGCAGTATTGCACAGTCAGCTACCAGTCTATGCTGAACTGCCGACAAGCCTTTATCATTTTTATCAGGTGGTGATGACTAGCCACCTTAGCCAAAGGAGAGGGTTAGTGTAACTGTTGTTTATGTATGTGCTTTATTTATTTTATATTTGTTAGGGGTGCACAACTCGGACACAAACTTTGGCATTATAATATTATGGCAAAAATTCTTTGTTGACAAAACATCCACAATTGCCATCTCTAGATTTTTCCCGTCATCCCTAGTGGCAAGGGGTAGTTGCTACCTTGGAATTGCAGTGTTGACAATGTACTATGACGATGTATTCACTGTTGATCCTTAAATTTAAGATAATGTTGGAAAAACAGTGGAATATTCCTCTAAGACTTTGTTATCAGAACTGTACTGGAAACTAACATCAAAATCACTAATCTCATGTCAGTCAGTTTGAACCATTGTTTACATTTTATTATCTTATCTTGATTTTCTTTGTGTATACGCAGCTCACATTTTTTCTGTCCAAAATTGTGTGAAAGTGAGTTTCACTGAAGTTTGAACTTCAAACAATCTCAGTGGGCTTTCCTGACAACTTTTTCTTTTTTTTTCCCTTTTTTTTCAGATCAAGCGTGATAAGGATACCAGTGGGTCAAATGAAGGTCAAATGTGGGGCCAGCCCAAGGTTAAACTGGAGAGGCTGGGTTTGGTGCAGGACTTTGAGAAGAGGCCCAAGCCTGTAGTGGTTCTGAAAAAGCTCTCCATCGACCAGATCCAGAGGATCATCCGGCACAGCAAGTCTGGAAAGAACAGGATCTCGTCGGGAAAATCTGGCAAAAGTAAGAAAAACATACTGTGGAACTGCAAGCAGTTTTGCTCATTTCATTCAACTTACTATACAGGATTTTTTCACGCTGTCTAATGTGTTTTCCATGTACTCAAAGACAAAAAGATTGACCTCTTTGTTGATAACTTGAAAAGGTTATTGTCAAATTTTAGGTGGTATGGACCCGGCAGTTCTAAAGGAGCTGCCCCCAGAGCTGCTTGCAGAGATTGAGTCAACCATGCCCCTGTGTGAAAGAGTAAAGATGAACAAGAGGAAACGAAGCACTGTAAATGAGAGGCCCAAATATGCCGAAGTCAGCTCGGATGAAGACTTTGACGCAAACGGAGAATGTGAGTCAAATCATTTGATACATGTCTGGTATTCTTTGCACAAGGGTTGACCTTTTGCTTGTAGAAATGTTCTTAAAATGTATTCAACCAAAAGACATGATTGATATTTTTATATGTAAATCTTAGTTTTGGATGACAATTTGTTTTATGTTTTATGGCCTTTATGTTTAATCTCCACAGCTGCAAGGAAGCGGCAACGCCGAGATAAAGACAGGTCATGGGAGTTTGAAGAAAGAGAGCGTCGGGGTTCAGGGGATCATCGGAAAAGTGGGCACCGGGACAGCCGACGAGGCTCAGGGAGCCGCTACCGAGACTCCTCAGAGGAAGATTCACCGCCACCCAGCATGAGTGAAAGTCTGTATTCAAGTCATGTGCCACAGCATTATGCATCTCTTTCTTTTGTGTGGGACAGTCATAGAACTTCATATAGTGTCTTATTGGGTTAAATTTAATGCTACATTAGACTGGGGAGTAATGTTCTTATATACAGGCAATAAATAAATATATGCTATCACAGACTAGAATGCATTAAAAGAAATTAATCCATATTTTAAATAATTTTATAACTTGTCAAGAGACAAATTGGTATCTGCCACACATAAAAAAGCTAAAATAATTAACATGAAAATTATCTCATCAGTTGCCAGAAAAATGAAGATGAAGGAGAAGCAGAAGAAACGGAAAGCATATGAACCCAAGCTGACCCAAGAAGAGTTGATGGACTCGTCCACATTCAAGCGGTTCTTAGCGAGCATTGATAACATACTGGAGAATCTGGAGGATGTGGATTTCACTACCATGGGTAAATTTGGTGCTTATTGGCTTTCAAACTGCCACTGTGGTCCATTTTGAAAACCCAAATACATCAACTGCTTTATAATTTATTGTGACTTTCTGTAAAGTGTAATAGTGTTTTGTGTTTTCCAACAGCAGATGATGATGAGATACCTCAGGAACTGCTGCTTGGTAAACACCAGTTGAATGAGCTGGGCAGCGAGTCCGCCAAGATTAAGGCCATGGGCATCTCCAGCAGGGTATTGTATAGAATATTAATATAAATACTTAAAATATAGTGTTGTGGATTCATGATGCCGCTTCAGGTGTAGGTCTAAATAATGGTCTCTGTTGTTGTAGATCCCATCAGACAAGCTGGTCAAGCTGTTGAACATACTGGAAAAGAATATCCAGGATGGGTCCAAGCTTACCACCATGATGAACCATGTAAGCTCTCTTCCCATCTCTTTCTGTGTTAAATATTCTTTGTAGTGATACCTAATTAACATAAGGATTTTTGGTGATATACTGCTGAAATTCATACAGTATTCATTTAAAACATGCTGTCACTGGCAGCAAAAGTAGAAATTGAATTGTTAAAATTGTACCAAAGGTTCTTTGATAGAATAATTAAAACTATTGGCCACCAGATAGTGATTAATTTCTGTAAAATGCATTCTCATTTTTTTCCCTTCTAACCTCAGGACCATGATGCTGAAGATGAGGAGAGACTTTGGAGAGACCTGATAATGGAGAGAGTCACAAAGTCAGCAGATGCCTGTCTGACAGCTCTTAACATCATGACCTCAGCGCACATGCCGAAGGCTGTCTATATAGAGGACGTCATAGAGCGGGTGCTACAATACACCAAGTTCCATCTTCAGAACACACTGTATCCACAGTATGACCCAGTATACAGGGTGGACCCACATGGAGGTAAGGATTAAGAAAAACAGCTTTCCTTCATTTGATTATATGATTTTTATATGAGCCTGGGCCTTGTACTTTTGTGAACTGAATGACACTAAATTAATGAGTTTGTGATGAATATATGAGTGTTCATTAAACAATTGATCCCAGTCATCTGGGAATTACAGAGTTATCACTTGAAGTTCAAATTTTCTGTTTAACTGACTTCCTACACTCATTCATACATTCATGAGCTGTATGAGCTGTAGCACAAATTAAAGCTGCAATGACCTGATCTCAGTGAGCAGAATTGTTTGCACTTTGGGTAAAGATTAATTTTTAGAACGTCCTAAATGACTACCTGAAGTACATTTATGAAATGTGTTTATAAAGCTGTTAGGTCTGTCATGATGTAGAGATGGGTCAGGGATCTTATGGCTCCGTTCACTGCTGACAGCCAGCTCATCATTCTTGTCTGTCGTGTCTGTCTCTGACTGATGTTAAATGGCAGTGAAGTTTGATTGCTGATCCTACTTTAAATTATATTGTTGAGCTATCTTATTGTTGCTTTTGCTGTTGAAGTACATCCAAATGCTGTGGCGTTTTGGAGTTTGGTTCTTTTTTTCCCAAACACATCTATCTCTTCTGACCGGCTGGTTTTCACTGTTCACAAAATGGTTAGTGGAGTACGCACAACGATAAAAAGAACAGTTTTGAGGTACAACTTGTTTCCCTGCGTTCATACCAAAGAGGTGTGGAAAACATTGGACCCTTTGCAAACGTAACATTATTATTATGATGCACAACATTGTCCTTGCCACTGAGGGGAAGTTTAACTCAGCGTAGTATCTGCAAAATGTTGTGTGATATGTCTTATTTAAATTTCATAAACAGAAACAGAAAGCGTTTATTAGGATGTCAAATTATTGGTGCAGGATCATTAGAACATAGAAAAGTATTTCATGGCGTTACTCTTGTCTTTTAGGTGGCATGTTGAGCTCCAAGGCAAAGCGTGCGAAATGCTCCACACATAAGCAACGTGTGATTGTCATGTTGTACAACAAAGTGTGCGACATTGTCAGCAACATTTCTGAGCTCCTAGAGATCCAACTACTGACAGACACCACCATCCTCCAGGTAAAACTCAAAATACCTGAAAAACAATGTTACAAAAAATGTTGTCAAAAAGTGCATTGCAAATCAGATGATGATTCATGCTATTCTCCCTTTTATTCCAGGTTTCTTCCATGGGAATCACTCCGTTCTTTGTGGAGAATGTCAGTGAGCTGCAGCTGTGTGCCATTAAACTAGTTACAGCAGTAAGTCTTTGTCTTGGTTTTTTTTTCTTCTCAGAAATGTTCAGAAATTCATAGTTTATCTAAAGACATGGCTTGTGACCATCTTTTCTGGTCACTTTATCCTGAGTACTACATTGCAATCTTTTGTATACAACCCTTGGTGTACATACCTTATGTGTATTTTTACTCTTCTACAGAACTATGAAAGTAGAGACTAACTGACTTATTTCCTGTGTCCAGGTGTTCTCACGTTATGAGAAGCATCGGCAGCTGATCTTGGAGGAGATCTTTACCTCTTTGGCCAGACTGCCCACCAGCAAACGCTCCCTCAGGAATTTCAGGTAATTTGTTTTATGTGAATTCACATTGATTTATGGCAATTAGGCGTTGCAAGTATAAAGCATCAAATGGAAAGATTGATTATTGTCAGGCCGTTGGTGTAGCAAAATAATAGTTGAGCTGAAGATTTCCCAATGAGAAAGTGTGTTCCCCACCTACAAAATCATTTTACTGTAACTTATCATGTATCCTGTTCTTAGGCTGAACAGCTCAGACCAGGATGGAGAGCCGATGTACATCCAAATGGTGACGGCTCTGGTGCTGCAGCTGATCCAGTGTGTGGTCCACCTCCCCAGTGACAAGGACGCTTTCGAAGAGTACGACAGTAAGGTAGGAGCAAGCCGCCAAAAAAAAAAAAATACAATTGATATAAATACAAACACACCTTAAGACACATCATTTGCTGATTCCTTTTTCTTTTCTTTTTCTTTTTTTTTTTTATAGGTGGATCAAGATGTGTTGATAACCAACTCGTATGAGACGGCAATGAGAACAGCACAAAACTTCCTCTCAGTCTTCCTCAAAAAGTAATTACCATTCTATTCTGAACTATCTTGAAATATGCTTTTTACTTTTTGCTTAGTTAGTTGCATTGCACTGTAACCTGAAGTATTTATTAACAGGCATACAATGCAGACTAATGCTGAAGAACTAATACTTATTCTGTTTTGAACTGTTGCTACCAGTCATGTGCATTGCTGCCACCATTTGGTATGCCCTCTGTAGTGAGTAGAAATAAGAATCAAACCACCACCATCCTTATGGACTGCAGGTTTCCCTATGTGTATGCTGGTATTGTACGAGATACAAACTATACAGGGACTTGTCAAAAATGGCTCGGTGCATGTCAAGTAGTCAAACACTTTACAAGGTTTGGTTGATTTGAACTGCCGGGTTTTTCAGCCTTACATACTTTGATTTTCAGTGTGAATTTTCTTGTTGCTTCACAGCCCTGGGCCCCTGATTATAATTGCTACCACCAATTTTTCTCATTATACTTTTGGTTTGTTCCTTTTATTTCCCTATGAATCTCCTCCCCTGACGCTATCCTCTTTCCTCTCCTTTAGGTGTGGCAGCAAGCAGGGAGAAGAAGATTACCGGCCATTGTTTGAGAACTTTGTCCAGGATCTACTCTCAACAGTAAACAAACCAGAGTGGCCTGCTGCTGAGCTGCTGCTCAGTCTTCTTGGCAGACTACTGGTTAGTATGACAGAGCGCTTTTTTTAAACTGGAAATGCACCTATTTGTACTGAAGTGTTTCCAAGAATAGACTATCTACATTAATAGCAGTGGACAGCTTTACGGCCCTTTTGGCAAAAGGGAAACGTTTAACACTGAAACATGGACTTAAAAGGTTGCAACTTATGGAAGACATCCTCCAATCGTGTGTATTCTTTGCATTTTAAGCACTGATGTTGTAGTTCCTTAAGACATTTTTATAACGCTAGCTTTGTACTCTGTACTCGGTCAGATGTCTGTTATCAAGAGTTACTTCTTTATTTGTAGCATTGAAGTATTTAAACACTTGAAAACAATTAATCATAAGTGTAATATGGTGACTTACAACAATGCATTTCCTGGTGACATCTTCTGTTCTTTTGACATTCTTATGTTCTTTTGCTCTTTATTTATCTGGCTCTGCTCCCATCAGGTACACCAGTTCAGTAATAAGCAGACCGAGATGGCTCTGAGAGTAGCATCTCTAGACTACCTGGGCACAGTGGCAGCCCGTCTGAGGAAGGATGCAGTCACCAGCAAGATGGACCAGAGATCAATTGATCGTATTCTACAACAGGTAGAAGAACAACTTCATATTTGATGTCACTTTCTCTTGAAGTTGACATTTATAGTGAGAAAAATAAGCTAAATGGTACAAGCAGAAAATGTATGTTACAAGTTTGTTTCTCTTTTGCTTGACGATTTGCATCCCAACCTTTTTGCTGAATATGGCTTGAGGTGAGTAACACTTGTTTCTCTCTAATCATATAGTCTCCAGGTAACGATGAGACCCAGCAGCTGCAGAAGGCTCTACTGGACTACTTGGAAGAGAATGCTGAGACAGATGCCTCACTGGTGGTGGGTTTACATTAGACTGACTGTGCAAGAGGCTACTTTAAACACTGTTTGAGCTTTAAATATCTGAAATCTGTGGGCATGTTGTAAGTGTCACGTGGCTTTTCATTTATTACTTCAAATGAGCTAGTTAATTTCATGTGGAAGCACCTTTCTATAGGTAACTGCCACTGCACAACACTGAAAAACATCCATTAAATTGTTAGAAATGCTTTTAATTAGCTTGAATTAGTCGACAATACAGCTGACCTTTTTCCTTAGAAGTAAAAGGCTACATTAAAGGCACAAACTACAATATTTCCTACTCTTAAGAAATAGTTATATTCTTTGAATCATCTACCTCTGATACTGAGACCCTCTTTGTCCTTTAGTTTGCTAGAAAGTTCTACATTGCCCAGTGGTTTCGGGACGCCACCACAGAGGCTGAGAAGTCCATGCGTAACCAGAATCCGAAGGATGAGGACTCATCGGACGGGCCACAACATGCCAAGGAGTTGGAGAGCACCGGTGAAATTATGCAGCGTGCTGAGAAGCGCAAGAAGTTCCTGCGCAACATCATCAAAACCACGCCAGCTCATTTCACTACACTGAAGTAAGGATGTGTGAATGTCTCGGCAGAGTAATCTGCATCACTCGTACAACAGAGACTTATTATGATTGCACTGTCCCATCTCTTTCCCTGTTTCTTTTTTGGTGTCACTCGTCGGTTACAGTCTCACTGCCTGTTGTATGACTGTATAATCCTCTAACATTCTTTGTTTTTGCACTTCTATTACAGAATGAACTCTGACACTGTGGACTATCAAGACTCCTGTCTGATCGTGCGTTATTTGGCCTCCATGAGGCCGTTCGCCCAGAGCTTTGATATTTATTTAACACAGGTAAGATTTGAATGTTGTTACCACAATAATGCATAAATAGTTCACACGGTATAATACAGGTGATATTAAGGCTCACTAGTTTGACTTTGTTTTGTAAACTGTTGAACTGACAGAAGTTCAATCGTGTAATAATAGATTGGTGTTTTGTTTGTTTGTTTTAAATAGATCTTGCGAGTCCTTGGGGAAAGTGCCATCGCTGTAAGGACTAAAGCCATGAAATGTCTATCTGAGGTTGTGGCTGTGGACCCCAGCATACTGGCAAGGGTGTGTGAGGATATGTGTTTGAAAAGACATTTTGTCATAGCTGATTTGTACATTAATTTCACAAATTGTACATTGTGTGGGCTGTCTTAAATTCTATTCTTACCCTGTTAAAATTTTATTTCTTTAATTCAGTTAACACTATTCAGTTGTGTATACAAATGATCTTGTAGTATATTTTTCCCCAGGCTGTGTAGTGACACTCTCTTTTCCGCTTCTCCAGTCCGACATGCAGCGTGGCGTCCATGGTCGTCTGATGGATAACTCCACCAGTGTGAGGGAGGCAGCTGTTGAGCTGCTTGGCAGATTTGTCCTCAGCCGACCCCAACTCACTGAACAGTACTATGACATGCTCATAGAGAGGATACTGGTGAGTTACCCTCTCAGACTCATTTGAGACACATTAACACAATCTCCATTGAGTACTCGCCAACAATGGATAAAACTTGTTTTCAATGATGTTATGGTATGCTGTGTCATCGTAATGTTTATCTATAGGTATCAATGTGTCAGTTGTACTCAAACAACTACATGCCCCCACTATCCTGCACAGTTGTATGCATGTTGGATCTAATGTTTCATGCTGTTTACGCCACACCCTGAGTCTGCCATTGTGATACTGCAGTTGGAATGGTGATTTATCAGACTGGAAAACATTTTTCAAGTCATTGTTAGTGCAATGATAAGGACGTACGCTGCTGTTCCCCGATACCAGCTATAGTGGTGACAAATTTTTCAAGAACCACTTACTAACCAAGCTTTTTGAACTGTATTTGAGTTGTGGTCTGTTCATCGTGCACTTCGGAGATTGTCACCTGTAGAAAAACAGCTGAATATGCTTTTTTTTTTAGTTTTACACTTTAAGATCTTTTAAAGCACACTCTTTGTAAAGTGATCACATGAAATTCTAGTGTGGAAATGGAGCCGCTCTTTCTTACACCTTTCACCGAGTTTACATGGAAAAGCATCTGCAGTGATTGAACTTGAAGAAAAGTTGGTTGATTTTGGTTGTTTCAAGTTCGCTTTTACATGATACGAATAATTAAATAGGGAGCCAGTTTAAAAGCAGGATGCGATCTAGCATTAAAACAGATCATTGTAAAGTGCCATTATAATATAAGCTATCGATACTGAGATCCAGTCAAACACAAAAGCCTAGTACTTATTCTTTGTATTCAGCATCTCAGAAGTGAATGCATTGAAATTGTTGTGCCTGTCGTCATGGAAATGTTCAGGAGGGTTCATGAGAAGTTCACTTGTCATTACAGTATTTTACTGCCACCTATTGGCAGAAAGATGCTATTGCACCCCATGCAGATGTTTCTTTTATAAATTAAAACAAGAGTCTAAAAAACCTTTTATTAAATTAATTTCTTTTGGTTCACAGGACACTGGTATCAGCGTAAGAAAACGGGTGATCAAGATCCTCAGAGACATCTGTCTGGAGCAGCCAACCTTCAGTAAGATCACTGAGATGTGTGTGAGGATGATCCGCAGAGTCAATGATGAGGAAGGTATCAAGGTATGGATCAACTGCACCTTTGTCTCTTGACAATTTTAGTTGTTTGGAGATGACCTCCATTTTTTTTTTTTTTTTTTATCTTTTTAGATATATTCATCAC
>NW_019525077.1:2972367-3089087 GCF_002814215.2 Seriola lalandi dorsalis
ATATAGTGAGTTTGATAGAATGATGCAGAGAGTATCTGTGAATGTCAGAGGTAACAACTATTTTTTTTTCTTTACTCTGCAGAGAACAAGGGTGTAAACTCAACACGGCTAGTGGCATGTATCACCACCTTGTACTTGTTCAGCAAGATCAGGGCCCAGCTCATGGTCAAACATGCCATGACCATGCAACCCTACCTGACCACAAAGTGTAACGTAAGTTGTGTTTACTAAATCCATTTTGTTATTGCTTTATTATTTACAAAAAAAAACATTCTTCATAATTATTGATTCTTAACATCAGGGTAGAGAAATTAACATGAAGAATTCACTGCCTAATCCACAGATTGGATTCTGCAGTGAAAACACAACTTTAATATGTTTAATTTTTTTTGCCATGATATTTCTGATGGGTGAATTTAAGGACTACCAATTGGTTTATTATCGGTGCCTAATCTGTCAGAGCTTCTCCAGTAATTGCTGTCATATTGTTTCCCCTGCAGACTGCCAATGACTTCATGGTCATCTGTAATGTGGCAAAGATCTTGGAACTTGTGGTACCGCTGATGGAGCACCCCAGTGAAACTTTCCTTGCCACCATCGAAGAAGACCTCATGAAGCTCATCATCAAATATGGCATGACTGTACGTGGCAGTGACTTTTCTGAACTCAATATAGGATGCACCACTGTAGAACTAGGTCTGTGTAATGTAAAGTGCTATCAGTGTTGCTATTGAGATGACATGATGTTCTCCTTCCTTTGTCTAGGTGGTCCAGCACTGTGTGAGCTGTCTTGGAGCTGTTGTCAACAAAGTGACGCACAACTACAAGTTCGTCTGGGCTTGCTTCAACAGATTCTACGGTGAGATATCCAGTAACTTTGATCTTGTTTTTGCAAGGATAACAGCAGTCTGCAGTGTTGAGCTTTGAAGTGTCATCTTTACCAAAGTTCAAAAGAAGGAACTACAACTTAAATTTCAACTTTACCATCAGGTCCACAAGTTGAGTGTATCCCCATATCCCTTCAGAAGAGTGACTGTAGAGTTTGACCTGGCAACAACCAATACTAGAGAAAAAAGGACAAAAAAAGGGACACATAATCTAGGTCTTAAAAGAACTTACCATTCTTTTCCTTTTTTTCTAGGGGCACTTAACAAACTCAAGATTCAGCATCAGGAGGATCCTAACAGCGCAACGTTGGTAGCAAACAAGCCTTTTCTGCTGCGATCACTCTTCACTGTGGGGGCCCTGGCCCGACACTTTGATTTTGATCTGGAGGAGTTCAAGGGCACCAACAAGGTAGGATAGCAGTAGATTTTTTTAATGATATCTAACATTTAAAATTGGGGAAAACCTGGGGAAAGCTATACATTTCAACTTTCAGTCCAATTATTAATGTTTGGGCTAGCTCTTATATTCTCTCTAGCCACTGTTAGAGAAAATATTCCATCAGCTTATGTTAGAGCCACAGCCAAAAGAAAAGTGAAACCAAAGCCACTGCTCAGCCACCCTCGCTGATGATATAACAAATGATTGAATGTATGCTTTCTCACAATGGTGTCTATATATCTTGTTTACAGGTTGTTATCAAGGAGAAAGTTCTCGAGCTGCTGCTATACTTCACCAAACATGAAGACGAGGAGGTCAAGACTAAAGCCATCATCGGCTTAGGCAAGAGCAACATTATTAAATATCATTAGGTTTGACAAATGTAAAGTTCAAATTATTTATTGTGTACAAAAAATATTAGCCAGTGTGTTCAGAAAGATTGAAGGCATGGGTTGTTCTGTTGCTTGATGAACGACCTACAGTGTCATGTTAGCAAGGCGCAGGACTGCAATAGGAAGTCAGAGATGTTCTAGAAGCTGCCGCAGCAGGTGGAGGTTATATAGAATGAGTGTTGTCAACTTGTTCTGACATGCCTTTGCTGTTGGTTATTCTCTTCCCTCAGGCTTCCTTGTGATCATGCATCCCAGCCAAATGTTCGTGCCTGAGGTGAAGACCTTGTACAACGGCATCCTGGCTGACGCTTCCTCCTCCATCAACCTCAAAATCCAGATCCTCAAAAACCTCCAGACATACCTTCAGGAGGAGGACACACGGATGCAGGAGGCGGACAGAGAATGTAAGTAAAGCTGTGGTTGTTGCTGTAGTTCAACAGCTTTTTCATTCAGAACTTTAGTATTACATCGTACGATGGGAAACATATTTTATTGGTAGCACCCTCAACAATGCACAGTGATTTATGAATTGTGGATTTAAACAGGTTGCCTTTTAAAAGTTGGTGTGCCAAAAATACTTCATTGTGTTACCTCTATATATATATATATTGTAATAGAACGGACAGTCAACACATCATATTTTGTGTCCTTGCAGGGAAGAAACTGTCCAAACAGGAGGATCTGAAGGAGATGGGAGACATCTCTTCAGGGATGAGCAGCTCCATCATGCAGCTTTATCTGAAACAGGTGTTGGAGGCGTTCTTCCACACCCAGTCCAGTGTACGGCACTTTGCTCTCAATGTCATAGCTCTCACACTCAACCAGGGTCTCATCCATCCTGTACAGGTAAGAAGTGATTGCCAGAACCTGTCACCCCTCTCCACCTCCAGTAATTGATAGACAAGTCCCAATTTCATGACACATCTTTGTCTTAGAATTGGGATTTATAGAATTGGGCTCATAGATTCAGGTGAAAATATAAACATGATATCAAACAATACATTTTTCTATCATAACCACACTATCAGTGATTTTCTTTCTGAAAATATTATTGTGTCTATGCAACTTAAAGCCTAATAATAACTCTAAAAATCATTATTTCATGTGCTGTAGTATAGTGAAACCCTCAGTTATTTCCATTTAAACAGAATTATATTAATATATGCATGTCAACATAACTTTGTTTTCATTCCATCTGCGCAGTGTGTACCCTACCTCATTGCAATGGGAACAGACCCAGAGCCCAGCATGAGGAACAAAGCTGACCAGCAGCTGGTAGAGATTGACAAGAAGTACACAGGATTCATCCATGTGAGTTGGTGTTCACTGTTGTCAAGTCTCAAAGGTATAACTGTTGTTGTTACTCAATGACTTAGATGACCGTTATGTTGTTGTGATTTTAATAAATTAAAGTGATAATAGTTTTTTCATCTTGACTTTTGAAGTTTTGTAGTGCTGGAGAAATACTGTCACGTGAATTTTAATCTCACTACTTCATTGGCACATTCCCATTGCAACAGCTGTTTCAACAGTTGTCTGAAATGCTAGGTTTGTAACACATCGCTTTCAACATATTCTCTCACAGATGAAGGCAGTTGCTGGGATGAAGATGTCATACAATTTGCAGCAGGCCATCGATTTGTCTCATAAAAGCATCATAAGAGGTTTCAGACAGGACGAGACGCACTCAGCACTCTGCTCCCACCTCTTCACTATGATCCGGGGCAACCGCCAGCACCGCAGGGCTTTCCTCATCTCACTGCTGAACCTATTTGATGACAGTGCTGTGAGTGAACCTGTACTCATCTTAACACATACTCGGTGTAAAGTGGTATTTCCTCATTTCCTACATGCCAAGTCAAAACAAACTTTGTGTTTGTTACACATTTGCCAGCAGTGTGTATTTGCAAGAAATATCTTAAGTGTTTAATACAACAACATAAAGAATACAGACGACAATAATTTTAAAGCAGTGCTTTTTTTATATAGACACATCAAACACTATAGAGTTAAATATGTTCATATTGATTTACTGTCAGACATTTACTCTTAACCTTCCCCTGTTTTCTTTCTTTCTGCAGAAGACAGAAGTGAACATGCTGCTGTTTATCGCAGACAACCTCGCCTGTTTCCCATACCAGAGTCAGGAGGAGCCTCTCTTCATCATGCATCACATAGACATCACCCTGTCTGTTTCTGGCAGCAACTTGTTGCAAACCTTCAAAGAGGTAGGGTGAAATTTTTGAAAGTAGCTTGCCTCTGTAATGTTTATTTGTGTTGTGTTCTGCCTCAAAAAATGGGGCTGAAAATAAATATTTTAAAAGTTTTAAATATTATGGATGTAATTTGATTTTTTTTTTTTCGTCTGCACAGCTTCTGTTAAAGGAGCCCAGGCGTAAGGAGAAGAAAGTAAAGAAGGAATGGAAACACCCATCAGATGGGGAGGACGAAGAGCAAAAGATGAACTGCGATTCTCCCAGAAGTGACGGCGAAGAAAACAGCAACAGTGATGATGACAATAATGATGATGACGATGTGGTACGTCGGCCTAAAAAGGCCAGAAAACCTATTGTGGCTGCAGAGAGCTCAGAGTCGGACTCTGATCTGGAGGATTTGGATGTGGAGGATGCAGAAAAAGTAATGAGGCTCCTCCCAGACAATCCCACAGGTCTCTTGGACTTTGCCAATGCTGTTCAGGGCATCCTGTTGCTGCTGGTGCTCAAACAGCATCTAAAGAACCAGTATGGATTCTCTGACAGGTAAGATCTACATAACTTTTGTTTCTGTACAGCCTGCATCCTAATGAATATATTTTACTTTTCAGTGTGGATTATTTGTACCACTTCAGACATTCAGCCACGTTGGAAAGTCCATGTCGACTCTAATTGAAAAATTATTTTATCTTCCAACAGTAAAATTCAGAAGTACTCTCCAACGGAGTCAGCCAAGGTGTACGATAAGGCAGTGAACAGAAAAAGCAACGTTCACTTCCACCCACGACAAACCATTGACTTCATCTCCAACAACATAGCTCACGCCACGCTGACAGATGATATCAAGAAGCGGATAGTCAAACAGTACCTAGATGTAAGTAATTAAGCTAGTGTCAGTGTCTATCAGACTTCATTGACATTGTTTTCTTTGCATCACAGATTCTAAGTTAATCTTTCTTTACCTTCTGTCTTAACACCAGTTACATGAGGTTTTAAATCCAAAACAAATTCCAAAAAGCTTCATTTACACATGAACTTTGATTTTAAATGAATAAGATATGAGGTATGAGATGTGGCAGCCTGATACAAATCTAATGGCAGACTTGACATTTGGTTTTTATACTGTACATGACCTTTATTCCTCTGGCATCTGTGAGATTCATGTGCCTTTGATTCTCATGAAGAGTTCTGCCCTTCAAATCATTCAATACTTTTTACTAGTTTGCCGTGGTTACTCCAACCCCGCTCTGTTCTTGGATATCGACGTCTGACTACTGAGGAGTGCAGAACTCGTCTCAAAGCTAGTTTCTTGTCTTTTCACACTACACAGTTCAAGATGCTGATGGAACATTTGGACCCAGACGAGGAGGACGAAGAAGGAGAAGCGTCTGCCAGCGCTAACATCAGAAACAAAGCCATAAACGCCCTACTGGGAGGCTCCGGCCCCATGTCAGGACCCAGTCCGCGGAATCAGGCAGGACCAGAGACAGATGACGATGATAGTGATGGCGACGAAAGGACCCCAGGGGTGAGATAGAGGCATACACACAAACTATTTATAAAATACAATTTAAAAATGTTGGGGAAATATTGCAACCTTTTTTTTTCGTTCTGTCATCCCTACAGTCCTCTCGAAGGTCAAGGCGAGCGGGTGACTCCTCGGACCCCGGCCGTATGAGTGAGACAGTGGAGGCTATGGATGTGATTGCCCTTTGCTGCCCCAAATACAAGGACCGGCCGCAAATAGCTCGAGTCGTCAACAAGACCTCCAGTGGATACAGCATCCACTGGATGGCCGGCTCCTACTCGGGGCCCTGGGCAGAGGCCAAGAAACGTGATGGCCGCAAACTGGTGCCTTGGGTGGACACTATTAAGGAGTCGGACATCATTTACAAGAAGATTGCCTTGACCAGCAACCACAAACTGAGCAACAAAGTAGTACAGACTTTACGCTCACTGTATGCAGCGCGGGAAGGAGGGGCTAGCTAATGGCTCCTGTGTGGTGGTGTTTTTTTTTTTTTGTTTTGTTTTTTTTGATCCCCCTGCTCCATTTCTACTTTATCAGAATCTTCGTTTTCCCTGCTCCTGCGCCTCCTCCTCAACCTGCCACCTCCAACGACACAGCCAAACTTCACTGGATTCCTACCCTCCTCCTCTCCTTCCTCATTTTTGTAAGAAAACACAAGAGGGCAAGAATATTTGACACTACATACTTTTACATGAGTTATTCTTGCAAAAATGACACAAAACATAAGACTTATTATATTAGAGGGACTGCTCATGTTTTGTTTGTGTACAAGTTCAGAGGATAGAATCCAGAAGGCATTAAAGGAATAATTCACCCAAATTATCCCTTAAAAAGGCTATCAGAAAAGAGACCTGGAGGGAAATGTTTTGTCAACATTGTTGTGGGAGCTCCTTCGCTGTTGTGCAGCAGATTCTAGTCGCTCATTTCTACTCCCACTGTATCATAGTTTAACACGACAAAAAACTAAAATGTTTATATCTCTGAAGACAAAAAAGCTGTAAAAAAAGAATAAAACCTTAAGTGAATGTTGGAAATTAGTCTTTTTGATGTTCTTATTAAAGTGTTTTTGGAGTTTATTATACTACTAGCACCCTGATGGTTTTTCCTTTTAGCTTTTAGATATTTGAAAGAAAAAGAAGAAAAAAGAAAAAAAAAATAAGAATTTTTATTTTTGTTCACTTTTATTTGTCCATGCTGTACAATGGCAGAGTCCTCTGAATATAATTTATTCTATTTCGAACTACGCATGCAGTATATGTGGCCTATTGCAGGAGGATATTTTGTAAATGTAGATTTTGTTGTATTAGGTCACCCTAGTAATAAGAGGAAAGGGGATTCATACCCTTTTGGTGGAACAAATACTGCAATAAATTTTCTACTTCTCTTTGTCACTTGTCTGCTCAAGTGTTAATCTGATCTTTTCATTTTGCAAATGAAGAAAAGTATAGGACCTGGACATTGCTAAAAACACAGGCAGGCCTGAAAGGAATTCAGAGGGTTGATCACACGAGCGAGAGTGCCTACAGAATGACACCAGACGACCCTTCTATCATATTTATACACATAGATGTCAAAAGAAACAAACCACAAGAATGAAATTAATTTGTGGGTTTAATTGGTGCTCTGTTATTTGAAAATACCAGTGTAATTCTGTTTTGCACCCTTTGGTGAATCAGGCTACACAACTACATTAGTAACTGCATACATGATCTTGCTCTGTTATTTCATTGGATATTTTTATACTGGCTGTATGTGGTCCATAAAACAGTGTGATCACTTAGGACGAATCTGTCGCACACATTCAGGATTATTACAATCATAGTTAATACATCAGAAAATACTGTACTTTTGTCAGAGGACTTACCCAATGTTTTAAATCTTCTATTTGTGCAACTGGCTGGCTGGTGTATTAAACCTGTTTTTCCCCTCATAGCTATGTAGAACACATACAAAATTACAAATGACCCAAGAGGTTTTATTTGCTAAATAGAAGTGTAATCTTGGATTATTTTCCTCCAGTTGGTCTTTTTATAAAGACAGTGTGTGTATGTATGTTTTGAATGTGGGCAAATTAGACCGCTTGTACAGAGCGATACGAAGCCTTCTTGGACCACACGGCTCTCCGTACTTTGGTGACGTCACCGCCATCCGCTATTTTGGTATTTTGTATTGTTTTGGCGGGTTCGCGGCTTCGTCCGTTCCTCGGTTGTTCGATATATTTCAGTAGCTTTCTACCGACGAAAAATGGAGCGGTACGTCTCAAACTCACTAGAAAACCACTTAAAAGTTATTATGTATCACTGAAAATAACCAGCGAATAACCTTCTGACAAAATGTGATGGTCTTATTAACTTGGCTAAGATATTGCCAGCCCGTCGTTCTAACGCTAACGCTAGCAACCGATACCAACCGTAACAGTTACTTTACCTGCGAACAACATCTTAGATAGCTACAATTCAACTAGTTCGGCTATTTCAGTTCTATCTACTTTGATCACCAAACGACTACGATTGCTACAGCGCTATTTAGCTAAAATACTACGTAACGTACGCAGATTCTGACAGACTACGTTAACTGCCATTATCCATATCTACTGACATTCATTAAAAAATGTAGCGAACATTATCGCACCAGTATGCAGTTTAATATATTTTGGTGGGTGGAGGGGGTTCGTGAAACAGTAGATTAACGTAAATAAATAAACTGATTCTTTTTTCTAATAACTTGTGTCCAGTGGGAGGATGAGTCGAGCAGGCAGACAATCGGAGCTGCCAATGCGAGTTCAAGACAGTAACAGGATGAGCAATGTCTACACAACGCCCCAGAGGTTGGTTTAAAGTTACTTATGTTAACCTATTTTATAAAGGAAATATATACATTCAGACATTACAGATAGTCAGCTAAGATACTGCTTTTCTATACCATGTACAAAGTGCATTCTTGTATCAAACAAATCTGTGGTTGGTATAACCTGATGTGAATCACACCCACAAAAGAATTATGCACTTAACTACTAGTAAAAGAATGTATCGAAAATATATTAAGATTGATTAGTTGGGACTACACTTGTTGGGTACAGTTGCACATTATTTTCTCGATTAATTGTTTGGCCTGTGTAATTTGAGAAAATACTGAAAAATTATCACGTAAAGTCAGGAAGACCTTCGGAAATGTGTGGCATTTTTGTTTGAAAGATGACTTGAACAATTAATTGATTATCAAAATACTTGCAGATGAATTTATTTTCACTAATGTTGCGGTTCTAATTTCTTTTATGTGTAGTGACAAACTTGGACAAAAACAAAGGGCATTATTTAATTAGAGGCTTCATAGCTCAGACTTGTAATTACTATGGCACAGGGTAACATGTAGAAACATAATTTGTGAACATGTGAAGACTCCAAGAAGAATGATGAAGGACGGATTAGTGGCAGCTCGTTCAGTCCACAAGTGGAACACATCCATGTGTTCACAGTTTTGTTTCTTTACAGTAAGCCTTCGTTTGGAAAGCTCAGTATACCCAAACCACAGTCTGTGACCTCTGAAAGGCGGACCAGCTTTTTTGGTGCACGGTATGTGAATTATATTTCAGAAATGTACAAAATTGCATTACAATATAATGATAATGACAAATACAGAAATACAGTGAATATACAGTATATGTACAGCAATAAAGTGGGACTAACACAGATTTTACCAGTACAAGTACAGTAGTAGTAAGATGAAATAATGTAAGTCATGAAAATGTAATCTTTACCGTACACAGTGTAGAAGGAAACTTCTGTACATGAATATCCTGTGAATATGACCCCAGACAGAGTAATAGTGTACCCCTGGAAACCTCAGCTGTCAGAGCCTTGGGTTACTTAAACCAGTGTTACAGACACAGTCACAAATTAGACAACAGAATGAATGTGGTAAAATGTATTGAAATGAGTAAATGAGAAGACAGGTTCATTCATTCAGATTCATTGCAAATTATTATACTTATGAGTGGGTCTTTTGCTTTTTCATCAATACATGTCCACATTGCAATTATTTAGATACAAATGAAATGAAGCTGTTCATTTTTCTTTAATGCCAATTAGCGGAATTGATATTTTGATATTTCGGTGTATGTTGATATTTTGGTTGCAGAACTAGTGGTGCCAGTATGCCTCGCAACAGCACTATGTCAGGGTTTGGAGGAACTGAGAAGATCAAAGATGCTAGACCTCTACATGATAAATCCTATGTTCAGCAATGTATCAGACAGCTGCATGAGGTAAATACACTTTATTTCACTGTTTAATGTGTATACATATAAAAAAGGTTTGTCTGTTTTAACATTGCTACACCTTTAATACATTAAACCAACTGTGTGCGATATGAAAGTGTTTGACTTTGGTGCCCCAAAGCGGGTGGCAACATACACCTCATTTCATTGACCTGCTAAGGACTAATGCAACATTGCAACACCCGATTGTCTGAGTTTGTGTGATGGACACATTTACCACTCAACGACAACATTTACTACTCAGGCTCAACATACCCAATCCTGTATTATGTGTGTGTGTGTGTGTGTGTGTATATGTGTGTGTGTATACAGTGGGGACCAAAAGTCTGAGACAAATTTTAGTGGTCACAAACCTTTTGGAACCCAGCCTGATATTCTGTCTTACATCTTTCTAGTTCTTGACAGAGCAAGGTTACCCTGGCACTTTGTCAGCCAAGACTCTCCAGTCTCCCTCTACCAAGGAGTTTGTGAAGATGTTTGAGTTTATCTACCGACAGCTAGACCCGACCTTTGAGATGCCAAACTCAAAAGTTGAGGAGGAGGTTCCAGCTATGCTAAAATCCCTGAGGTGAACTGTGCTCAGTTTTAAGTATTATATACATTATACAGTATTACTTTGTTTTTTTAATCATATAATGCACTTGGCCTAGTTCTGTGTGTTCAAAAGTTAGTTTAGTACCAGTGAAATTAAAAGCTGGTGCTAGATAAAATGATGCAATAAACATTCATAAAAAGAAAAATATAAAAAAAACTTAGATATCACAGAAAATGCAAAGATTGATAGAGAGAAAATCTTTTAAAGAAAAAATTACATCGTACAACACTACATTGTATAAAAGTTAGTACCTTCCGTTTGTTATGAACTCCTGTTCTGTAGTTTAAGAAACATTGCTCACTGTCTCTGTTTATTTCTCTCCCTGTTTATGGTTTAAGGTATCCATTTGTTCTCTCAAAGTGTTCCATGTATTCTGTTGGAGCTCCCCATACCTGGCCTCAAGCCCTGGGTGCTCTCATGTGGCTAATTGATAATGTCAAGGTGAGCAATCAGCGCTTTTTAATAAGAATTACAGCAGGCCATTTTTATCTAAAAGTAGGTTCATTTACATTGGACGTAAAATGCAAAAACAAAAAGACCAATGTGATGTAATTTTTATTTAAAGAAATTCATTAAGACACATGTTTTATATTTGTGTGTGCTTATTCTGTGTGTCTGGGTGTCAGATCAACTGGAGTCTCAGTAAGCAGGAGTTGCTGTTCAGTGACTTCTGTGAAGATGGTGACAATATCGAGGAAGGGGCAGAGTATAACAAGGTACCCTCGCTCCTTTACACAGCATCATGAGGCATAAACACTCCACTACTAAAAATGTAAAGACATTTCAAGAGGATGTACTGTACATTTGTTGATGGAAACAAACGTAACACTTTTTGTGTTCTCTGACTGATACAGTATATTACAAAGCTATTCCATTGTTGAGCCGGAATCAAAGCCGTCAACAGAATTAAATGTAACAGAAGTTTCTCTTATTTTGTGTAAAGATTTGTGTACTTGTTTGTTTTTTAAATTTTCTCTTTCACTTTGTTCCTGTGCAGCTCTTCCTTGATTACACAGCTGAGACATACTCCAAGTTCATGCAGGGTGATGACACATTTGAGGATGAGGATGAAACATTCCTCACTAAACTAAGTACGCACAGCATCTTTCTATTAAATTCGTTTTCAATATTGAATACGTTTCTTTGTATATTTAAGCATAATGTTCAATTGTTAGCTTCAATTTATATTTTGATATTTAACAAAAAATGAGTGTCCCTTTCAAAAATGTGATGTTGAAAAATCAACAAGAATTGTGTGTGCTGTGTGTGTCACAGAGAAGCTTTACAACGTTGACGAAGCCCTGCTGGCCTCGATGGAGGAGAAGCACAGAATACTCACTGATGAGGTTGAAAGACTGGAGAAGGAGAACCAGACGGTCAGAGGCATTTTATATTCACCAGTTCCCATGTTTGCAGATTAGATTATGACTTCAAATCTTGGTATGTCAATTAACATTTATTATAGACAGCAAGGTGTATCTTAATTTTTTTCAGCATTTGGGCTGTAATAGGTTGTGCATATCAGTGCGCCAAGTTCAATCAGTAATATGAAACATCTGTAGGTTGAGCAGCAATTTTCTGTCTCCTTCTCCTGGATAGGACCGTCTAATGACCAAGAGGATGGAAAAGGTGAAGCTGCAGGCAGATCTCAAGAAGCTCCAGAGTTATCGAAGCAGCCTGGAGTCCTTTAAAGCCAACCTGGAGAACAAAGCCTCAGAACTGAATGATGAGCTGGAGACCTCTGGTAAGCACAGGGAATAAAACGGCTCCATCTGACTATGTTAGTCAGTCAGTTCAATGGCAGGATGCACTGGATCCTGTGGGCAGCCGATGATGTCTGAATCTGAAGATTCAGTCTCCATGAAGATGTCTTTGCTAATTTATGTGGTCTAAATCGCTGGAATTACACATTTCCTAGCTTTGAATGTTTCTTTCCAATCAGAACTGAAGATTGGATCTGATTTCCTATACACCATGTTCCTCCTTCTCTGTCATTTTGCAGTCAGTCATCTGGAGTCTCTAAAACATGAGCGGGATGAACTGCAGCACCTCCTGCAGAACCAGAAGTTTACTCCAGCTGATGTAGAGAGGATCAACAGAGAGAAGAGAGAACTCCAACAGACCATCTCCAGTCTCAGCAAGTCTCTTGAAGATGCTGAACAGCATAAGTGGAATGAAGAGATCACTCTGGCCAAAGTGAAAGAGAAGGTACTGTATGTACATGTATGTAAGCAAAGAGGCGCAGGCATAGACCCATTTGGTGACGAAGTGCATGACACAAGGATCTCTTTCTCAATATCAGTCTCTGTCTGAGTACCAAATGTATGAAAACACCAAATTTTGTGATTTTTAGGAAATTATCATACTATGTGTCTGTGCTTTTGTTCTTACGTGGTTTACAGTCAGTGTAGATGGGCAAGATCAGATGTTTTTCATCCATTGACCCATGATTTTACTTGTCTGTTCTGTCCTCTTAATTTCTTCAATTCTAGGCGGAGTTGAAGGTAGCGGAGTACCACAAGCTGGCACGTAAACTCAAGCTGTTACCACTGTCTGCAGAGAACGCCTGTGGTCATGATTTTGAGATCAGACCTTTTGAATGTGGATCCAACAGCATGGTTCAGCATAAAACGCAGATACAGGTACTTCCAGCTAATGATCCAGTATACACAACTGTTTGAATCTATATAAGAGCAGACTTTCCTATTTTAATTCAGTTCAATATGAACAAGACTGGTTTGCCAGCAGCTATTTGTGGTCCTAGGCATACATCTTTTTATATTATATGAAAGTTAACTCCATCGTAGATAATTGATTGAGGGATTCTGTGTACTTGTTGTGATTTGTGCTGTGTGGTTTAGATGCTCCTGAGAAAGCTGATCAGTGACGTGGAGGAGGAGAACAGTCGATTAGCCAACATGAACCTCAGTCTGGAGGAGTCTTGTGAACAGGTAACAAAACTGTTAAACTGTTGCATATGTGTTCAGAAATAATGCAGAAGGCAGCAACAGCCACATCTTATGCCACGCACACACTCTGTCTGGTCTCTAAACTACATTTTCTCATGAAAAACATATCAGAAGTGAAACAGGAAATGACGCAATGCAATGTGCGAAACTGCATTTTTTTCTTTCTTCAAAAATAAATAGTCTGTGAGAAACAAGCAATGAAGTTGTTTGTGCACTAATCTTCAGCGAAGAAACAAAGACTCCCAAACCAGTCCAGATATTTGCTTGATTTTTTGGGGGCGTCTGTGATGCATCTGTGGGCCTCTAATAGTTCACAATAGCGATCAAGTGCCAACTTTCCATGTCAGGGCTAAAATTGTGTGTCTGATGGGGTTTTGACAATAACGTTGTACCTCTGGTTGTGTGTTTGTGTCTTCTAGTTGAATTCAAACATCTTGGACAAGTCCAACGATCTGAAGCAGCTAAGAGAGCAGATTCGCAAGCTGGATGAACGGCTGGATTCTGACATGCAGGTATAGTCCATCTTCTGCTTCATGATGGTAAAAATGCCATTTAGTGTCTGTCTGACAATCGTTCAAATAGGGACACCATTGACACTGATTTACACACATGGAGCAAACAGTCTTTTATCAATTACACCAAATAAAGATAAGGTACAATGTATAGAAGCCCATAAAAAGAGAAAGATAATTTGTGTGTTAGTATCCAGTACAATGAGATTCAGTGCAGCGTAGCTTTGCTGGTCTAGTCAGAATTTTTCACCACCAATATACTTTGTCGAAAATAAAACTACTGCCGAAGTTTCTATAATATTTTAGCGGAACTTTTGAAAATGGCATAAACATGACAAATAATACAAACTCAATAGTTTCAACCATTAGACCATTTTAAAGAACTATTAACAAGAGATCTTTATCTGTACTCCATAAAGAATGGAATGTTGTTTTCTAAGATAAAACACAGACAGGAATGAATTAATGTTTTGACATGTTTGTGACACAAAATGCACAATTGCTTCATACATGTAATAAATATGATTTTCTGTATGTCTGTGTCTGTATAGGAACTGGCCCGAGAGGAGCAGGAATGGGCAGAGGAGATGGAGTCAGTGGAAAACCATCGTAAACTTCTGGAGAAGAAAGTAAATTATGGTTACGATGATGCAGTGCAACAGCTGAAGTCAGCACAGCAACAGTAAGTAACTATCAATGCTATATATTTATCAACAGTATTTATGTCATAAGGACTACTTCCTCATACTGCCGGTCATGTAAGGCCACTACAGAACGAAGCATTGACAAATGGCAAAATCAAATCATTCTGCCTAATTTATTCACAAATTTGTGAGAGGGGCCTCGGTGTGTGAGCTTAAACATCCCTGGAGTCTGCATTTCTGTCAGTCATAGTTTCAGAATAAAAGATTTGTGGACGTCTCTTCTTAAGGTATCACCTGGTGCTGCAGGAGACCAATGAGGAGAGGCGAACGGTGGCCAACAACCTGGCATCTGTATTTACCACAGCTGCTAACCACTTGTCGATTACAGAGGTAACTTTCCTGCAACACTGCGTCTGTCTCGATTAGAAAGAAGAATCTGTATGTAACTTAAATTTAACTAACTTAAATTTACAGGGTGTAGGCATCTACACACTTCTCTAAACACAAAGTATTTATTGTATAAGAAAGTAAAAAGATGTGTACTATCAAGATAAGTGGATCAAGCTTTTTCCCCAACACATAGTGTTAAGAGAACATTTGAAGTATTTCACTGTGGTTTAGATGTGACTGTAGCCATCATTGACTAAATATCTTAAAGCTTTTCATGCAGAAAGGACTGGATTGTTTGTAATATGGGAAATAAATGACAGCAAAATAGTACTATAAATAAAAGGGGAAAATCAATTATTATAAAAATCCTAAAGCACAATAAGCACTATCTGAATCTATAACCTGTATTCATATTCTAATATTTTAATGTGTAAATGTGATGAGGTTGTTCTCAGTTGATTATAGCTCACCATTGGCTCTTGTGGTTTGTGTACTACAGAAGTGCCTGGAGGATCTGCACAGCAGAGTGCAGCGTGTCTGCTCTAAGGCTGTTGAAGAGGATGCGGCTGCTATACAGAAGATGCGGGAAACTGTGAAGACCTTAAAGTCCAAGGCAAACAGTTCGTAAAGAGAGACATGAGGTCTCACGGTCATTTCAGGGACTGTGGAAGTGTGCGGGATTTTCCACCGTCAATTGTGCTTTCAGTTTGTTTTTATCTTGGAAAGAAGAAACTAATTACTTAATTACTCTGATTTTAGTTCATGTGTTCTTAACAAGTTTTGGAAATGTATTGTATCAGTCATAAACTTAGATAATCAAAATTACAGCGGTCTGTTTTTGCCATCATAGATACATTGTAAATACAAAGTGTTTGTACCAAGATGGAGGCTTTTCATTCTGAATTGAGGCTTTTCACTTTAAATGGATGTCTGATCAGTAACAGACTCCAGATTTTTCATGTGTTCTTGTGCATGTTTTGTGTAATTCTCTATCAACACTTTTCTATTTTTCTTGTTGTAATAAATATCCACATGCAAAAAAGAGTGACTTTAAATCTGTTTAGGTTTAATGTGTGCCAACAACACAGGGAAAGAGGAAAGAAAAGTGTGTGAAACTGTTGTAATCCATACCTGAAAAAATAGTGTTGAAAGGTTTGGTCAGTGTATTGATTGTGTTTGTGGCTGCTCTACAAGATACACCATCAGTCCCTCACTGGTCATTCCCTACCTCATTATTTAGTTGTATTGAAGCCACTAGAAGGCAGCGCACACCACGGGCTGCTGTAACTGTTCAGGTTGCTTGTTACCTAAAACAAAACAGATAAATATGAGCTTTATGCTATGTTCTATTTTATATGTTAAGTTTTATATGTTAGGATTAGGACTTGATATTTGTACTAAAAAAAATGAATACGCCCCTCCCGTCACTGCTCCTTCAGAAGCTCTGCCTCCCAAATTTATGGGCACACATTCCAAAACCACTGACAGCTGTGGAGTCCAGAGCATCATATATGGGGTAAATGTGGATATTCTTTCTCATAGCTGAAGCAAAACAAACCTTATAATGTAAAACATTTTCAAACAAATGTCATGCACACAAACACAGCGGAGTAAAGTCTAGAGAGACTTTGTGGTTTAGATTGTTTTTTACAAAACTACAGTGACAGAAAAGAGGACCATGGAGTTGTAGCTAAGCTATCAAGGAAGGTAATGTTACCTGACACCTTGCACAATCAAAGAAATCCACAGGCGAGCCACTTTGTTCATTTCTCATTTACAGAGCCAGGGAGGAACACCAGATTTTTTTCAGCACACAGAATGGGCAGCTAGCAGATTAGATATTCACTGAATTTGATTTTTTAAAAAGTGTATTAGATTACAATCCTTTACCTTTCATTTAGGCTGTTTAGTCAAATGAAGCACATCATCTGTGTCTCAGTATAGGCTGGAATGACAGAATAACAGCATCAACAACCTACAGTCTCGTCAGCTGCTGAACACATTTGTCCTGAGCTGCTTTTATTTATCTAGTCCTGTTTTCCTCTGGGAACTCTTCCAAACTTCTGAACTGTTGATTAATGTTGCAAAATAAGCCCTGAAGTTTGTTCAGTGGTTCAACCTGGTTTGTTCAACATTTAAAAAATTATGTTCAATGAAATAATCAGCTTTTAGTTTGTATAAAAATTGTCTTGGCAAGCACAGAGGAGGCACCAACTCCACTGGCTTTCAGTTGGTGTTGTAGGCTGTCTCTTGTTTGCTTGTCAAAGAAAAGTAAAGACGAAACAACAACACAGTACTCCTGCAGCACCACCATTGGGACAGATTTAATCAGACTATATTTACATGACTACAAACTCGTAAGTTTGAGCCATTTAATGTACTGATAGTTTTCATTTTGTAACAAACACGTTTTGCTTCTTATATATTGTTGATCCACTCTTGATACAAAGAAACAACCGGCATAGTTTCCATTTGTGTCAGTCTCATTTGTCCTATTTTTACAGAGCACATTAGAGCGTTTAAGTTCCACATATCGGCCAAAACCCATGAAAATGACTGGCTCATTAGTAAATGAAGCGTTTTATTTTAGGATTGAATGTATTCTGCACTTTTGGCAGGAGCATTTATTGCAAATGATCTGGCTGAGGCGAAGTTGGCAGTGATGACACAAACAAGAAGTGGACCATATCTCTCCACAATGTTTTCTCCAGTCATGGTCAACATCGCTCATTGTACCTGTTTCCAATGAGCTCTGCAGGCTTGGCCTTCAGTATTAGTTTTTCTTTTTTTTACATCTATATTCAGTCCAGAGAATCATGTGGCAATCTGTATACAATTCCAGCTGGAATTTCTGTTTTCAAAAAAATGTTTTGACAAGCTTTAAATCTTATTATATGCTGTTAAATCGGCCCTCATCCAGTGTCTGTCAAACTGTCTTATGAAACTTTAGGTTTCAGAGACACAATGGATCTTTTTTGAATAAAGATGTCTGCTTTCTCATTCAGCTGCTCTTGTTGGACACTGTGATGTCGATATACGATTTCACAGAAGTGCATCTTTTTCCCAGTGTTCTTGTTGTTCCACTTCAAACCCTAACACTGTTAAAATTATACAGTAACATTCCACAATGTGCGTATCGTTTTATGTTTGTATGGGTTTGTAGTTTTCTGCTTTGACAACTTTTAAAAATGTATATGATTTGATGTGACAACATGGAGATAGTTTCATTGCAGCAAAACAGAAAAATGCTAAGTCTGTCCTTCAGTAAGTGTCAGAATGGTTTCACAGTGTGATTCTTCACAACGCTGAGAAAAGTAAATGTATTTGCTGACATTAGTGCCCACCTTTCTACCTGGCCAAGGATTTGCTGTTCATTTAAGGTTCTGTAAATTAGAGTTTAGACAATAATACAGGAGCAAACAACTATTTTCTATATAAAGATGTAATGGCGTCCTGGGCAGAGAATGAAGTCACACCAGCTCTGAGCATGTCATAATCTGAGTTTCTCTGTTCTTTGTTCTTTGGCATCAGGTCTGGCAGCACGTGCGTGTTAGTGCACGTACGTGTGCATGTCAATGCATGTGAGCCCTTCCTGTTAAACCAATGGTCCTCCCCACATGAGAGACCGCCTACAGGCCAGATAGCACCATAACAGTGTGCAGCATCCAGGTAAATGTGGTCTTCCAGGATTTCCTCCACTGAAGAATCCTGGGTTTCATTTCTAAAGGCCTCTGACAAAGAAAGAGACCAGAGCACAGGAGTGGCCTTTAGGCTACCAACTCAAATCCGCGCTGGCCAATTGTTTTTTTAACGTTTCTACCAGCTCCACCTGTGTCATCAGTACAACCAGTCCCAGCAGATAAATGTAAAGCTGAATTTCTTACTCAGACCGACTGTTGAGTCCATACCGGTCTGGCTTTACCGAGAAGGAGAACCCTGTGAGCAGCTACAGAGCTCCAGCTTGACTCGGAAAATGACTTTTCTTCTCCTGGATGCGTAAGTAACTTGATGGCTACATAATGCTACATGTCTGTTTTCCTTAATGACTGGCTAAAATAGACATGATAATGTTAGCTAACCTGCTTTTACCTGTGTTTAACTGTCATGAATGTCAGTCAATTGTTGCTACAGCTAGCAGGCTTACTGTCAGCATTGCTGTGGAGCATATGCTAGCGTGGGCTAATGGTCGTGGCAGGATAGTTTGTTGTTGGCTCTGGTGTATTCAGGGTTAATTTAATCGGTTTGGCTTCTTGTTGTGTTTCGTTGTTGGCGCTTTCACTTTGCAACACCTTGCTGACTGAGAACGTGCAGAAGGAGAGGCGGGGCTTGTGGGCAAACGGAGGCCAGGTATGTGGCCGATGACGCGTTTGATTTGGTTTGTTTATGTGGTGGTGTAGTACGACATCTAGTGGCAGTGACGATCATTTACAGAAACACATGAAGTACAATGATGGCTAGTTTTTGCAACAGAACATTATAAGTACATCACTTTAGAGCTCGGTTAACTCATTAGACAATATGCACAAATGGATGGTTAACCATCAATTGTTTGAGTCATTTTCCAAGCAATAATGCCAAACATTTACTTGTTCTAGCCTCTCAAATGTGAGGATTTTTCTATCACTCTAAACTGAATATCTTTGGGTTTTGGACAGACAAAACAGGACACTGAGCTTCTCTCTGTGGCCCCTCTGAAATTGTCATTTCATAGACTAAACAATTCATCAATTCATCAGGGAAATAATCTGAAGATAAATCAGCAATGAAAACAACAGTTAGCTGCAATCCACAAAATGACTCTTAACACTGGCCGCCATAGATCTGCAGTATATTTAACAGTGAGGCATTTCCTTTTTCAAAGTGTTTCAAGCAAGGCTGAAGTGTCATCCTGGGATTTGGGGTGATGGCCAAACCTGAAAACTCAACATCATGTCAATATAGTAAAGTCTAAGAAGTTTTCACAGGGGGCACATTTGAAAACCGTCGGTGCTGCAAGCGTGAGAAAAAGGGTTTTGGCAGATGTGATGAGGAGAGATGAGGTGATTGTGAGGGGCTCCATGGAGAGAGGGAATGAAAATGTGATGGATAACTTCCACCACTAGCAGAGGCAACCCTGGACACTCTTGTTTGAGTGTGTGTGTGAGTATGTTTTTGGAGGGATGGCTTGGAAGAGAGGACAGGCTGTGCAGGAAGTGAAAGAGAGGAGGAAGGCTGGTGCCATGTGTTAACAGCCACAGAGACTTAATTCAACCAAACAAGACAGACCTTGGTGTGTTTATCACATCCCATATGGACAGGTGGCATCCATAAAAGCCATTTTACAAGACTTAAGACTGTGTGTCTTTGCATGAGTGAGAAAATCAATGTCATGATTTGTGTATCTTTGGGCCCCCAGAGACATGTACATGGTGGTCTAAGTGTGTGTGTCTGTGTGTAACTCCTTGTGCAGGAATTTGTGTACTTATTTCTGAAAACTTGTGTTTGTATTTGTGGTTTTGCCTGTTGCCGTGCTGCTTTACATGTTATCTGATTATTACTTGAATGTGTGTGTGTGTGTATATGTGTGTGTTTTCTTTTGCTGCCTGTTGCCCTCGGCCTGTGTGGACCTATTTTATTATGGATCATTGCAGTCAAAGACATGCACCATGAATTTTTAATACACTGTATGTTTCTGCTCTCACACAGGGGAAGTCAATATGACCTGGCTAAGGGCAAAGTCTTAACTCTTCCAGAGGTTGTTTGTGTGTGTGTGTGTGTGTGTGTGTGTGTGTGTGTGTGTGTGTGTGTGTGAGTGTGAGTGTAACTCTCACGGGGCCTCTAACAGAAGGGAGATGTAAGGAGGAGGATATGTGATGGTGTGGATGTGTGGTGTGCATTTGAGACAGAGACTCAGGTGCCAAGAAAAAAACTCAAGTTGTAAAAACAAAGCTAGAATTCAAAGGTTATCTTCTTCCCTGCTCCATGACCTGGAGAAGGTGTGTGTTGTTGCTTTGCCGTGTACCACAAGGCTTTCAGCAGCTCATCCGTCATATCAGAGACAGGCAGACACAGTAGAGCGGAGAGGTGCTAATGTGGAGTCTTATTAGGGGTTAATCTCACCCATCCGCCACTAGAATAATCTGTTTTACAGATGTGGGAAATGGGGGCAGAGAGAAAGAAGATAAAGAGAGAAAGCAAGCTCTGTCTCCTAATTCCATGCTCTCTCCTATTTTCTTTCTCCCAGCTACCTGTCAAAACACCATTGTGTTAGCTGAAATCCATCTTCCTTAGACCTACATGATTGCTAGCTTTGGCATTTTGATTTCTGTTCCAGCAGCTAATTGTGTCCAGATTTAGAAGACAAATCAACTTCTACTACGGCTGTGTGGCAAACATGCTCAGAAATGACGCAACTGTTGTAACAAGATTCAGATTTGAAAAACTGTCTGTCTTGTTGCACAGGATGGACAGATGTTGACATTTCAACTTCAGCACAGTCATTAAGAACAATAGCACAAAGAATTACAGAAATAACAATGCATCATTCTTTGGGTGTCAAATATATGGTTTACTATTTGCAACATTTCCCCTTTGCAAAGTGCTAGTTTATGCTGATCTGTAATGCGTTTTGCGCTGGGTTCACAGCAGCAGTCTTGGTTAAGGTCAGTTTATTCTTTGTGTCCTAGAGAAAGGGCAACATCTGCTTGTCTACCCCGGTTTCAAAAAAACTTATAAACGTACACTTACACTTATAAACAGACAGATTTTTGCACGATCTTTAACTCTGATGACAACGGGCATCTGGTTGGTGATGTGAAAGATGAAAGACACTGAGAAAATAGAATCAGTGTCACAAAGAAGCTGAATAAAAGCCAAACAGAGAAAGCAGCCCTTCATCCAAGTCTTCTGTGGACTAAAGTAGCATAAAGTGTCTACTCCTGTCATCACAAGTGTGTGTGTGTGACAGCTTTTTCCATGGGCTCCCCCACTGCTCCTGATGCATGTGAGGCCGTGCCTCCTCCTTGTTATGGATCCTTTGATGACAATGTGCTTTGTTGACATTATGGCAGCTTTCTGTGTGACTTCAGCGCATGTTGATAGTTTCCTGTGTGTTCAGCCTCAGTGTGTTCAGCCTCAGTGTGAAGCGCTGTAATCAGGGTATCTTTTGTTGAATAATAGATTCAGTGAGTGACTGGTTTACACACAGCAGGTTTTTCCATTTCAGCTCGCCCATAATTCAGCGAAGGCATGAAACATAACAGTTTCTCAAATGTTATTCTTTTGTGTCAGGACAATTTATCCACAGTGGGGAAGATCCACCACAGATTTAGGCAGAAAACAAGACAGAAAATGTGTCCCACAGTGATGCCACAGTCACATTGAGCTCCACAAAAGAATTAATAGGAAAAAAAGGTACCTGGAACCTACTTTGAATTACACATGCTTTTTCTGGGGATTAGAGCACATTTTGTGGTTTACTGTCATTATGTAGTTCATTTTGATATAAAGACACATAACTCCATATTTCCTTAGCTTCAACTTTAACTTTATTGTCCCCAAAGGAAAATTCCTTTGCAGCCAGGCAAAACATAGCACACCTCAGGGTTGAACATAAGATTTATAAAACATAATAAAATCATAAAACATACACCACGTTTTATATGCTTAAATATTCAACTCCCATATTCATTGTTACTCTTGGTATTCTTAAAAAGATGGATACAAAAAAGGTGACTTTTATTTGCTCTACTTAATTAACAAACATATGTAACACGCAAAAAAGTGGAGCACGCCAGCAATTTAGGATTACACTTAAAGTTATGAAGCTGGTGGACATGTAAGAGACAGCTTTTTAAAAAAAAAAAAAAGGTCTCAATGGACTCAACATGATGACATAGTCAGAGTTATTTTTGCACAGAAATATTAGACTTAAACTGTGACAACAAGACTCTAGTGAGTTACTGTGTCTGGCACACAACCCCCCAAAAAACACATGTAGTTTTTACAGTTTTATTTCCTTTACCTTTTTTTGTACAGCTCAAACAACTGAGTTATAAAATCATATGTCAGTGGATTTTGTTACTTTTGGACAGAGCGGCTTTCCATGTTTCCAGTCTTTATTCTATGCAAAGCTAATTGGCTGCTGGCTGTAGCTTCATATTTAGTGTACAGACATGAAATTGGTATCAATTGTCTCAATCAACTCTCTGTAATAAAAGCAAACATTTGTATATTTGCCTTATCCAAAATGCTATTGCTTTAAAATTATTGTAAAATCTTGCTTTAGTTTGCATCTGCCATAGTTATGCACACCTTAGAAGTTAAGTGCTGTTAGGTTAAAAGTCTTTTGGAAAGTGTACAAAAATCGGATGAAAAAATGCTGTAAGAATTCAAGTTATTAGCTCTATATTTGGCCCAAAGTAGCCTGTGGTTGGGATTTTGTTTTTCCATCCAGAGTGGAGAGGAGTTGTTTTGTTAGACTCTTACTGTTGTTCCGTCTACCTCAAAGGTTGAAGCATGGCAGAAACATTACAGAGGTCAAAGTTTTATTTCCTGTTCTGGTAATCTGTTAAAAATGTGTCCACTTCTCAGTGGTGTAGGACACTTTCTACCATATGGCATAACTTAAATGAATCAAAGGGCAAATAAACATGCCATGTTATCCCCCTTCTTCTTTCTAGCAGTGAAAAGTAGCCTTCATATCTACAACAGTTAGACATCAGCCACTGTGTGTCTGTGTGTTCATGAGAAGATGTGTCTGTGTTGCTTTCATGCTTGCGAGCAGATCATACCTGCATGTGGATTCTTTGTCAATGCTAGATGATGTGTGTGAGTGAATTACAGGGCAACTGAGCATAAGATATCAAATTTCCATCAGCTCTGTCTCTGCTCACTTAGGCCTGCATGGGGGTTATTAAGGCACTATGAAGGGTCATAAGAAGGTCATTCTAGACTATGAAAGGTTATGGAGGGGTTATAAAGGGGCTGTGAGTCAGAGGTTTGAACTGTTTGCTCCCTGTTTTTGCTATGTGAGTCATTTTCTGGCTTAGTAGGATTCATTTCAGGGTCCATTCACCTCAGGGGGGAAACAGATGTCTGTTAGGGGATCACAGGCTTGTAAATACTTGTATAGGTATTTTTGGGATCTTACACACTCATGTTTGGATTTGGTCAGGAGTTAATAACTGCAATATTTGCTGGTAATTTTGTTTTGTTTTTTTCATCCATTTATATTCCAAATGACAGGTGTGACCTGTGGTCTCAGGTGTGATTTGTTGCTTTACATGAGCACCTAATGTGTGTTTACATAGAACGCATGCATTTCTTCAGCTTCTTTGTCAGTTTCTAGTGCCCCTGTGTATCAGTAGGCTGATCAGGACGTCTAATCTCAATGTTGTGAGTCTGGATTTGGTTCATACTCTTTCTGCACGTCACCTTGAAATAATCCTCCTCTGTAATATCTCTCATTTCTTTCATCTGAACATGGTTACAAACAGTGAAATGTACCTGAAATATTTAGATTTCATTGAGGTGTGAATGTTTTTTCTAACTTAAAAAAATCCCTATCTTTTTTTTATCTCATGCTGTGAATTTGTCTTTAAGGACAAAGATGAGGAAACGTGTGCAATGCTGTAGCTATCACAGAGGAGTGCTTGCTTACATGGTTGGGAAGTCCATATTGTTTTAGCATCCTGATGAGCAGTAGATTTATGTATACACACATGGTTCAGTGGTATGTCAGTTGTTGGCACGCTGCAGTGTTGTTCTTTCTGTTTGGCTTGAGTTTAGAGCAGAGATATGGTTTGTGTTAGAAGATAAGAATACAGTACTTGTGTATGTGTGTGTGTGTGTGTGTCACATTATTATTTAGAAGCTAAAATCAACCTGTAACATGGTACACCATGAGTTATGTTCAACAGACTTCTTTTTTATACAGAATCTAGAATCCTTTTAGACACACACACAGTGCTGCAGCTCAATTCCAGATAAGAGTTAAGTAGAAAGATGTTCATGAAATTCTGATTTAGTTGTTGAGAAATTCCAGTAACACAATGATTCAACCCAGGAAACATAAACATGGCTGCAATTACAATTTTGTGCAAACAATAATACACACAGTACAGTTATTTACAAGTAAATCTCACTTCATGAAATAAAAAATATTTAAAAATTAGATGGCCAAAAATGCTCTACATGAAATGAACAGAGCATAATTTGCAGAAAACAGCACAGCAATACACTTGTAAAACAAGGGGTCCTAAATTAAACCTTTTTTGTCTTTCGGTACATATTGTACCCCTAAAGAGGGAATCGTTTACAGCGTTCCTTAGAAAGAACTCATGGGGTTCTTTTTCTTCATGGTTCTATCGCATATCAAATACACATCATAATAACGATACCTGCACAGCATTTAATTAACCCCAACCCTCATAAATTAATTAGGCCCATTTTAGTTTATCATGTTTTAGCATTAGCCACTGGCTTATTAGTATGGATAATGTTAGTTAGCATTAAGGTTAGACAAGCTACTTCCTTGAAAATGAAATTTCTGTAATAAAAAAGTACGGAGCTGTTTACACATCGCTATACATACTGACCCACCTAAATTATTTACATTATCTCAACATTACAGCTTTAGAAGGTTAAGGTTCATGTTGCTAGCTAACAGTTAGTGTAGCTGTCATGTAATAGAGCATGTATTAAAAATGCTCACGCTGAAGAAACAGAGATGGTTATAGTGATGAGAAAATACCTAAAATGGATTAGAAAAGTCAGGTTTACTGTACTTTGTATTAAAGATTTTTTTTTAACTCTCACATATCGAGTGAAATCAGTATGAAGTGTCTCAGAAATTGGTGAAATTTAAACAGGATTCTTCATAAGTCCCAATTTTTCACTTTTCTTTTCTTTCAGTGCTGGACAAGAACTTGTCTGTGTTTCACAGAGGAGTCATTTAACACATTTCAGTAACTTTTCATGTTTCTTATTTACAATGCATAACTGCAGTTACAGTGGCTGGTGTTTATGGAGGATGTGAGGGGTTCCTCCTTTTTAATACCAGGGAATATACAGATACAGTGTAGGTTTAAATACGCAAACACAGGAGGCTACAGACAGCAAGGCAAGTCCTGCATTTATTTACAGGGTGTAAAAGAGAACAAGAAAACAGCAGGATGGAGGGCCGGAGACATTAATAGATCAAGCTATGGGACATCAAAAGGGGGGACACGAGGGACAGGGGAAGGTGGGAGGGAATGTAGAAATGTCGGAAGTGGTGAAAGACACAAGGAGGATGGAGGGATAGTGAAGAGCAAAAAAGGGATAAAGGGAGGTCTGCCTTTTCCTCATGAGGGGAGGATGAATGGTGAGTTGGGGTCTGGTTTGCCTCCTGGGGTCTTAGACACACACACACACCACTACTGTGTTTACAAAGGAGATTAGAGCAGTTCCACTCTGTACCTCAGCGTAGCAGCGGTGCTTTAGAGCCATATGTGTAAACCATGAGAGGAATGTACATTGATGTATTGACAATGTATGTTAGGTACATTTTGTAACATTTATAACCTTTATAACCCCAGAGGGAACAGCTGTAGTACGTTGCAACTCCCAAGTTAATTTTTTTTATGGTAAGTGACACAGGTCCCTTATGGATGGAGCAACTAACATGATTAAAGGCCTGAAATTTTAATTATTTTGCAAAAAATGTAACAGCTGTTATAACTGTTTAAAGTTTGTGTTTCATGTTGTCTGTAGTAATTGCTTTCTTGAAGGATTAAATAGGTTCTCACCCAACCGCATCATGAATAAAAAGGACGGGCTCAATTTGTGTACATATTATTTTTCTGTCTGCCCCCAATCTTGTTTATGTTCAAGAAAAATTCGTCTGAAATACAGCTATTCACATTGAGACTGAATATTCATTCTTGTCCTTGGAAACAGCTGTGGAGAAAAATGTTTTTTATCATATCACATGATCTTCCTCAACAGATACCTTTTTGTAGCATATGTTACAAAATGTTTAGTGAGTTAGTAAGGTAACAGTTCATTTGAACAGAGTTTATTGGTTCAGGTGAGCTAACAGTTTAGTTTAGCAGCTTGAGCAGTTTAGCAAGCTAATGCTTCAATTTAACGTTTCAGTTGAAACAGTTTGGTTTGAGTTAGCTGCTTCTATTTAGACGCTGTGGACTCAACATTCAAACAAGTAAATGACAGTGTGACAAAAGCTTGACAATTTATAGTGAGATTTATTGCACATTTCAGCTTATTGGACGCTACAGTGAGTCACCATCGGAAAGTGGTGAGGCAGGCCAGGGCTAGCTGATTAGCATGCTAACTAAAGTTGAATAAAAGATGTGTCTGTGTCAAAAAAATTTTTTTTCATCCATCCTACAAGAGGTCAAAGTCATACAATACTTTGTTAATAAATGTGGCAGGTAAAAATGTCACAGAGCTTCACGTGCAATCTGTCAGCCTATAGGCTCAAGAAAGTTTATTATTTACATCAACAATAAAGTGTTGATCATTCCACTGACGTAAATCCCTGCTGGTCAAAATGGGTTCAAGCATAACATCTTTGTGCTTGTATTGGTGTGTGTTGTTGGCAGTGTCATTCAGGATCACACCACTTTCAAATGTCACCTCATCTCAGCAGTTCCCTGTTTGCTTGACATAGAGTGTCACACTGGAGCAGACTGTTTCCACTCCAGCGAGGCTACTGTCCGTTCTGTCTGTGAACTGTTTCTTATCATTACACTCTAACAACACAGACAGAAGTGGACGGAAAATCACATCATCAACCAGCCTGTCTTTCATTCTGCCTATAAATCTTCCGCTTTGCCTGCTCGGTGCTGGGGCATTCATTCAGAAAAGGGTTTACACACATAAACTATAGTTGACTGGTGGTGGTGCCTCTACTCAAGTGAGTTTGATCACAAATTTGTATAAGTCCTGCATATTTTTTGGTTATCTCCAGTCCAAAGATGCACAGGTGTTGCAGGTGTGAGTTTTTCCTCCCTAATAATATAAAGTATTTGATCTGACTTTGACCTCATATGAATCATAAAGCTAAACCTGTAGAGAGCGTTATAACAGTTACATAGCAGGTTCACGTGCTATTTGAAATAAAATGACAATTTCTTTTTCTTTTTTTTTATACAATAAAACTATTTTTAAGCTAAATTAAAATGACCCTCCCTTCTATTACACCACTTCTAAATGCAGATTTGCACAGTATGAATACATACACACACGATGTACCACAGGTGTGAGGCATAGGCACAACACTGTAATGCACATTCTCAGGTTTCAACTGAATATTTAACCATCTGAACTAACACCTCTCACACACCAACACGCTGGTGATTGTGTTACATTCACACACCTCGCCAGTTCCTCCTACAGCACTAATCAGTCATGTGTTAAAGTACTGCATCCACCAAAGGCCTGTTTGTGTCTGCGCTGGGTTAGGGCTAACAGCAGATTGAATGATTTCGATATATCACGTATGTAGAAAAATCAAGTGATTACATCATATGTATCGTGAGCTGCAGAAATTAAGAATGAATGAATGAATCAGATGCTCCGTTTCTTTTGATCTTTTATATATTTCACCATCACTGTCTCCTGCAAGTACGCATAAAGTTAAAACCCCCAGCAAAATTCAAAACATTTTCTCAGGAAGCTGACTTTATGAAAATAGAGGGTTTTCTTACACTACACCACTGATGTTTAAATGTTATAAGATGGTTCTGTCTGACTGTCTCCTCTCTCCCTCTCACTGGCCATTGGCTGAATCAGTGTATATTCCATCTGCAGTTCATTACAGTGATGTCTTGATAATAATAATACGTGTCTATGTGTGTGTGCATGGTAATAGTGATGAGTGGGGAGCCTGCGGCTGGTGGTCCAGACTGGAGGTTTGGCGATAGGCCAGTTGAAGATGATCAGGGCAGTGCGGTTACAGCTCCATGTTAATCCCCTCTGCCTCTGCTTTGTGTTGTTGCCAGTCCGATGACAGCACAGCAGTGTTTCTTAAACTATTGCATTAAGCATGTTGAAGAGCCTGTTTCTTGTATAAATCACAAAAATACTAGTGTTTTCTTTAGACTTTTCACTGTCTATTTTAGTGTAGCAGAACTTCTCAAACTTCTCCCCTGCTTTTGTATTTTTCCTTCATGACCTTCAGGCCTTTAAAGTTTTTGAGAATTCCTGATAAAAGACACATGAAAACACACTACTTTTATCAGTTGTGAAGATTAGAAGATAACAGATCCGGGAGCTTCTTTTGATCTTAGAAACAGGGTGAGACAGCGTCAGCGTTGTGTTGTCGTCATACCCCTCGAATTGCTAGCTGTATTGTTTTCATCTGTGATGCCTCTCCTTTCTCCTTTTGTGGTTGTCTGTTAGAATTGACTCGTCATGTAGCCTGAGTCATACTGACAGATTCCAGGGCAGTAGCACAAAGAGCTTCTTGTGGTTTGACAAATCTCTCATGAAGACCCCCGACATGTTTGATATAACCGTGATTACATTTATCATTTGTATCTTTTCTCACGCCTGCTGGCACAATAGTGGCAGACGAGGCTCTGCCCACAGTGGCTTCCTCTTGTAAACAAGCTGGTCGCTGATTCGAATCGAATGATGAGAATTTGAGCTACCATAGAGAACTTCATGAACCCAGGTGTTGAGATGCAGAGGAAGCTTGCTTTTCTCCTGAAAGTCAGAGGTCGACTTTTAACAGCCGTGTCACCAGATTGGTTTGGAAATCATGGGAAAAATGAACTTCACGTGCCCTCTTTACCCTCAGTAATTACTACAAAAGGCCTTTGAGTCTCTTGAGTTTCTCAGTAAAAAAATATCCATATGGAAAATATCCATATAAACCATTCATCTAATTGATATAAATATAAAGCTTTCATCTTTTGATAAGATTAGCCTACAGTTGGGGTCCAAAAGTCTGGGACCACTTTCCCATTCAAGTGATTGGGATT
Organism: Seriola lalandi dorsalis; assembly: GCF_002814215.2. Taxonomy (NCBI): domain Eukaryota; kingdom Metazoa; phylum Chordata; class Actinopteri; order Carangiformes; family Carangidae; genus Seriola; species Seriola lalandi. The sequence continues at coordinate 3,002,182 of NW_019525077.1, forward strand.
TTAGTATTTTCAATCATTCACATTTTGAGCTTTTGTTTAATCTTATTCTCTGTTTTATGAGCTCCAGAAGTATCTTTTACATTCATGCTTTTAAAACCCCAAGACTTTGTTTGGAGTCTTGGGTCAGTTCACCCAAATTAGATTTGACATATTTCACAAATTACAAAATGGTTTTATTTGCCCAGGTTTTGAAATATTTCCTCTGACACTGTGTCTTCACAGGAGGCATATTACGAGCAACATGTTAGCAGAGCAGCAGCTTCAGTCCTCCGTCAGCATCTATACATTGTGTTCAGACACACCATTGAGTTGTAGATTATCAGCATTTTTGCAGCACTCGGATACCAATACACAAAAACTGTAGTCATGTGTGTAATGGAAGAAAATAGACTTAAAATGTAAAAATGCGTAAAATAAGTATGAGTAAAAACTGAGCTATTACATGGACTGTATAGACTGTGTATTTAATTTAAACCACCACTACAGAAGTAGTCCCAATAAAAACTTCACCCTCAGGTGTGTGGATTTTGCAGAGCAACCAGGACATTGCTTCTGGAAATGGGTCTTGCTGTTTAATGTCTTTGTAATTTGTCATTGCGATCCGCATCTGTTCACCTCCCCTGTATTGAGATGAACTGAAAACCTTTGCAAATAAATGCAAATTTATCTGCACAAATAAGAAAGAAAATATATGATTTTGTAATTTAATTGAACCGATTCTCTAAAGTTTAAATGTAGCATCAATGTGTCAGCGTGTACAGTTCTGCCAGTATTCAGCACCTGTTTCGAACACCATCCCCTTAACAGCTAACACTTGTGTTGTATTACACTCCAGTGGAACATTATCCTTCATTACAAGCTCCTCTGACACCACGAACAATAGAGCAGAAGACTCATCTGACTAATAACACTATCCTCTGACTGTCAAGTCAGCGCTAATGATTTCCTCTGTTGTCAACAGCTAAAGTTGACAAAAAAAAAAAACTTCTAACATTTTACACAGTGGGCCCAGAAACAGTTTGCTACTGTCATAGTTAATTTAGGAATATGTTTAATTGGGCCCATGGCAGCCATTAGACTACATTTTACTTACACGTTTGGCCAAGCTGCACTGTGGGTGTTAAATCTTTAAAAATGTGTATGCTTTAGGCTACAACTGGTTTGTCTGTGGTCAGGAAACTACAATAATGAGTAGAGGAGGCAGAAGTTATGTTGTGGAAAGTGTTGACTCACACTGTATTTAGGCTGAGCATGGAAGCTCAAAATAAAATTCTCTTCTAACTCATTTTTAGATCCTTTTCATTTTATGAAAATATTGGTATTCTGAGTAACCGGTTTAGCGTCAAAGTTACTGGCTGCAGATTATAATGTTACCATGGTGATATGTTCATTGAGTAGTTAATAATTTCAAGCACAGGAAAATAAACTTCTTCATGTCTTTAAGTTTCTTAGCTATGTCTACCAGTGAAACACCAACTGTCAAACTGTACCATCATCGCTCTGAGCCTGACTGGTGCATGATCTTTCTTGGTAAAATGTCACACAGAGAACCACAGGCTGCTGTTTATAAATCTAAGTTTTATAAAGTACAATAGGGGCTTGGGAAGCCCACTTTGGCCTGTAGTTGTTGGACCAGGCTGTACTGACTCACAGCTCAGGAGACAGGCAGAGGAAGGGCTGTGAAATGTGAGAGAGCAGAGCATGGATCAGATATCGACCACACACACAAGTTAAGCGAGACTTCTCTTCTCGTGTTCTCTTACATCATTGTCTTCTCTGGATATTTGCCGCCTTTTAATCATAGTGTCATTCATTGTCTCCTCTTCTAGCTCTTTGTTGCTCATTCTTCCATGTTTTCTTTATGTTGAAAGATCTTTTAACATTCATCTTTCAGCCATGTATCGTTCATCCCTCACTGTCGGTCTCACCTTCCCTCTATTCTTATACTGCAGGTGAAGAACTGTACTGGGTTTGTGTGCTCCATTCTCTCCTGTGTTTAATGCCTGTTCCTGTCATTTGATAACATCAGATTCTATTCATCCTTTTATGTTTTCTCTCATTTCTTAAAGGATTCAATAGATTCATCCCTAATGCTCTATTGCTTTATTCTTCCTTTTCCTCTTTTACACAAAAAGTGACAGAAATACAATGATTAATTTCTGCTACCATTCTCTTTCAAGGGTCTCCCCCCCAACTGTTTTTTGATGTCAAGTTTATGTAATAGCATAATAATGTAATAGTTTTTTCTGAGTAAAGGGTGGTAGTAGTAACAAGGTTGACAGATTTATAACAGCATGGTTTCAAAGGACAGAAACAATGATTCCTGTGTGTACATTACAGAATACACTGCATTGTGTAAGAATGCATTTATTAACAATTAAATGGGACTATTTAAAGGTGATTACTGTATAAAAATAAAATGTAGTCATGTTTTTAAAGTGAGGAAATCTTGTTTCAGTACCACAGCAATTCATCTTAGAGGAGGACATGAGACTAACCATGAATCATCAACTGTTCTTCTAATCTGAGAACAAATCTAAAGCTTTTCTTACCTCATAAAAAAAACAAACAAACAGGAAATAATGCAGTCAAATGACACTCAGCTCGTACAACATTGTAAACGTTAAGATCATGAGGAAAGTTTTCCTGTGAATAAAAACTTTAATAGTGCCCTGTGGAGTTTTTGACCACTAGTAGCACTATAGAGCAACGTTTTAAGAGTATCACCCTGATTTTTTTTTTTTTGTATCGTGCGTACGTGCAGGCAAACGTGTTTGTTTACAAGACAACTCCGCAGGGCACCTTAAACATAAGTTCCTGATGCGTAAAAGATCATTTTTGCAATGTAAACCACCCAGTTGTTTTACTGCTTCTATATGGAAATAAAAATTATTTGATTTAAACCTTTGGCACACGCTAAAATATCACATTACAATAATAAATAACATTTATTAATTTTATAAAAACAAAAATAAATATCAATAAGTTAATATATTCAAGATTTCATAAATACATTTCACAAGTGTCCATGTAACATATGTGCTATACAGTAGACAGAGTGAGTCTGCTGAATTGTGTTTGAGCTTGTTTCAGTCTTTTTGGTTGAGTATCCGTGGAAACATTTCAAATTACACTGAACAGATTTGTGATGTAAGGTGTGGACAGTAAAGCAAATCGTGGATATTGTGATGGAGCTCAGGTTGAAAAGAAGCGGATTGGCCATCGCTTTGGGCTAGAAACTGAAGTGATGCCACCTCTTCTCCTTATTTACTCATTTACTGTTGGACTCAAGTCAAGCATGGTAACGTGTCACGCCAGAAAGTTTCCTCACAATTTCAAAAATCTGAAGAAAAAACACCCAATACCATACTTCAAAGTGGGAGTCAATGCAAAATTACACAAATTAGTTTACACTTGCTACACACAGCCACACTTCCTGGCAGAGTGCTTCTTCACGGTGTGGTAAACAAGGTTGTCATCCAGAAACGAGAGATCATCGTCAAATGCTATTGGTCGGCAGCAAGCCTGAGGGGGTGTGTCTCTGGAAGGAAGCCTCCTGTTATGAGCGAGGTTATACAGGATTTTGTCGTAGTTGGTCTCGGACTTCCTGCAGGGTCCTGAGCAGTACCTGAATATCATTTCCTCACTTGAGCGGTAGCCCAGACCAAGGTCCGTCACGTTGAGGTGGATCTGTTTGAGCACACAACCCTGTCCTCGTCCACTGCCGCCTCCTCCTCTAACCTTCCTGCCTGTCTCCCCTCCTCTAGCTCCTCCTCTTCCACCCTGATGGTTCACCCCCTTTGTCCTCTCCCTTCTGTGTCGAGCGCTGCTGCTTGAGTTTTCTTTGGAGGGGGAGGAAGTGGTGGAGGGTGAGGTAGATGAGGACGTGGTGGATGACGAGGAGCGACGTATTCTGCTGATGGTCACTTTGATGAAGTCCACCACATCTTCAAACTCACCCGGCAGGGGCTCGTCCATGAGGTCTGAAACACATTAAGAGGAAATGGCACTCTTAGAAGGGAATATCATATTGGACGAAACCCATTGTTTACCACACCACACTGGACATTGAAGAATTGGAGTATTGTGTCAGATACCACCCGTCCAAATGCAAAAATGCTAACACCCTTTTTTTTTCTGCAGTGGAATTCCATTTGAACTGATTCATCCAGTTTACAGAAGGATCCCATTCTTATTTATGCACCACACAGTTGTATGTTTGTGTGGACTTCATTATGGCTACAGCAGCCAGTATGTATCCTTGTGGTGCAAGACCTAAACCACTAGATCGATTTGTGGACAACTATTTTAACAATCAATCGGTTGTTAAGTAATTTTTTATAGCAAAAATTAAAGACATTCAGACATGTATGATTAAGTTTTAGACCGTTAACCGGACAAAATGAGCAATTTGAGGACATCACCTTGAGCTTTAGGAAATTGTGACAAGCATTTTTACATTTACATTATAACATTTCATACAGTAGATTAGATTTATTCAGAGCAAGAATAATCATTACATGCCAACCGACATAATTTATTTATGTCAAAAACTAAAAAGCATGTTTTATGTGGGCGTTCACTGTGGGGAAAGTATTAAGAAAGTAATAAGATCAAAATCCACAAACTCCACTAGCTCTGACTTAGGTAACCCTAATTGGTTAGAGGGCAGAATGAGATTGGATATTGGAAATGTTTCAGTAACTATATGCACTCTAAAATTTAAAAAGTTTTTCAGTGCCAATTTAAGTCTAAACAAAGTTGTTTTGTTTTTTCCTGAAGTGAAAATGTGCCAATAGAGTGTCCAGTTCCAAGTTTCTTCTATATTGTAGCCTATTTTTTTCATCTGTCAGACACAGATCATAATATAGGCCTCACTTGTTTAAGAAATACAAATAATTCTAGTCTTAGCCAGCCTGCTTCTTGCAAATTACGTCTTGGCGTGGTTGTTGCACTTTTGGCACGCCGTACAAAAACCACAGGCTCTTACATTTTGCTCCTCCAGCCAGCGTCTCTTCCCAGTCCGCTGCATCCGCCTCAGCGCGGCTGATGCCGTGGGAGGTGACAGACAGGCGGATCTGAACCGGCGGGAGCTCCAGGGGACTCTCGTCGGCGCGCCCTCTCCTCTTGGTGGACGTGGACCGCTGCGGGCTCCGGGGCAGCGGGCTGGCGTGCACGGCGCTCAGCAGTATCAAACAAGTGGTCAGGCTATCCCATAACTTCATTGTCCACTTCAGTCCGACAGAAGGACATGGCGCGATGCAAAATCAACAGGTATCATCTGACAACGACGATAAACGGCATATTGAAGACGTCTAATAGCTGGAGAGGAAACGGTGCGGCGCGCTCATCAGCTCTCGTCACTGGAAATGTTGAAGATCAATGTTTTATTGCCCGCGTACTGTAAACTGCACGCTATCACTCTCATGCCAGCTGGCAATCACTCTGCAGCGTGGCGCAACATCCGAGGCGCACGAAACCTACGGCAAAAGCGTGAAATGACTTCCCTCTGAACTTGTTTGCAAACAGACGGATCCAACGACGCCTCTCGGAGGACAAAAATGATTCCCAGTTCACAGTCCCTCACTCGGGTTTTCATTCAGTTTCTATTGCACAATGCGGTGACGCAAACTCCCGTTCATCCTCACTCACCATCAATCCTGACTGAGGGGGAGCGAGAGGTCGAGCAGGAGAGATGGGGAGTGGTGGTGACGTCTAACGGTCCATCCTCTGCTTCTTCCAGTCTCCACCCATGCAGACAACACAGAGGGATGGAGTCCAACTTCATGATTGAACTTAGTGAGGTTAGAGGAGTTATGTTATGAAAGAGGCTCAGTCTGTGTTCTAGGAAGAGAGAAGTTTCACACTTTCCACTAACAATACGCCAGATTCCCCCTCCTGCTTTTGGTGTTTGGTTGATATTGGACGGGAAATGTGTTTCTAATCAGCCAGTCAAAACAGACTGGGTAGACTGTGTTGCTACTTATAACCACAGTGTGCTTGAAATCACACTGTTTTACAGCTGATGAGCAGATGATATTGTACACCAAGGGCTCTGAGCTGATGTCCACTACAGCTTCACTCGTAGAGTTTTCTTTTGAAAATATTTTCCCTTCTATATTTAGCAACAGCAAATGTTATTTTGAATCTTACATCGTGACTAAGTAAGGATAAGACATTAAATTTCCATTAATTCAATTACATTGGCTTAATGCTTTTCTCAGTTTCTTTAAGGTACATGTCAAGAACCACTGGCTCACAAGGTGTAAATGAACATTTTAAAGACGTGTTAAATCGGGGAAAGATTTTATGGCTTTTGTTGTGTAATAATTGCATGTTACTGTGATATAATGATGTTGAGAAACACAACAAACTATATGGATCAGCTTACCTCACATGCTTTGTGCGTGTAGATGCTAAACATATTAAACAATTGTAAACTGGAAGCTGGAAACCAGCCATAGCATCAGTAAGAAACGCAGGACTGCTTTGTATAAAGTGGCAGATGAAATCCTTCTGTTGTCACATTGTGGCCTCATCTCAGCATCTACCTCCTCAGTACTTCAGTGAACGAATGTGAAAATTCCATCTCATCTGTTCACTGTGTCAACTCATGTTGTTATTCAATCTCTTATCATCTTTTTTAGAAGACATAACAAGGCAGAGATGTGCATGGGTGAAACTATGATTGAAACCAGAGGAAAGATGAGTGAAAGTGATCTGAGGAGATTATGTGCCTGCGTGTCAAGTGCTCTCCTTCCAAGAGTAGTTAAAAGCTGTTTATTTCACTTTAGTCTGCAGCACAGTAAAAATAACTGCACACACAGCTGTAGTGTTTAAAGACTTTTTGTTCAGTGTAAAGCATTACAAATAGTATAGATGATAATGTATACCACATGAGCTTATTTGATTCAAAGTCCAGATGGATCAAGCTCTAGTTCATTTATATGGGGATGTCCAAAGCCAAGACTAGACCATTAATGCAGTTATTTTAAATGTAGAGTGTTTCATCTCTCAAAGTTGGTCCCCTATGGCACCGGAACCAAAACTTGTCATAAACACAGTTCACTTGTCTTCTGATTTTATCCAAATGAATCCTTGCAATCCTTGAAATATACAGACCTGTCTCTCATTTGTGTTGTTCCCAGCAGCCTTCATCTTCTCTGTTCTTTGAGAGTGATTATTGTGGATAAAAAGTACATCTGCTGTGGTGCACACCCTTTTTTTTTTCCCCAGAAAAATCTTTCCATTTCCTCCAATCTAGTTTGAGGCAGGCCTTAAACTTTACAGCAGTTCATGAACAAGCCTGATGTGAAATACATACTGGAAGTCCATAGGCATTCTAACAATATATGCAGATGTGTAAACATACACGCTCGTCCATGCACCCTTGAAGTGTAGCCTTTCATGATGAATCATGTTTGTGTCAGTGCATCCGCACATGTGGGCCACATTGTATTGTAATCACTTGACTACGCTGAACATGCAAAAACCATTTGAGCATCCAAATGCGCTGTTACTGTAAATTCATACAGAATAAGAGTTGACTCCCGCTTGTGTTTTTAGATGTTAGTGTACTAATCACTCAGAGGAGGCTCCCCTCTCCACTGACTTGCTCACTTAACTATGGAAATACCTCATCCTCAAGCAATTACAACCTTGCCAAGCAGCAAATATACCAAACAGATGTCCATTTCCCTTCTCGCGAGGCATGAGGGCTAATCGGGGGCTGATCTGCAATTGAATCTGTCAGCCATTTTTGGGCCTCAGTTTGACTCGCATGTAACCGGCTAATTGCACGGGTCATTTCACCAGTCATTATCGGCCATCATGAAACTGCAGCCCCAGGATGGCTTGTGGGAGGGAGGAGCTGACAGCTGGAACTGATGTCTGATTTGGGACATGGCTGCCGGTGTAGTAATTAGCAGGAAAAAAGAATGTCCTGACTTGACGCACTGACAAGGAGAGTGGGGAGATTAGCAGTAATGTATTCTGCATTTGCAAGTGCTTTAATGTCATAGTCAAAGACTTGTTTCTTGCCATGATAGATGTGCATGGTTTGAGGGATGGTAATATCGGTCAGTCAGTTGGTCCGGACTGAAATATCTCAACAACTATTTGATGACTTGGCATTTAATGTGGTGCACTATGGAGAATAACTCCTAATGTCTTTGCTGATTCCTTCACTTTTCTCCCAGGGCTGTGGTCTAGTCAAAATTTGTCATGGCATTTGTATCAGTCTTAGCTTTTAGTATTTAGTTTTTGTGTTAGTCCTAACACACTGAACTAAGATGGTGAACATGGTAAACATTCTACCAGCTGATCATTATCATGTTAACATTGTCACTGTGAGGATGGTAGCATGCTGACTTTATCATTAGGCGCAAAGCACGGCTGCATCGAGGTTCAGAATCACAACAAGGCTGCTAACATGGCTGTTTTATTTATGTCAGATTGATGTACAATAACAGCTATTTCTCCAGCAACTGCCATGGTTAGGGCTCAGGAGCAGGGGAGGCTGACCAGGTTTAGACTGAAAAGGTCAACTTTAACCACAGAAGGGCTTGGTTCACTTTGGATTCACTTAATTTAGTATGTGTATATTAACATTTAGTACAAGAAGTTACCAAAAATAAGAAAATAACCAACCATACTTGTTTAATTGTTATCAAATCAGCTCCCTGACGTCAGCTTAACGTAGTTTGACTGCAGAAGTAAGAGGTTCCCTTTGCTGATGATTTTATAGCTACTTATGGATTTGGGTGGATCATTGAATACATGATAAAAATCACCTCCTTGGTGTGCCACAGCGGTGCTTAGAGAGTAATCCACACCATATGTAGACGGGTGCTGCTGGAGCCTCGGGGTGAGAGTGATCAGGCTTTGGAAGCTGTGAGTGGAGTGGATGCCGTCTGCTGAGCTGAACCACTGGGAGTTGGCTCAGAAACGTTAAAGTGGGGTCAATAACAGTCGGTAAACAAATAGACCATTTACTCTACATTTGTTTTCAGTTTTCGTGATTGTAAGTAAATGACACATTTTCGTCAGCTGTATGTGGCTGTGGAAAACCTCTAAATGTCTGTTCATTAATATAAAAGGTGAAGAACAGTACAGTCGGTAAACTGGTTGAAAACACTTTACCCAGATGTGTTGATTTCTCACACATGTGCATGTAGGACTTAAATGCTGCCACTAGTGGACACTGTTTACCGCTGTTATTATCAATGTGTTACACATTGACAGCACATCAGAGGCATTAACACCTTCCAGTAATAGTTTTCTTTTTTCTTTATTTCATGTTCAACAACAATGACTTGCATACCTATCAGTAACTTCCTTTTCTGCAAAGCGACTGTGCGTATCCTGTTTTTGAAGGTAAAGAAATACATGTAGGACACTGAAAGAACTAAAACGAATGCTTATGATTATTTTTTTATATGCAGGTTGGCAAAAGCACATAACTGATCTGAATGTTTTGGAGGCTGGTGGATGATAGCTCAAATAATGACTAACATCAATTTATCTTTAGTGATCTCCATGGTGTGGTGAGAAAGAACCAATTAAAATCTGACAAAACATGTCACACCCCTTTGACTACAGGCTGCTGTTCTTCTCATCAAGTTTAACAATTTTCTAAACCACCAGTCTGGTTTATTTGCTTGTTTTTAGCTTAAAATAGAAAGGAACAAATCATGTCTTTACTTGGGACAAGGCTCTTCTGAAAGATACTCTGTGTTTCTCTCATGGTTTGAATACGTTTGCTTACCAAAAGGAAAAGGTTTTTGTTAATTTAAATTAGATTACTATAGAAAATACAGATAGATGGACTAGTTGTTTGTCTGACAATGTTACGTGAAGTGTTACGCGGCTTTGTTTTGTCAGGTGGGTTCACCTGAGAGTACGTCCCTCCCTCTCCTGTGTGTTTGTCTTTGTCCAGGAGATGGAACCAGTGAGTTCTTCACATGCATTTCAGTGTCCATCACCTGAGCCGCTGCACATCATCTCGCTACTCTTGTGTAGTTACACTTGGTGATAACCATCCTCAGTTGTTCGATTGTCGAGATCCTTTTGCCATGTTTACAGTTTAGCTGCAGTCGACATCACTGATCTGATGACATATCTAGAAGTTTTACCCAGTTTTGGATACACTGAAAACTGGTCTTCAGGTTTGGGTTTTCAGTCAGTTGTCCCTAATATTGAACATTTCTTTTATTTCATGACTCACAGTACCCAGATTCTGTTTTTGCTGAAAACATTTGTCATAACAGGAAACACTGAAAACTGACTTAAGCTCTAACTCCACTGAAGACATTACTGTTTCATTTCTTTCAGGTCTGTCACAAGCTCCAACTGCCAAACCCTGGACCGGGTTGAAATGTAAAAGAAGGTTCTTTCATATCGGTGCTCAAGTGTCAAAATTGATTTTTATAAAATCAAGAACAGGTGAAGATTTGGCAAAAATAAGTGAGAACACAAGGTCCAGAAAACATTTGAGCTGTATTATTTTGAAGTAACTGAGCATGACATTGTCTGCACCCTGCTGATAACATTTCATTACCAATGACACAAGAAAAGCTTTAGTGTGTGTCAAAATGTAGGATCATAATTGCAGAAAATCATCTTCCCTTTGTCCACACTGTGGAGCTTCTCTAAAGTGGCAATGATGATATTTCACTCACAGTATCTCTCTCTGGCCTCTGCAGAGGTGTAGTTCTCTGGCTGTTCCTGTGGAATGTTTTTTGTTGATTGGATGATAATAGCAGGTGAATAACCTGGAATAATGAGATCACATTTTACCTCTGTGACCCACAGAGTATATAATTGATGTCACATGTGAATGTGAAGAAGGATGGAAGCAAGTAGAACAGAAATTGACAGAACCGTACATTGCACAGTAAGACTAATATTATACTGTATTTTGTCTGAAGGTCTTTGATTATGGTTGGCGGTGTGATTTTCTTTTGGTCATCATTGGTAAACTGACAGCTGCATGTCATGCTTCTGATTTGAAATGACCAACTATACTTGATTTGGTTGTCTGACTAGGTCTATGGAATTGCTGTGTCATCTCAATCTAAGCACAGATATTCAGAGAGCTCCTATTACTACACCTGTTAGGAGCCAATATTCAGTGTTTTAGCACTGGTCACATGGAAAAAATGAGAGCTGTCATCTCATAACCCAACTCGTGCGTATGAAATAATGTCCTGTGAGTAACACATGACAGCTGCGTTTTCAAGATATTCACCTTCAGCAAGTCTCAGCCTCAGGTTAATAGCACCATTCTACCTTTACAATACAAGCTGTCAGACAAATTCTGATGGTATGATCTGAGATATACTGTAGCTACACAGAAGGAGTCATTATAAAAATGACTGCAATGAACATGTAAAACTACTCGAGGTGTCCACAGTGGTTATCACTGTGTATTACAAGACCCGAGTTTCTTTTTCTTTTTTTCTGTAGCTGACTGTGGATCAGGGCAAAAATGTTGGATCAGAATTAGATAAAAGGATTTCCACATTACTCTGTATAAATGAATGGCTTGAGTAACTGCTCAATTTTACATACTCATTTTGGATGAAGGTGGAATATTACGGACTTGGAAAATTAGGTCTAAGTAGACCACCAACAGAGTGAAAATGAAAATGGCTTAAGAAACCAGCCTGGTTTCTGGTTTCTGGTTAGCCCCATGTGGTAGCTCTAATATAATATAATACTATAATAAAAAAACCCACATGAAAAAAAATTTCTGCAGGACATGTGATGAGTAAAATTGCGTTTTCTCCAGTTTTCATAACAGTGGAGGCTGTGGACAACTTTGACTTGCACTTTATCAGTGTTAATAGTGCCTGGTACTGGTGTGCGCCCATTGTTCCCAGTCCTCTGTCTTTAGTGCTCCTTGATAAGAAAAATGCTTCTCTGATACCATAAATCTGATCTCTCCTGCAAACACCATTTTCTCTCTCTCTCTCTCTCTCTCTCAAATACACACGCACGTGAACATTGTGACTTTACACACGCGCGCGCAGACCACTCTTGTTCAAACTTTACTTCTGTTTCTTTTTCTTCAGGCTGCCACCACAATTAATGGCTCGTAATCAGCTGGACTGTTAGTGACACATTAATGAGCACAGAGCAGCTGCTATAGCCAACATGAATTAATGGTTTCATTGTTTTGCCATTTTGGTCATTGTTGTCATTGTTGTGCACACAGGCAGTCAAACACACACACACACACACACACACACACACACACACACACACACACACACACACACACACGGTATTAATATGGAGTGTTTGTTGCTTGAGCACCTCCCCTGCCTCTGCGTCAAGACATGCTCTCCATCTGTGTCCAGTGTGCGGATTAGACGCTTATTATCCTCTTAGCTCTAAATGGCCCCACGTTCCTGCACTTCGCTGTCCATCTCATCTGCTGTCTAAGACGCGCCTGACACGAAAGCGAGATTCCTGCGTAAAAATGATCTCGCCTACCATTCAGTTGCTTTTAGTCGTTGCGCTTTACGCGTGAATTGTCGGGACAGCCTTCTCCATCGTCTGTCAGCGCGCCTGTCGGGGCACTGTGGCAGTCTGTCCGTTCGTTAATGTGTCCGACCCACTGATCTTTTGCAAACTGTAATCTTATCAGTGTCAAACCGTAGCTGCCCTTTCCTCTCGGGCAGTATCTGCCTGCCTTTGGATGGCGTTAGCGCCAGAATCTTGATAAAGACGGTTTTTGTTTTGTTTTTTTTTTAAGAGAGAAAAGTTTTACCAGCAAAGGGATCAGTTACATTTACAGTTACAGGTGCGTTTGAATGTGTCTTAAAATGAACATTTGACCGTTTAAACTTTCGACCAGAAGAAGACATGGAATCTACATGTAAAGGAAGGAGTCTCCTGTACTTACTTCTCTTTGCAATATGCGCGGCCAGCGTTTGCTTTTGTGCTAGAAGATCAAATGTTCGGAGATCTGGTAAGTTCATCAGCTCAAAACAAGCATGACAAGGTTTAATATTATTATTATTATTAATAACAATACAAATAATAATAATAATAACTAATATATTTGAGATATATTGAGAATGTGGATGAGGGAAACTTTTGTATGTGCTCATCTTTTCTTTCATTTGATTACATTAAGTATCTTTAAACCTGCTTTAAAACTTTGTCAGGTCACATTTGAATTAACGTAGCGGCAATAATTCACATTAACAATCTGTGTGACACCTTCAAACTTGTGAAGTGCTTAAACTTTGGTTCATGGCAATAAAAGATTCAAGCAAAAATAATATGGTTGCTGGGTGCTCATCATTAGGAAAACATACCATCATCATAATGTCATCTCCATTATACACATCCCTGCTCATACAGTATAAAAGTGATTATTCTGTATCAAAGCTCACTGTGCAACATGTTGCATGTTGCACCCCACTGATCAGCAGCATTAGCTCCATTTGAACAATAACCAGTGAACTGCATTTATCTATATAAACTGTAATTTAAATTACATTTGAGGCAGGACTGTTGTGGCTTAGAGGAAAGGGACATGCAAATGAATTCTTGAAAATTTGTGTTTTCTTGATTAAGAAAAAAACAAAAACTGTAGCTTAAATATATTTTCTGTGAAAATTAAAAGATCTTAGAAAAGGAGAAATAACGGTAATATTCAGCTCTAACTCTTTGCCTCTTTGGGCAAAAAATCCTTGTTGATTTTGTCATTTCCACAGTGTCTCTCTCTGTCAATGTCTCTCTCCCTGTCTCTGTCTTTCTTTGTTATCCTGTCACCCTGAACACTTTTTCCGTCCCAGTTTCGTTCCTTTTCCCCCTCTTTCTCTCTTTCCATCACTTCCTTTTTCTCTCGCTGTCACTCTCTCTGACTGTCTGTTGTGTTTCTCCCCCACTCCTTCAGTCTCTCAGACCCACAGGCCTTAGCAAGCTGACTATTACATCTGTCTGTCAGCACAGAAAACTCACCACAGTTGAGACTGCCATATACAGAGGACGGCTGTAGGTCTGTCCTCATGACTTCCAGTGACATTTGTACTTGTTGTTTGTTTTGAGGTCTTTCAAGCCTCATTCTAAGGGAGGGGGGGATGTCAACAGGCATCGATGTCCAGATGAATCACGTCAGCCTTTAAATAACAAAAATGGTTGAATTTGGAAAGCGTTAAAATTGAATGACAATGACACCTCAAAGTGGTCTCACTTTTCAGGATTTTGACAGCTTTTTTCCCTGGTTAGAATAACCTTTTGAATTATTTATAGAACCATTCAGTAGCTTTATTTTTTTTACACTTATTATAATGTGTACCTAAAGCTATTACCTTGTCACAGTATGCATGCATTTTAATTGATCTTTTCCATCCCCTCACACTCAGTACGTGAAACTTAATTTGGTGAAAGACAATGAAAATGTGAAAACAGATTTTCCCTTTGTCAGTGTTAATGTATTATTTCATAATTCATGCTGAAGAGGAGCACAACAGCATGTGTCTTCATGCTCATTCATTTTTGGATGACTCAGACCTGGAAAGAGCAGCACTTCTACATGACTGACTCGAAAAGTGGAGATGTAGAATCAGAGTGATAGAAAGAAGAAACCTGAATTTAAGATTGTTGATCAAGTGAGAGCAAGTTTAATGAGAGCACCTGTTTGTTTTTTCCGTCCCTAGTTGTATAAATGTGTCAGAAGCATTGACATCTCAACATAAATGAAAAGCCCAGTGTTTTAACCTGCACCCCATAATGGATTAAAAATGGCTTTATATTTACTTGTTTGAAGCTGACAGGAATGAACATATATAAATATAAATGACAAAGATACATTTGGGGTCATTTAAAGACTGTCACCATTATATAATTTGTCCATCAGAGAGTACTGAAAAGTATTATTTTTCTTTTCAAATGCAAAATGTCCGTCTCAGCACATATCTAAGTCCCATCTTAAAAAAAAAAAAAAAGATGTGTACTATTTGCATTATGGAATAGTTTCAAATCTTGAATACGCAGATTAACTATATACTGTCTATTATACAAATGCTGACACAAAATACTTAAAATTCCTATAGTAGTTGAGCTCTTATTTGGACAATACTTCAACCTGAAATTTTCCCATCTCTACAGATATCCTAAGTGATCAGTTGTGGCAATTTGCCAATCTGGTCTAGTACATGTGTTTGGTGCATTTGGAAAAGGCCAATGTGTAAGATACTGTATGAGATGCTGCAATTGTTGCTTTATGCTTTATCTAAAGTGCACTGTTTCATATGATTATGGACTTATTGGCCTCACTGAACAGGATCTTCACTATACTATGAAACCATTTGCACCCAGGCTTGGTAAGAAAAGTGATCTGACATGACAAAAACAAGCTCAGTACCGTGTGACAAAGTTTAGCTTTAATCAACGCAGGTGGTGACTGCTACAATCAGGGCTTACTGTAGCTGTGTGCGCTGCGCTTCAATACTACAAACCTGTATAAACCTGACTCGACGGCTGCTGATACGAGCTCTTGAACAGAGTCGCTGTCCAAAGGAAGGTGAAGAGACAGTTTTAAATCTCAGGGTTCAGGGACCAGAGCCAGTGCTTATTAGCCTGTTAGCTTTAGCCTGTGGATATCACTCCTGCTACCTATGGACTTCGGAAAGATAGTTAAGCGTGAACATTGATTTCATAAGTTATCATCTTAATGTAGCATACAGCTTCATATCATATCAGGTCCATCATTTGGTCAGAGAGTATTTCTGAATGGCATCTTGCCAACTGGTTCGGATGGTTGTGTTATCACAATTTAACATAATAATTTTTCCAGTTCTATTAAAGAAAAAACAAATATTAATCGTTTTTATCATTTCCAAAAAAGTGTCCAGCTCAGCACAAGCACAGCTTCGGTAGCTACTCAAGAGGACACCTGAGGAGGCACCTACAG
The DNA here is from genome assembly GCF_002814215.2 of Seriola lalandi dorsalis. Taxonomy (NCBI): domain Eukaryota; kingdom Metazoa; phylum Chordata; class Actinopteri; order Carangiformes; family Carangidae; genus Seriola; species Seriola lalandi. The sequence goes on from NW_019525077.1 coordinate 3,018,113, forward strand.
GACCAGGGTCAATATCTAATCTACTCATACTGACCAAACATAATCCATTAGTTTCAGGGGTTTATGTTAAGATTTTCAGGATTCATACAGATTAGAGAACAGTTTAATTCCAGTCCCTCTGAGTATTATAAATTGTACCCAGACCTATCTTTCACTTGAAACACCACTGTAAGCCGCTGTATGTTGATGGCCATAAAGATGATGATTTGAGAGAGTCAACTCTATCTGCTCTAATTCTGTGAGTTCAGCTCACCCGTACATTCGCTGGGCCACACCCCTGGGGAGATATGGATGATCGGGGAATTCAGCTGACATATTGCATTATCTGCTCGGATGGAAGAGCAGGGAGAAAGGTACGAGAAAGGAGTGGAGATGCCAACAGGAGAGGAGTCAGGGGGACAGGACGGGAGTGAGGTCGGCATAGGAAGTGAAGAGTCACAAGAAATAAAGAGGAGAGAAAAAGGAAAGTGGAAAAGAGCAGTGTTGTAGCTACATGAGATTTCAATTTACTGAGTTCTGCTTCGCTATATTTAGTTTTTGTGTGATCTTTATGTCAGTCTATGCCAGCGATGTCTTTCTTTTTATCACTTAGACAGAGAAAGGGCAATTATGGCTAATATTTACCTTTTGAACTAAATCCCAACTAAGTGCAAATCCTAGAAAGAGAAACTACTAACAATCTCAATCTATCACTAACTGTGCACTGTGCAGACACCTTTTTTCAGGTCATATCAGAATCTACTCTTAATTAAGTAAATTCATTTAAAAAAAATTCATTTAAAATGTATCATGTTCAGCTACTGTATATTGTTATCAAGCATTTTAAGGAGTCTATTGATCTGGATGTAGCAATCATCCGCTATGTGCAAATATTTTGACATAAAGTGTATAACCATGAGGCTCTGAGGGCACTTGTCTGCTCGTTCCTCCATTAAAGCTTGGTAATGCATATACAGTAGGTCATCAGGAGCACTGATGATCTACAGCTATAGATATTTCTCTCTCTTGCTCCCATAAGAGCCTCCTGAAGTATTTTCAGGCCACGGTTGAACACTGGAAGTGAAATCACAATCCCCTGTAGTGCCACAGAAGTGCCTTGGATTTAATAACTCAGGCCGTGAAAATAATGACATCTGAAGTAAGCGTCAGTTGATATTATAAGCCAGCATGTCAAACTACAGGTTATGTCATCTCAAATGGTCCTTTTTTCCACTGTTCAAATATACTCAGGTGAAATCCAGTGTAGGTTTTGTTCAGACTGTCATTGATTATATGGAAAGATACTGCAACAGACTTGTTTTTGCATGGAACTATTGACAAGGCTTTTCTGACCAGGCAGGCAATTCTTGGAAGTGCAACTTCTCTACTTTTTCTGAACAATGTTAACAACTAAGAATTTGTTTTCAATTTGTTTCTGAAAATGAAATCTTCACATGGATAGGATGGGATAAATGTGTGGTCAAAAAGTGTGTATTTTATCTTTATTAAACCTACGACAATGCTATATTATAAATGGTGAGCATGTCAGCTACACAGCTATTTAAACATCCAGCAGACATGGAGCAACATTAGCAATCGATTCATGTCAATTCATGCAATATTATGTCTTTCTTTGTATTTGTATAAACCAGATCGTTTGAGTCCTCCATTAGACATTCAGCTAGAGACAATCAACTGCACAGCCTTCAGTGTACGATGGAAGATGCCACGGCGACATGTTAGCACCATCACTGGATACAAGGTACAGTCACAATTTGGGATTTTTCATTAAATAATAAAAGACTATTTCAACTTTACATCTGATATAAATATTGATTGTCTTTGATATTTTCCTATATAAAACTGTATAAAAACAGTGACATATGGGTTTTTATCTTATGAGCACATATATTTATTTTCAATTTCTTCCAGCACTTCATATTTTTTTATTAGTCTAGGTAAGATGTTTACAATCCAGTAGCCCTTGGCTGGAGGGTTTAGCAGTATAACCCTGTTGACCAACAGTCATTTCAGTCTCAAGGCTTTCTTGCCAGGTATCACATACCAAAAAGGCACAAACCCCACATGTTCCTTTTAAGAACTCTTTTTCAAAATGCATTAAAAGGTTTTCAACTCGCCAAAAAAAACCCAAAAAATAAAAACAACTTCTGAGCTACGTCACAAATCAAATTTCCTCTCTTTTTTTTTTTTTATTTTTTTTTTTTGCGTGCCCATTTTTCTCTGCAAGCCACTGACGTGGATGGACTCCCATATTTTTTTTCTGCTTTTAAAGTGCCTGTCAAACTCACTGTCCAACAAAATGACCTTGACGGCTAGATTGATATTTTGAAATTTCTGGTGTTTTGATGGAACCCTTTCACTGCCAAATGTATGCTTTTTCAGAGGCAATAGAGCTCTGAAAGATGTGGTCTCAAATCTTTATTTAGTGTCCACCCCAGGCAAGCTGTACTCAAGTACTGACAGTATTTGCTTTACTTGGTAGAGACATAATGGACATAAATTTAGTTATACGCAACGGCATGGCAGGCTTTTACTCTAGTTTTTATGTATTATTGTGGCATAAAGTGGACTGAGTCTGTCCTCTCTCCTTTTTTATTCTGACATAACTTTTAAGCAACCATACTTTTTGTTTGTTCCCTCAAGTGTTTCATTTTTTAAAATATTTTTTGAATGATCCCACAACCCAATTTCCTTCCTTCCTTCCTTCCTTCCTTCCTTCCTTCCTTCCTTCCTTCCTTCCTTCCTTCCTTCCTTCCTTCCTTTCTAGTGTTTGTTTTGAGTTAACCATTAACAAAGTGAGGATCAGTATGACTGTGTGTGCTGTGCTTTTGACCATATGTCCTCACTAAGAGGATTAGTCAGCTACCTAGCTTCCCCACGACTCGCAGATTTGTGTTCATTTAGCCAGTCACTTTGGAATAATAAAATAATCCTGTTTCTTCATAGTATTTCCTCCGTATGGTGCAGTGTTTACGTTGTCACTGCCATGTCTTGATAGTGTAGGTGCTTAAAGGTTAAAAAAAAAAATGGTGCTCTGATCCAACACAACAGATGTGACATTTATGAATGTCAGCTAAATCAAACACTACCAAAATAGGCTTGATTTTACTGGAACAGAAAGATACTTTTTCTCATACAGTATGTGTTTGTATGAGTCTTTGTCTTTGACTGTGTGGATGTTTTTCAGGTCTTCTATACAGAGATGAGGAATGGTCATCCAGTGGGTACAGCATCTTTGATGGAGGTGCCTCTAAGCCTGGACATGCTGACCACTGTGAGTGTACAGAGACTTTTAACCTGTTCCGTTCATCACTTTTAAATAAGTAATGAACATCCTTAGCTATAAGTAAAAACAAAACATTTAGAAGGTGAGGTTGGTGATATACATTTTTCTTATTGTCAACAAATGCCATGAAAAGACTAAGAAAAAGAGTGAATTGATCCTACTAACAACTAGTGTCTGCGTATCCAAAGCCTGATTTTATTCCCTGTGCCACACAGCTCCACAAAAAACCATTAAAACCACAACTCAAACTGTTGCACTGGGTGACATGTTGCTTCATTATGGTGAAAACAATCACTGAAGTTCAATTAAAGTTTATCCCATATGCACCCACCTACTGCCTTAAAACTAGAGCAGCAAATGTGTAATAGTCCTGTGCAAATGCTCTACTTAAGTAATACATGTTTAAAAACTACCTGCCCTGCCTAAAACTATTTAGTTTTGTTTTTACTTTTAATATTTGGTGAGTATTTATATTATTTTTTTGGTGACAATGACCTTCCTTTCTCACTTTCTATGAAAAACCTAAAACTACAGTACTCACCACAATGAATTGTGCCTGAATTTTGTCAGTGCTGTGATACTCAAATATTTATGGACACCTCCGCTCTTATTTTCTCAAAGGGGCAATTTGATGGACAAGCAAGCTTTGTAAGTATCTTCTAGTCTTTTTTTTTTAATGATTTAGACCCTGTGCCTGCTTTATCTTATCGCAGTTGACATTTATAGCTAGATTTGACGATGGCCACTTCCAGTAATTTTCTTTTTCGCATTGCCTCCTGTCTTTTTCCTGTTTTCTCTTCTCTCCCTCTAACCGTCCTTGCTGATGTGCTCTTGCTTATCTTTGCTTATCTATCTGTATCTCTATACCCATTCCTCCATATAAATGGACTTCTAGGATGTGGACATTGGTAACCTAAAGGTGAACACTAAGTACAGAGTCAGTGTTGGAGCTTATGGCTGGGCAGGGGAAGGTAGGCCCAGCATGCCCAGAGACATCAGCACCGCCTCACATGGTAAGAATATGTGAGTTGGAATCCATTTTAAAGCTGATGCTATTATTTGTACTGTAGTGTTGTTAATAACTCACTAAATTCAATTTCGCTCTCTGCCATCAGAAATGTGCATGCCCCCATCGCCCCCCACTCAGCCTGTTGTCATGGCTGTATCTGACACAGAGCTGGCGTTGTCATGGCAGCAAGGAGAGAGCGAGGGTAGCGCACCTGTCCTTCACTTCCTGGTGGCTTACATCAGGTCAGTCATAAATGATTGATCAACCTTCAGAAAAGTAATTGATGAAGCTTCACGTTTATGAAATTTATAAAGATCTCACCAGCACCGTGTTGCTGTCAGCACACAACGCACACAATCACAGGGACGTACATTTGAGCACACGCACTCAAAAACACACAGGTCACCCACATACAAACTATCAAACCAGCTCATCAGGTAAAGGGCAACTTGAAGTGGTCATGTCATGGAGTGAAAAGCCTTGTTCCATCAATGACTGTGTCCAATCACCTTCCTGTTCATTCTCTTTATTGATAAGCCGTTTGTTATTGGACAATTCAGAGAGCTTTTTCCCAGAACACTGCCTCCATGTATCGTCGATAACCACGCTGATCTCTTGATGAGGCCAAGCGGTGATCAAGCCCAAACTTTAGTTAAGAGAAGTTTCAGAGGTAGTTTCAGATGTAGTGGTGCAGCCATTGAAATAACAGTGTTTTAAAGCAATAGATTGAGATTTGGGGAAATACACATTCAAAAATAAATAGTAGTTTAGCTTAGCTTAGCTTAGCTTAGCATAAAGATGAGAAGCAGGGGAAAAACGTCTGGCTTTGCTCTGTCTGAAAGCAACAAAATCCACCTACCAGCATATTTAAAGCTCAGTAATTAACATGTCATATCTTCTTATTTGTTTAACTTGTACACAAAGTGAAACGTGAAAACAACAAATTCTGGTTTTATGAGGAGTTATATGTAGGAACTATATCTTGGCCATGCAGTGACTGCAGTGTCACCATGAGTCTCCCTGTAAAATCAAAACCTGTTGTTTAACAGGATACAACGTCTTAATTTGTGAGTGTTTGAGGTGCTATTGGCCTGTTTTTGACCCTTTGGAGTGAGCCAGGCGCCCTGTGTTCCTCCTCTTCCAATCTTTATGCTAAGCGAAGCTAACTGACTCCCGGCTATAGCTCCAAATTTGATAAAGAGATATGAAAGACGTAACCAGAAGTACTTCTTTCAATTTGAACATTCTCTTATGTGTAAGCAAAATGAATAGAAACTGGGACAAACAGACGCAGAATATAAATTAGGCTTTTTAACCATAAACACCATTATAATGGCAGTGTAAGGGGAATTGGGACAGGAGAAGCTTTTATGCTATAAAAAATGATGACTAATGAATTTTCCTTTTTTTGGGCAAAATATGTGGGAGTTTTTTATTGGCAGAAAAATATAAAACAAAGCATCGTATTAAGAGATAATCAGTTTTAAATTGGAATTCTTTCCAAAACTTTATCTGTGTGCATTAATGGGTGTAGATAGCTGCATATTTAGCCTCATTAATCAGTCTCACTGTCACATTGCAATTCTACAGAATACACAGCTCTCTTTTACAGTGAATTTCATGAGGTCTTTGCTGGTCTGTTCAGTGTAACCATTTGTATTTTGACATGAGGGTCAGTTGGGACATGAGAAAGAATGAACTTCATACTCTAGTTGTGTCCAGCCTCACACACATCAATGGTATATGCGCACGCACACACACACACACATAAAGGAACTTCCAATGTCTTGACGAGTCCTCTGGCTACAATTTCAAGGAAGTTGAGGTCAGAACTAATTTGCCCAGAGTCCTTTGGTGATTTGCCAGACACAAATAAAAAAGGCAGATAGAATTTAAAAATGCCCCCATAAGAGTTGTTTTTAAAAGAAAATAAGAAAAGAAAAAAGTTATAAAGACATAAAAAGAAATAAGCTTTAAAACACAGTAGTGTTGCCCTTCATGGTGTGAAGTTAACACCCTGCGACTGAGCAAAGAGAGAGGGGGACAGAGGCAGAGAGACTGTCACTTACTGTGAGAGAGTAGATGTGAATCAGTGCCTGTTTTTTGCATGAAGTGGGGATTTTCCACACAAAAGGGCCGTGTCAGAGGCACATCTTTCTCCTCTTACATCAAAAGAGGTCTTGCTGAAGGGAGACATTGAGTGATGATGAAGATGACTCTATTCAGCAGATAGCTGTAGCTCCAGGCGCCCAAAATCAACACACAAACATAGTGTTTGAGATGGAAGCTGGAGATGATAGCCAAAACAAATAAAGTCCAGGAGATCATCACTTTATTCTTTGTTTTACTTTTCAATGTCTGTTTAAAGCATGAAATAACACTTTGAGGCTTGAAGCAGCTTGAAATTAGTAAGATGATGAAAAAGAAACCTCTCAATCAATTGCTCCTTTCGATTTGTTTGAAAAGTGATTCAATATTTTTCTGACTTTGAATTATTCAGAGCTACAATTGTGAGTAATTGTTCTCTTGGCAGTCATTTTCACTGCTCATTTCCAGGTACATAGAACAGCAGGAGGAGAACAATGAAGTGACTGGTCAGAATTTTGAAAACATCCCCCACAAAAATCAGTTACACTGAAGATGTTTTGAGAATGATGATTTTTTATTTATTTGTAAAAAAAAGAAAATCAAAAAATTAGCTAAAGAACACTAGTGTTTTGTAAAATGTCACACACAGATGTGGAAATATCAGAAAACAAAACTATTTCACAAACTTTAATAGATCATTCAGTTTATGTTTGTGTATCTTTATACATGTCCTTGCTTTTTCTCAGGCCAGAAATGGACACGGAGTGGACGTATATTCGTGAGCCCATTGAGACTAACTCCATGGTTTTGAAGGGGTTAATACCGGAAACGGAGTACCAGTTTGTTGTCCGGGCGGTCAACGTGCACGGGGTTAGCCCACCCAGCCACATCAACAACCCTGTGCGCACTCTTGGTAAGGCCAAATGTTTATCTCTGAGCAAAATGTGCTGTTACATCCATCAAATCTTAGTCCCAGCTCTCTCGTTACCGTGGTTTCAACCACATTTCAAAAACAAACTCAATTTCAGTTTAGTTTCAACATTACACCCACACAGAACTAAACACACCATGCTCATTTTTGCATTGCCAAAGTTACCCTCACAATAAAAAATTTACCATGTTCAACCACACTGTATAAACCCCAGTGTTACTGTGGAGACAGTCGTCTTCTCCCCGCAGTGTGAAGCAATGATACGTTTTTGTAACTCAAAGTTTCTCTAGAATTCTCTGGGTTAGAGTCGAGGCATAATTAAAGAGAACATAATTGAAGATGAGTAGAACTTCATCCTGTACTGCATAATGTGCTTTACTTTATTTTATCTCCCACCTTCCAGTCTAAGTTACATATGAAGCTGATTATATTTGGTTTAGAGCTGAAGCATATTTTTGCTGTTATTAAAGTGTCATCACAGGGAATTCCATAATATAATGAGAAATCCTGCAATTTGGAATATAAATTTTCCAAATTTCTTACAATTTAGCATTAATTTGTGTTTTTTGGTCTTTGAAAGGCTCACAAAAACTCCTCAAATCATCATGTGAAAAATCAATAAGATAAATGGTACTAGACAGTTTGCCTCCTTCAGCATTTGCTTGAATGTAGGACAGCACCTGTCAATGTGTCAGTGGGGTTTTCTGACTGTAGCCCTGGATGGTGGAGATATAGAGCAACAGAGTCATTTACTTTATTATTTTTGATGTAGTCGGCTGCTGGTGGTGTGTGGGGGAGGGTGGTGATTGATATTAAAGCACACAAACACATACGCATTCACACAGGTGTGTGGGAGACGTACACAAATACAAAAACATGCAGTTATAGCAATGTATTAATGGATTAAAGGACCATGACAAGTAGTTTACCTACAGATTAGTGGGCATAATGTATGTATGTATGATTATTAAAATGAAACTGCCTTGTAGTCACAGTACACACAGGCCACCCCGCTTCACACGCTATGTTAGCTGTCACACTGTTGTAAACTGCTCTGATTGAACTAAGCCCCTTCAGTCCTGCTAGACTGCACAGAGACAAAGACAAAGCTAGAAGGATGGACGGAGGGAGAGATAATATTAGAAGTTAAGAATAATGTCAACGAAAGTTCCATGAAACAAGATAAATCGAGTCAGTCAGAGAGACACAGAGACAGACGGACAGAAACGAAGAGATAGAGAAGCGTGGTTTCTCAGCAGGGGATGAAAGCGGGTTACGTCCGAGTCTCATCAGACAGGATTAAGGACGGAATGCCAGACCCCTTCTCTGCCCGTCCACACCCTGATGGACACACACACACACACACACACACACACACACACACACAAGCTATCACTGAGAGAGCGACAAGAAAAGTATGTCAGTCAGTCAAGCCCACCCCCGCTGTTCACTCAAGCAGCGGTGCATTGTGTGTGTGTGTGTGTGTGTGTGTGTGTGTGTGTGTGTGTTTTCATAGTGGTTAGAAAGAGGGTGGTATGGATTGAGGGGGATTGTTACACAACAGCAGATTAGTTTTCTGAGGGCTTTTTGGGCACCCCCCCCCTCCATGTATGCCAGCACTCAGTATTCAGGACTTAATGTTATTAGGCTGTGCAAATTAGCACTTTAAATCTTGGCATCTATTCAAGCTTAAAAGTCAAGTTTCCATGAGATGTTTGACAAATGAAATTTTATTTTATTCGTATATGTTGTCTAATATCACTCCACAACACTACATGGGGAATGATACTGTACAATGCAGATAGATGGGGAGGTGGAATGGCAAGGAGAGAGGAGGGAGGGGATGCTGTTATGTAAGCTAAGATTAATCTTCCTCAGCGTAGCGTGGATGCCAAGGGAGGTGTTATATTGAACATGCACTCTATTGTTTTTTCAACTTTTTGTTCTGAAGTGTTCATCTAACACTAGTAATAATACACTCAGTATAACTGAATAAAGTATGATATAAAATATACAAAAATGTATAGTGTGTTTTTAAAAAGTAAATTTAACATAGGGCTTACTATATAGTATTGTCCAACACATATGCACTAAATGTATGTGTGTAAATGTGTGTAACCAGTGTTGGGGACTAGTAAACTTCTTGTAATTGAACTAATAGTTTAACTACATTTTTCAAAAGTTCATATGTTCATATGTGCATAGTGATTCAAGTAGTTAAAATACTTTTTTTTGCCATTTTTGTGTAGTTACAAAAAACTATTTTGATTATTTTTTACATTACCATTGCTTCTCTACTATAACTGAACCCCCTGTGACCAGCCCCGACCACTGTGAAGGCAGCCCAGATGATGCATTTGTCAGGCAGTCACCTCCACACTTGACCTTTTGTGTAGTGCGTGTTTAGAAGCCAAGGTCAGGCGTCGCCACACAGTGACAACATCATCATGGATAAACCTCCATGGCCATACTCCAGCAGCTATTGTATGCAAAACCAAAGTGACATTCCTTTCACTTTCCCATAAGTAGTTGGGTATTTATTTTCTTGGTTTATGTATGACCTGAGAACAATAAGGCACTTTTTGCAATAAACTCAGCTGAATGGCATTTTTTGCCATCATGTAACTTTTTTGTATTATATTTTGTTATATTTCTTATCACATGTTCTTTGTCAATTTCATAATTTTTTTTACAAAGTAGTTTGAACTACGTTTTCTAAGTAGCTTTAATTAGTTAAACTAGATTTAATTCTAGGGTAGCTTTGCTGCAGTTCAACTAGTCGCTTACAAAGCTACAGTGTGCTTTCAAAGTAGCTTCCCCAACACTGTGTGGAACAACACATTTAGTTTATTGAGGACAGGGTTATAGCAGCTGTTTGGGCTTTCAATCAGCTAACCTACCTTTATCAGATTGGTTGATTAGGTAAAAAAAAAAAAAAGAATAACTAACTAATTAATGTTGCAAAGCATGATTTTTGGCAGTGGTTTTAAACCACGCTCACTGTACTCACTGTCTGACTTTGTCTTTGCACATTATGAGCTCCCTATGGCACTGTTTTGTATCGAGGAGACACCTTTCAGTACGTGGTGCAGCAGCAGGGGTACAGGCTAACAGGTAGACCCACTCGGCCAACAGCAGCTGTATACTCATGTCTATCATCATCATCATCATCATCATCATCATCATCATAATCATCATCATCAGTGAAATATGGTCACATTTTCCACAATAGGATCAGTCATTATAGAAAGAGCCATCGTTCTTCAACATCTTCAGTGAACCAGTCGTTATTGTTTGTTGTTTAGCTCATGTTCATTGTTGTGTTACTTTGCTGTGACTGAAATATCATTGTCGCACATGATGGTGATACTGCAAATGGAGGAAAAGTCCAAACCTGCACCAGTGGTGGTCATGTAGTATCCGTATAAAATCTCATTTCAACACTGGGAAAGAGGGATTGGTTTTAATGAGCACCAGCCTGCCACTTAAAAAAGAATGATACAGTAAAAGAGAAGACGAAGAGGAGAAATAGGACATAATTATTGATAATAGATATATTTACAGGTTTTCAATGGACGCTGTGAATACAAGCGGAACACCTGTTTTCACAGTCTTGAATTTTAATGAATTTTCCTGCTACAAAAACAACATGAAGTAAATTTGGACTTAACTGTATGTTTGCAGTGTCACTCCTTTACGTCTTGTTCTCTAACCATGTGATTCTCTGACCTCCATTTACTGTGTTCAACTCATGACTTGTATTTGTGGACATGTGTGTTTCCCTTCATTTCACTGCTGTCACCATTTAAGTCCTTTCACAGCATTTAATAACAGACATGGAATAATCCTCATCGACATCCTTAACAGGTGCATCAGAAGTTGGCAGTGGGGATTATGGGCGTTACATCACAGACTCCGGGATCAAAGATGACGATGGCTTTGACATTGATGACTCCGATTATGATATCTTTATTGAAGAGGTGGGTTTTTACATGACAGAGTTGGATAGTGATAATTAGAATTTCATTTTGAGTTTATTCAGACTCTTAAATCAAATTAGATTATAGATAAAGGTGAAATTAGCTGCTGAACACATTGGTAAAAAAGAAGTGATGGCAATTGTGAGTGAACCTGTGACACTCTAAAATAATTCTCTATCCCTCCTTTCTGTTGTTTCTTTACTCCTCTGCTTCCTAGTTGAAGCCATTCCCAGGTATCAGTCAGGACAACAGGAAGTCCCAGCTCCGTTCACGTTCTGGTCCACCGTCTGGTCGGAACGTTGTTTACCGTATGAACACCATCGCTCCTCCCAATGTCACTGTCCCACCAGTTTCCACCACCACCACCACCACCCCCATCTCGTCCATCTTCCCAGACTTCTCAGATCTGGTCTTCCCCACCACTTCAGAGCCTAGTACCAATCCTGACACCACAACTACTGCCCCACTTACCACTACCAGGTATGATGTACCTTAAAAGCCCTGGCCTACCGTGGTTTCTGTTTTCACTGATGTTGTTGCTGCGATGTTTTTGATTGAAAAGATGTCAGTGCTGTTTATTAGTTAGTGGAGAAGGTAACAGCCGCTCTCTTAATAGCAAAGCTGATCATTAACATGTTTTTTTCCTATGAAGAAAAAAAAATGGGTATCAGGAAGGTTTTTTTTTATCTCAATAAAATATCTGTTCTTATTGATGTTCCTCTTGCTCTTTGATTGTGAGGTTGTTGTATCTCCTGGCTTTCTGCTCCTAAAAGCCAGCTACAGTTTGCTTTTTTCATGCTCTTCCACTTAATTATTTGATTTAAGATGTTGATTGGAGCAGTGCAGTGAAATGTCACATCAATTTAAGCTGTCACTCTGGTTGTAATGTACAGCTTCAACTGGAGAAAATATACGCTCGCCTGACTATACTTAATAAGTAATATTGAATACTTTTTTTTTATCCTGGTTGTTTCTTTCCCTAAAGCACAGAGGGAAAAGTATCTATGAGGAAAAAGCAAATGTAACCTTTAGATAAACCTGAGGACAGAACAATACAATAAATGCATTGAAGACCTAATACCCAATTTGCACTGTAAAAATCCTGTTTTCTCAGAAGACTGAAAACTAAACTTCTTTATCTTTTTTCCTGTTTGGATCCACCCCAGCATCACTGTGCCCACCACCACTACCACCCCAACCATGTCACCCTGGAAAGGTGACATACCTCGCATGTATGACCTGACCTGCGATGATACTGTGTGTCCCCCCGACAGCTTCTGTCTCAGTGATTATGACAGTGGAGGTTCACGTTGCCACTGTAACCTCGGACGAAGAGGGGACACTTGCTCCGAGGGTGAGAGAAGCGTAATACATTGTCTGCCTTACTTTTTGCAGCTGTTCCCACCCAGCTCTGTTATCGTGAATTTATCATGATTTTATCCTTTGTTCCTCTTCAGTGATATCGGTGAACTTTCCCAGGTTCTACGGCTACTCTCACATGACTTTAGAACCCTTGAAAAACTCTTACCAGACCTTTCAGATCACTTTGGAGTTCAAGGTGAGGGAGTGAGCTGTTTTTACACCTTTTGTGTTTTTGTCCCGACAATGATGAAAAGGTATTTGAGACAGTTTCTCTCTGGTGCAGTCAGACTCTGAGGATGGCTTGCTGCTTTACTGTGGAGAGAACGAACACGGCCGTGGAGACTTTACCTCTTTGGCTCTGGTGCGAGGCAAGCTGCACTACAGGTGAGGAAGAGTGACTCACATTTTGCATATCCAGTGTATCACTTATGGGTTAAGAAACAATTAAACGCAACCACACATCAAAGGCTAAATAAGAAATACAAACTACATTTCGATATAATGTTAGCTTTTACATAATGTTGGTCGAAAAAAAAACAGATGTAAAATAAAGGTTTTTAAGAAAACTGTTTCAGGAATACTGCTAGCAAGTATTCATTAAAACTAAACAAAAAACCAAATATAAATATAAAACTCATGACTGATGTAAGATTTAATGATGCATTTCTATGTGATTTAGCTATAAAAACATTGCACCTAAAATGTATTTTACTCATTTTAAGCACTATACATCTTCAGTGAGCTGTTGCAATAAGCACTAACAGAATATACATATGATACAGTGTGCCAAAAGTTAAGCATTTTGGGAAATACACTCTCAGTCTCTCCAATACGAAGGTACAGCAATGGTCGGTTAGCTTAGCTTAGCATAGCACAAAGCCTGGAAACGGGGATAAACAGCACTTTCTTACAGGAAAAAATTAAGGGGAAATTTAGGGGTTCAAGGATGCTCATCATTTGAGCTGTTTACAGCATATTCTTCATGAATATATACATAATAATTACCTCTTTCATCTTTGTCTCTACAGGTTTAACTGTGGTACAGGAGCAGCGCAGATAGTTAGCGAGAGTCCTGTAGTTCTTGGTCAGTGGCACACAGTAACTGTCTTCAGAGACGGCATGAGCGGCTGGCTCCGTATGGACAACGACACCCCTATATCTGGACGCTCACAGGTAACAATAAGACATACAGAGCTTCAGCACGTGTTTATTTTAATAACAAAGGATGTGCCGTCCATTATTAATAACATTGGTTTAATGTACCGAGTGTGTTCATAGTAATAAGGGATGTTCTCTTCACCCTTGATGCTTCAGGGACAGTACACGAAGATCACCTTCCGCTCGCCGCTGTATGTGGGGGGATCCCCGAGTGCTTATTGGCTGGTCAGGGCGACGGGGTCAAATCGTGGCTTTGTTGGCTGCATTCAGAGTCTGATCATCAACAACAAAGCCACAGATATCAGACCCTGGCCTCTGGGCAGAGCTCTGAGTGGAGCTGATATAGGTGAGGAAGCATACAGTATACATGTGAGTTTGTGAAATGAGTTCTTTCCACATTACTCATAATACACTGGTTCTCCTCTCAGTTAAGTAGTTTAGAGGCAGATTTAGAGTCTAAACTAACTTATTTTGGGCTTCATACATAAATAATTTTAATAAAGTTAGACAGCTTTATTTGAATTTGAATGAGTTTGTTTATTCATTGCACAGTCCAAGAGTATATCATGGTTCAGCGTTCAACCTTTGGTTAAAGCTGCAACCATAGACACACAAACATGTTAATGTAAGAACAGAGAAAATATCTGCTTATTATATCTAAATTGTTCACCACTTTAGATCATTCTCTGACACAATGACAGAAAAAATTGTTTTTGATAATTAGATTTTGCCAGATATAAATAGATTTTTTCGCTGAATCAGGAAGTAGAAATGTTTGGGAAATTATGGCTCCCAGAGGATTTTGTAAAACATGATTTCATGAAAGCAGTAAAAATATAAAACACTTGCCATCTTAAAATTCCCTTTTTACTTAGTGTGTGACATGAAAGTTGGAAATAATGCAACCACTGAAACTGTATTTGTTTCCTAAATATATCCATGTTTTTCCAGTTATGTGTGTAGATACATGTGCTGAGTCTGGCCTAATCCGCTCATATCTCCTTGCCACTCTGTACCAGGTGAGTGCAGCGACACTGTGTGTGACCTGGTCAGCTGTGCCAATGGCGGTGTCTGTTTTGCAAACCGTGCTGACGGCTACATCTGCCTGTGCCCACTCGGCTTCAGGGGAGAACTTTGTGAAGAGAGTGAGTCAACTGTATTTTCTCACACCCACACAAATAACAGACACTTGTCTTGTTTACAAGAGGAGTTTTGTGCCTCTGCAAAAGCAGAAAGTCTCTTTGAGGTTTGTTCTTACTCGACGGCTGTCATAGACTGTCACACACACCTTTTAAGGTAATTACTGAACGGTTGAGTGCAATATGAAGAAAATTGGTTGAGATGAGGATTATTATTTCTAATATAGAGGCAGAGGAATTGATTGCATGTCAGACCAGCCTTCAGACAATACAACCTACCACTTTCTTTTCCTCCTCCACATGTCCTTTCTTTCCATTTCTTCTGTTCTCACCGACTTCTTCCTTTTCCTCCCCTTCACTTTTAATCATTTTAATGCTCAACGCCTCTTCTTCCCCCATGGCCCAAATCCTTTTTCTTTCCTCCCGCCTGTTCTTTTCTCTTATCTTCTCTCAAACTCCTCAGGTTTCTCACTGTCCTCACCACTCTTCAATGAGACAGTGTTTTCGTACGCTGTCCTCCCCTGGCCTCAGTCCTCTCAGAGTTATCTGTCCTTCATGGAGTTTGAGCTGACGTTTCGACCATCGATGCCCGACGGGATGCTGCTGTACAGTGATGACGCAGGCAGTGGAGACTTCCTGGCTATAAACCTGGTGGACAGATATGTAGAGTTCAGATTTGACTGCGGATCCGGAGGATCGGTCATAAGGTACTGGATAGATCCGCTCTTATTGTAGTATGTCTCTTTTATTTTCGTCTTCAATTTAGATTTTCTAACTTGATGCTAAATGTGATGATCTGTGCAACAGGAGTGAGGAGCAGATCAGTCTGGACACTTGGCACGAGCTGAAGGTGTCCCGCACAGCAAAGAGCGGTATCCTGCAGGTGGACAGCCAGAGGCCAATGGAGGGAATTGCTGAGGTAGTTTCCTTCCATGTGTCTTGCATAAAGCTGGTTTGATTTTTTGACCACAAGAGGGCAGAAAAACCTTATAATAAACTCAGCAACAGAGCATTCACACACACTTCATTAAGTTCTGATGTTAAGGCACACTTTCAGCAGAAGCAAAGCAACATGGGTGTTGCATTGAAGTCACATTTTAAATGTGTGACAGTGAATGGTCTTTTAACCCAGGTTTGGTTCTCTAACTCCAGAGAAAAATAACTTCATTTTTTTGTTTTATGGAGACGTCAAATTTGGCTGTTTAACATTGCCTGGCTCATTAAACATGACGTACTCATGACACATAACAAAAAACTGCATCTTCCATGAGTAAACTTGATGTAAGTGCAAAGTGCATGAGGAGAGGAAATTATACTATAC
Source organism: Seriola lalandi dorsalis (assembly GCF_002814215.2). Lineage (NCBI taxonomy): Eukaryota > Metazoa > Chordata > Actinopteri > Carangiformes > Carangidae > Seriola > Seriola lalandi. Next base: position 3,034,387 of record NW_019525077.1, read on the forward strand.
CTGGTCAAACATATGAATTCTTAAGCAAGTATTTTATAAGCGAAGCAGGCCCGAGTGATGCTAATATTCATGAACATATTCATTTATATGGCATAACTAGATTTATTCATGATGTTGACATAACTAATCTTTTTCTGCAGGGAGCTTTCACTCAGATCAACTGCAGTTCACCTCTCTATATTGGAGGAGTACCAGAATATGATAAAACCAAGAGGACGGCAGGTGTAATAAAGCCCTTCTCTGGAATTATACAGAAGGTATGGCTATATATATATACAGTGTGGTCCAGAAGTCTGACAGTTGTCACTGTATATAAATATATAATCTCACCAGCCACAAAGCCGACCACTATGACAAGAGTGTTACACCTTTTCTTGCTCCATCTTCATTTTCCTCCTCTCCGTCTGTTTTCTTCTCACCTCCCCAGCTGGTTCTCAATGACCGCACCATCCCAATAACAACTGGCTCCGCTGGTGGTGTCAATGTTGCAAACTCAGCACACCCATGTGTGGAAAGTCCCTGTGCCAATGGAGGGACTTGCAGGCCGAAGTGGGATGGATATGAGTGTGACTGCCCCCTAGGGTATGATGGCAGGCACTGCCAAAAAGGTCAGTTGCACTACTCGGCACTTCTACTTTTCCTATATGAATTTTATGCATGTTATTAAGTCAGTGGACACATTTATCAAAATTATAGAACGGGGGAAATTCAGTGATTGGTTTTCTGGTGGAGTTCACACAATTACTAGCACGTCCCAATGTTTGATGGGAGACGATAGTAGCAGAACATTTGATAATTTGTTGCATTGTGATTAGAGAACATCAGGCATCAAATTAGATGATACATATCACTGACAGCAGTGTGCGGTTTACACAATGCTTGTCAGAAGAGATGTTTTGAAGCTGGTGCCATGTGTTTTGAGGACTAGGAATAATCTGTTTTTGGCATTTCCATCTTTTGTAAAGTAAAAAAAACCAAAATGCACTAATACACATGGCAGCCTCAACAAGTTGCTGATTTATTAAAGAAGAAAAACGGATGCTGCCATTAACTTTAATTTTTTGCAAACAATTTTAATGATGGCACTGTTTCTGTGAGTGTATAATATATGGCTTTACTCACGTGATATGATCTTTCCTCTTCTCATGGATTAAATCTTTTTCCTCTGTTATCATATAATGTCATATAGAATAATGGACTGGACATTATAATCCCTTAAGCCTATCTATGCCTTCTCTGTTTTTTTCTCATGCTTTCACTGAACAGAGTGTGGGAATTACTGTTTGAACAGTAAGTTTTCTTGTATGAATTCCAAACGGATATTAAAATACACATATTCCCTCCCAACATTCCTGTATCCTCAGAGTATCAGTTTTAGCGTTCCCCTTTAGCTTCAACCAGTAGATACATGATGATGCTGCCACCTTGTGGTGATATGAAGTAAACACAGTGTTTCCTCCTCAACAGCTGTGACTGAAGCCATTGAGATCCCACAGTTCATTGGGCGAAGTTACCTGAACTACGACAACAGCGATATCCTTAAAAGGTTGGTTGAGAAACGTGTATGAAATAAGCATGCAAGGGGTTTTTGGTGTCTTTTACTGTTGTTCAGTTACAGTTCCTCATTTTATATCCTAAAGACCCCTTGAACTTTCATAGTTAGTGTGTACATACTAATTATTTGGTGAAAGAACTATGAGTGGTGTTTCTCACTGTCTCAGCAAACAACACTTGTAAACTTTATTTATTTTTTCAGGGTTTCTGGGTCCAGGACCAACCTTTTCATGCGTTTTAAGAGCACAGCCAAAGATGGCTTGTTGCTATGGCGAGGAGACAGTCCAATGAGACCCAACAGTGACTTCCTGTCCATGGGGCTTCAGGATGGTGCACTAATCTTCAGGTATTTGTTTGTGTAAAAAGCACCACTAATATCTACTCACTCTATATAAAATATATCTACGGTATTAAAAAAAAACAAAAAAAAAAAACATTTTTAGTCTAAGTTCAAATTCTATGTACCACTTTGTTCTCTGTCCTTTTGACGAAACAGGAGTCAGGAAGAAAAGGGAGAGCTCAGCACTGCTAAAAAAAAAAAAAAACCCAAAGTATGAGGCAGGACTGTTACCTGGAAAAGAGCCAAGATTTATCTGGGAAGTACCATACAACTGTGAACCCACTGCACCCTGTGTAGCTAGCTAAACTCCTTCTACATGTTTCCATGTTCTAGTTATAACCTGGGCAGTGGTGCAGCTAACATTGTTGTCAACGGGACCTTTAGTGATGGAAAGTGGCACAGAGTCAAAGCTGTGAGGTAAGCTCTAAAAAGAATTCATCCTGTCAAATAATGTCTGCTGTGGTGATTACAACACATCTGTGCCTATGTTTTGCCTTCACTTGTCTGCACCGGTTGATTTCCTTGTCCACTTGGGGGCAGCAGAACAAGCTCTAAACTCAACACTGACATACTATGATTTATTAACATATAGCTATTCACACGTCTTGCAGACACATGGAGCAATATTAGCATTTATATAGAGTTATTAGAGAAGTGAGGAAAAACATTAACATTACAACCACCCTGCAGATCTCAAGGAAACTGCAGAATCAGGTGATAATTGTCTGTGGTTTCATCCCTGTGAGGAACACATAGTCATTTGATTGGTTAATATAGAATTTATGATTAGTGGCGCTTCAAGAAGAGGACATACCTTTTTCTGTGCAGGACATTCAGAAGCAATCCATGTGGAAATTGGAAAATCCAAGGATAAATTTAGTTTCTATAATTACTTCGTTGATGCGAAAAGGGGTCATCACGGTCAATGTAAGGTGCCGTGCCAAGAATTACATTACAGAGTCTTTGCCCTGTTTCTCAGGTTTACGAATAAGTTTACCATTATCACTTCTGTCTTCAGGGATGGCCAGTCAGGGAAGCTGACAGTGGATGACTACGGAGCAAAGACAGGCAGGTCACCTGGCAAGATGAGACAGCTCAATATCAACGGGCCTTTATATGTTGGTAGGTGGAGCTCACAACTGACAATCTAGTAAAATGCTTCAAGTCAAACAAGTAATTGTGATTTCTACATCTCTATATTCTCTCCCTTCAATGTCTGTTTTCTCTGTGCTCTCTCTCTCCTGAAGGTGGCATGAAAGAGATAGCTCTTCACACAAACAGGCAGTACAATGGAGGCTTGGTGGGCTGCGTGTCCCACTTCACGCTCTCCACTGATTATCACTTAGCACTGGTGGAGGATGCTGCTGACGGCAAGAACATCAATACTTGCTCCAACTAGAAAATGGCTTCAACAGACGAAAGTCCCCTTTCAGCAGCATCTTAAACCGGAGTGAACACCTCGACCAGCTGATTTGTCATCTTGAAACTGACTTGTCAGCACCAAATGAGTGAAAACTAAAACAATATAATTTTAGTTTACCGATCCATGGCTGACATGGTATAGAATCGAACTGGAAAAAAGACTAACAACATTGTTACTTTGCAAACAGGAGCTACTTAAATGACTCTTGTGACTCAAAGTTTCCAAACCAACTCTAACCTGCCAAGTTGTAAGGTTTGCTTTCACGTTAACAACCTGATGAATTGCTCTGAACAACAGTTTCGACACATGGCAACAGCAAAAACGACCAGAGGATATTACAAAAGCACAAGTACTCTGTGAAAGGAGAGAAAAAGCTTAGCATTATGGGTAATGAGGGTCTTTGAAAAACCTTTTTGAAGGACATTCTTTTTTTCATGGGATGATATCCAATCGTATCTTTGTTTTTTTTTTTTTTTTTTTACTGTAAATCCTTATTTGATTGCTGGAAGAACCAAGTGATCCAAGGGATCAAGAGTCATCGCAAGTTTTTCATGAACCAGACCTAGAGCAGCTAGCAGAGATAAACTTCTTTGTAGAGGATTTTGGTTGTGGCCCTAGAGGAATTGTGTTGTTTTTGTTGTTGTGGCATTTGTATTTCGTGATGTATTATCAGTCTGTAGACCACATACTCTAAAGTCTGATTGATGTCAGTTTTTTTTATTTTTTTTTTTATAGGTTGCTAGTTTTGGAGGGTGAAGATATCAGCTGCACTTGTTTTCTTTTTACCTTCTTTTAGTTGACATGCTCCTTTATCTGGACCTCTCAGATGCTAGTCACATGAAAGTCTGATGCTGACACGGTGAAGCCACCAAAATCCTGGACAAACTGGGTGTGACAGTCTGCTGCTATCATTTGACACAAACCACAGTTCTGTGTCTGTCAGCTTTTAAGATGAGTCGCTTCGTATCTTTTGTTTTCAGAGAAAAATAGATCAGTTCTATTATTTGAGCTTTACATGTCAGTTGCTTTTCCGTGCATAAGCTTTACCCTTTAAAAGGATCTTGCAAATGTTTAAAGTTTGAATTAATCACAAATCCTGTAATAAACCCCAATTATTATATTGATTTACAACCTATAACTTACAAGTTATTTGAGGACAGTGAAAGTCAGTGATTTTTTTTTATAGGCCCTGCAGCATTTTCAACATGTGTGAAGTCTAATAAGAAATGCAAAAGAGGTTCATTCAATGAAATACACCATGTTTCTGTGGAGTGTGAATGAACATGGTATCCACTTATTGATCCACAACTGGGTTGACTGTCCACTGTACAAAATGTAGCATATTTTGACTGTATGTATTTGATGAAACATAGCAAGTGTCCGTAGACTGTAGGAAAATGTTGATGTAGCATCTGTGTTGTCTGCAAAATGTGTCTGGAGAGCTATTTAAAGCTTTAAATTCAGCTTTATGCTCGTTGCCAACTTTGTCAGTTAGTGAAGCCAGATGATCCAAATTTGTGCAAAGGACTGCAGACCAAGACTGGTACAGTTGAACTGGGACGAGCAAACAGGAACCACCTTGGCTGAGTGTGCACACACTAAAAAAAACAACAACAAATAAAAAAACCCCCGTCAAACTACTCGAGCCTTAATAATCCCCAGAAAATTAAAAGTAGCCGGTGTATCCAAGTCCCACCACTTATATGAATACTCATTACAGGCTTCTCCAGGCTTGCAGTCACTTCCCATCTCAAGACGATGTGACGAATGTTGAACTAATCAGCCACCATTTTCTTTCTTAAAGTCAATACAAGAAAGGTCACTGTATAATCTGTATTATCATCTTATTATCTGTATTATTCACTGTTTGTGAAGAAATCAGCAATTCATGGACAGAGTTTGAATTTATTTTAGTAACATTTATTCAAAGAATCTTTGAAAAAAAATCCCATTGAGATCAGAAATTCAACAACATAAGCTGTGCTTGCTTCACACTGTTTGTTTTAACAGGAGAGGCAGCACGCTCTCACCTGCTGTGCTAACTGAGCGATGTGTGATACACAGAGTTTTAGATTACACAACAGTCATAGGGTATCTTTAACAGCTGTCCCAACCGTAACGTTCTTTGAAAGGTCTTCAAATTCTATTACAACATTCATAGAAGAAGACGAGGAAATGATTCTGCTGGGGTCAGACGATTATGTGAAAAAATAAATCCATTATACAGTATAACTGAAAGCTGCTTTTTGCACAACTGACAAATCCCCAGCTGCAGCAACAAGAAACCAAAGAATGTGGGTTTCACAATTCTCAGATATATTGAGGGAAATAAAATGCGTAAATAAAGAATTGGTCAAGAGCATGAGAAGAAAAACCCACTGCTGATTTACAGAGGCAATCTTCTATAACTTAAATCAAGTCATTTTATGCGCCTGTACTTAACCATACCTTCACCATGGCAGTGGCACATCAATGTCATTTTTGAATGAAACACATCGGTGACCTCTGAAAAACCCACACAAATCTAAGAAAATGTATTTTTTTCTTTTTTTTTGTGCCACATTATAGATCATTTTTAAACCACAACAAAAACCCTCGAGAGCACAATGTCCAATAGAAGAATGGTCTGCGCACAAAGAGACACGCTGAATACCTGTTCTTTGTTTTTTTTGGTTTCTTTTTACTTTCCCTGTAGCCTATTTTTATTGTGTTATTGCCCTTTCTCGAGGGCTTTTCAATCACAAGCAAAGCTACAAGATTTGACGTTACATTTCAGAACATTCTGCTTGTTTTGTGACATCCATGTGGCTTTAACGTTTTTCTATTACGCTTTCAAAACAGGGGAGTTTGATGCATTTTTGTGAGCTGCGTCTGTACTCTGTCTTCTTGAACCTGTTTCGGTTTGCTTGAAGGTTAGAGTATGCACCATATACAGATGTGACTGCGAACATCTGTATTGTGTTTAGGGAAATCTGTTGACCTGTGTTAGATGTACAGAATCTCTCTGGAACACCGCTCACTCATCGTTTAACAGAAAGAAGGACATTGTCTCACTTAAATTCAGCACACAGCTCCATCATATTAATGTAACCATGTCACTGACTGTGTTGCTCAGTGGAATTTTATATTGAATTTTATTCGATTGTTCTGCTGCTGTTGTTCCCTCCTGTCACTTATTACCTAAACACACAAGAACATGTGTACACATACACAGAGACACATACACAAGTGTCCCCGTTTCTCTGCGGCGGTGAGCCCAGTACTTGCACCGTGGCACTCGCAGGACGATACATTACAACGCCTGAAACTAGAGTTACCTCGAACAGTCCACAGCGTTCACACTCGAGTGGACTGAGAGCAGAGGTAACTGATCAACGAGGGGATCCAGCTGTTTCATGTTGGTGAAACCTTTTAGTCGTATTGAGGTCAGATCCACATTTGAGCACAGTTTAAGGTTAAAGGTAACCTTCGCTCTAAACCTGCCCTGTTCACTTCACTCATGATAACCATCCAGCCACATAACTAATGGGTCATAATTTGGTTTTATCTGGTCACACTGTACGTTCCCTCTTTTGATTAATGCTATTATCAGAACAGTTACCTAACCTGTAACCTAACCTTAATCCATTTTCCCACTGGCGCAGTTGCCCTCTCGACTTGGATACCATAGCAAATCATATTACATACACCAGGAACTGTATAGCCTCATGCCGCTCTAGTTACAACAAATATTTTTCACTTACATCTTGTATATCTAGCAATGCAGATGATTTCTGACAACCCCAGTCCCCACCCTTTAAATAAACACATCGACTCGACTGAATAGAGCAAACTTAAAGTTAATCGAAAACCAGCGTCAATGAGAAATTGCGAACCTCGCTAAAAGAGATAAGGTTAAAAAAAAAAATCAGTATACTTGTGAAATGCAAGGATGTACATGAGAGACTGGCGATTCATTGTGTTCTGTTTGCACCCATGGCTTTGCTATTGCTGTAAAAGAAGTTGTACTGGGAGAACTGGACTGAAACTGAAAAGTGAAACACATTTTACTTCCATTAGACATATTAAACTAGTATGGAAATGGCCTTGCACCTTCTACTGGTTGTTGTGTGTCTGTACTGAGTTGTTCAGCTGACTCAGAGAGCCTCAGGCTTTAACTTGAGGAGATGGATGGAAAAATAACAGGAAAAGTCACTTGACCTTTGTCTTTGTGCACAATTCTTTTTATTTTTTTCATTCAGTCTTTGCTCACATCAGCTTTTACCAAGTGTGTTACCAAACAAGGGAATGTTATGTTGGATTTGTATTCCCCATGTTCACTACTCTAACAGACCGTACTTTATTTAGGGCAGAAAGGGAGGACAGTGTTCAGTCCTACCAAAAACGGATTTATGTTAGTTCAATCGTTTCCATTGATATGGTTTACCTCACATTGTTGAATCTGAGAAAATGTAAGTATAGAGACAGAGGATGTGCTGATATGCAGAGAGCAGAGTATCATTCAAGACCATTTTATTCCTCAATTTAATTAGTTACCTCCTTTTGTTTCTTGCTGGATTCTAATTTTCAGCAAACTTTTAACCAAATTGTGCAACAGCAAAACAATGCAAGTCAACAATTTTGAAAATGTTGCAGTAAATTTATCCTCATCTTGCCTGTGAAAACTTTGACTGCAAGGTGTGTAGGAACACGGAGAACAGAACATTCTGTTACCAAACCGGTCTACTCTGACAATGCATGGAAAATGAATAAGTTAGCATGTGCCCTATCAATGATTCAGTAATAAGCTGGAACAAAACCTTATCACTCAATGTGGCCCAAAGTTAGTCTGCAAAAAAGAAAAGAAAAAAAAAGAAAAGATGATCAGACTGTTACAACACTCTGACGCCACATGAGCCATAATGCTTCTTAAAGTCATTTAAAATCATATATCCCTTGATAAATGATGAAAGAGTAGAGTCCATCTTCCCAGAGAAATGTAAATTCAAACAGATGAGAGCCAGACAGAACATGTCATGGGATAAGGTATTCTCAGGTAAATGCAATCCCCACAGCGCTAAATCTGTCCAGATTAAAAGTCTGCTGCTTCCTCTTGGAGTCAGGTTCACACCAGCTGTTATGTGTTGTCGTATGTAAAGTGAATAATACATTAATTCTACAGACATCTTCTGTGATATAATCATAAGTCCTGTGACACTTTATTTTTCCAAAGTATTGACATTCAGTCGGTCTCAATGTGAGAGTCAGTGGTTTTTTAATCATGTCTTTATTCTTGTTTTGTTAGAGACAAATCCTTTTTTTTTAGAAAAAAAAAGATTAAACAAGTTTTAAGGAGACACAAAGACACAATCAGTTCTTGCTATGTCCCACTCAGAAATACCCAACCAAATACTGCAAATGAGAGACTAATCCTTTAAGCACAAAGATTACACATGTGCACAAACTAAGAAAAAGGGGATTTTTTTTTTTACTCTGAAAACCTTTTCTGATAAGCACTTAATCAAAGACTCCGGAGATGTTTAACATTACATGCTGACTCACTGAACCACTCAAAATAAGATTTTAGTGGCATTATTCATGCTTGGTATGTGAATGAATGAGACTTAGCATTTGCTTATAGCCCAAACATGAAAGCTGTACCATAGCTTGGGTGTGCCTGTGATGTAACACTGTGTGTGTGCGTGTGTGTGTGTGTGTGTGTGTGTGTGTGTGTGTTTGGTGATAATGAGGACAACACAGAATAAATTGAAAATTGTCAGCAATCTTCTAATCTATTTCTCAGCTCCTCAACGTCGGCATCCAGTTTAGTCAGTCTGTGGTCGAAGCCTATACAGAAATATAAACCGTTTACTAAATGTGTGATGAACTCACAGCAACATATCAAGTGTCATTCAAGTGTTACTGTACTGATTGTCTGAAGTCTATCTAAAGGCCTTAATACTCACATTCAGGAGCAAATGACAGACTTGAATGTGGTTTCATGAAGAGATTATGCCTGAAAACTGCCATGCTAGCGGTTAGATTTCTCCTTTACTTAACCAGCCCTGGTTAATGTTTGCTCTTTATATTATTGTTTTTTATTATTTTATCTATTTATTATTATTTCCATTTAACAGGCATAACCACTTCAATGAAGGCTTAAAAGAAATTGGAGGCAGTATCTCTCTGTATTCCACTGGTTAATTGTAAGCATTTACCTACAGCATGCTTACACCTCTACAGAGGTTTGACAGTGAGATAAATGTGGCTAAATATAGAGTAACATCCCACAGAGCTGCCTATCAATAACACACCAGATATATGGCTTGATATTGTTGCTTCTGAATGGTGAAGTTCAGAGTTGGCACTATTACTGTTACCGACTCACAAATGGTTCTTACTTGAGTCAGTTCAAATGTTTATACTGATTTTTGACAAATGGAAAATGCACTGAGACGCGAGGCGGTGGACATAAGGTTTGGCTCTGTGCAGGGGGTTCTGGAGGATTAACTGCAGCACTTGCCTAGACTTGCATATTATTCAACATAATGTACTGCCAGCAGCCAGCAGCATCCATAAGAGAAATATGTATTGCCAAGTCAAAAGGTTCTCCTATGATATATGCTCATATTTATGTCACGAAATAATCCCTGACAAAAATAGGCATTAGTAATTCTTTTTGCGACTTTTTTTGTTTTTTGAACTGTGGCTTGGTGGTTTTCGTGGATTTTATGTTTTAAAAGATGCTTTAAAAGTAGATCTGGAGTGCTGCACAACAGCACATTTTATGGACTATTCTTTCTCTCAAGTACTGATCCTGTGATTTTCATAGAAAGTGTTTTCTAACTTCCCCTGGCCACAATAGATTTCAAACACGGGGCTACTCAATTTAAAACATCCTGAAAGATTGACCTGAAATGCATGAGGATCACTGATCTATTCTTTTCAAGAAATCGTGAGAGCGTGCGTGTGAAAGCACATTTCATGGTTAGAGAAGTGATAACTAGATCAAAGGATTTTTCTTGGTTGTGTGACTCAGCAGCATCATCCGGTTCTGTGTAACGTCTTGTACCACTGTTTTCAGTCTTTTGCTTGAAGTGCGGTGGTTTTTATTTCAGCCTGATGGAGCAGTTGTTGCCCGCTTTCCTTGTGCTTCAAGTGCTCCGTTGCGTTGGCGGCTATCCCAGCGGTGCTCCCACTGGTGCCTGTGAGGATATGCTGCCTCGCCACTCTGGGGTGCTGCCTCAACCTTCCCCAGCACCCTACGCTCTCCTCACCAACACCAGGACGTTTCAGCCGGGCCAGCCCATTACAGGTAAGAAGTCCATGACTGCTTTCAGAGACGATACAAACATCACATTAAACATTAAAGATTATACATAAAACAGTAGGTGGAAACCTGTCTCCATATACAGTAGTGGCACTTAAGGATTAATTCATAAGCAAGGACATTTATAAAGAGAGGGAACATTTTTTCACACTTTACAGATAAAGGGGGACTTATATTTACCAAATTTATGGGATCACTTTTACAGTTGGTACGGTTGAAAAATCTTATTATCTTTCATTGGAGCTCTGTCACATCATTGCTGGTTTGAGTAATTGTGCTGTTAACAGTAATCTTTAGTTTATGAATCTTATTCTGAGGGATTTTACGCCTGGATGAACGCAGAAGTCTCTGGATCTCTCTCTCAAACTCTGACATCGTCTACTCTCCTCTGTGTCTGCTTGGGTTTGTGATGTCTTTGTTACCTGCTGATGTCAGAGAGCAACTTTATGAATTTCAAATTCATAATCTTTTTGTTAAGCCATTATATCAGTGTTAATGTTGACATGACAACAGTGTTTTTACATATTAAAATGAGGCAAAGTGACACAGATTTTTGTCCACCATGCACCTTATGTGTGTGTGTGCCTCTCTTTGTGAAGGACTATGTGCTCACTTGTCACACTATTGCTGATCTTCAAATGGTCTTGATTTGCTGTATAAGGTCATTATCAACACATGACTGTAATTCATCAGTGATTTTGCTTAAAGGCCATGTTTTTATACACACAACTGTCATCAGTTATGAGATCATTTTGCACATACAGGCTAGTCTAAGATTTTAAAATAATGTTTGTATTGTGTCAAATAAGATCAGTATACAGTAACTAGTGTCTTGTTGTGTTTTCCTGCAGTGACAATCAGTGGACCAGTCTACAGAGGTGTGTTGCTGGAAGCCCGAACAGGCAGCGGCACTAACGCTCTGGGGAGCTGGCAACTCCCTCCTCCAGACACAAAGTTTCTTGAGGTGATTCTCAGGCACTTTGGTCACTGTTAAAGTGCCAAGAAGGGTGATGATGTGTATGTTGACGACCTAAACAACTGCTAACCTACAACTCCAGAATATCGCAGAAGCTCCAACCAAGAAAAAAAAATCCAACAAGTGCTTCAAATGTCTCCATGTCTCCTCTGCACCTTCTTATGCCACTGTGACTTTTTCTTGAGAAAAGGTTGAAAGAAGAAAAATGGAATTAACTACAGAGGCTGATAGGTGTAAATGCTTTATGTTCACAGTGCTCAGGGAATCCACAAGGTGCTGTTACTCATTCCAACACCAACCTGAAGGGCAACAGCACTGTATACAGATGGATAGCACCCAACTCTACAAGCCCTGTCTACTTCATGTAAGGAAAAATACTTTTCATGTCTGTAATTGCAAGATTTTATGAAAGGGGGAAATTTGCTCAATGTTTATGGCAACAATAAAAACAATTCCGAATATTCTAAAGATCCAAGTTTTGCTTTTATATGTTTCAGATCTCTGCAAACCTCATGCAGTTTAACTAGATGAGGTTCCATGTTGCAGAAAGCAAGAGATTTATCTAATTTGAAACCAGAGAGGAGATGAATTTCTTTACAAAGGCACAGCGATCTAAGCGTGAAACACTTCCGCAGTATAACACAGTTATTGTTTGTTTTTCAGGGCCACAGTAGCTCAGCAGCGCACAGTCTTCTGGGTCAATGTGAAGTCCACCACTCTAGCCATGGGTAGGTACAGCAGGGTGACAAATCAAAAGTGAATTTATAGAGAGAAATGTTTGTGATGATTTGTCCGTATCGTCTTCTTCTCAGGGAAACCTGGAGGTCTCGGCTTGGCAACGGGTGCAAGTGCTGGAATGACTGAAGAAAAACCTCTGCTGCTCCTCATGATAGGATTTCTGATGTTACAGGTGCTGGGGTGAACACAATGTGAAAAGAAATTTATTTCCAGCAATGTATTTGACTCCGACTGTTACAAATCACCGAAACACTTCTCAAATAATACATTTTTCAGGCTTATGGCCTCATGTCAAATCGTATTGAATTTCACAGATTTTTCAGATTTAGCTCATGAACATCTGACCGCAGAGATATTAATGTGGCCCCTTCGCTTCATATCATAAATAAAATTTCCCCCATCTCTCTTAACAACAGACTTATATCCATTCACTCACCATTGACATAAATTTTGAATGTACCTGAGTTGAAAATGCTTCATGCAGTCTCGTCCATAGCTTTTTATGGTGTGTGTTCTGTCATGTTTAATACTAACACAACACGTGGATGTCTGCAGAGAGAGGAACTGGGACACCTTTGCAGACCTGAACCGCCATTTAAATCATTTCAGCACTTTCAATAAAGTACATGAAAAGTTTCCTAAAAGGTGAGGTATGAATATAACAACCCATGGTCAGCCTGGTGAATCCCTCCCACTTCTATTACATTTAACATGTTACTTCAGCATAATGAAATTGTATAACACCTATTCCCTTATTCTACTTAATACCCTGCTATCTGACCTATGACAAAATGTGTGTTGCTGTGAACTTCTTGTTGTTTTTGCTTAATGAAATATTATCACGCTTACTTATTCTTTGCCACCTGAGTTTTATTTCTCCCCACATTTTTTATTTTAGATATCTCACGTATTTTTGTTTATATGCATCTATATTCGAAGTGTCTGTGTATCTCTTAATCAATCACTCATAATAACAACAATAATATAAAAAAAAAACACTCAAAATTAATTGTTCTCCTTACATTTTTGAGAGAGAAGGAAAGATAAGGCAAGACAAAGACAGAAAGAGATGGACAGGACATCCAGAGTCCAACTGTGGTGGTTTGTTATTGACTGAAATTCATTCCACTTATCGAAGAGCATGTTATGACCTGCTTTTTCCACATGGTTTGATCTATAACCTAGATTCCCAGTATGGCAGTTAACAGAAATCCAGGCAAACACTAAAGAGGCTTAAAACATGCATTACATGTGAGATTTAAAGGTCTATAACATATCCATCATTTCGTGTTTAATTCACACTTCTCTTGCTGCTGCACCTTGTAACATCTGCGCCTGAAACCAGAGCAGCATGTGGATGCCTGTTTACTTTTATTAAAGAGAGTTAGCTGCGTTTTTACTCACCGTCTGTTTAGGGTGATAAACCACACATCATCACAGTGCACCTCATACAATAAGCGATATCTATGATCAATAGCTCTATCTTAAAATAAATGGCAGGATGTTGAGCATAGACAGTAAACATGGAACAGCCTCAGTACATATATTATGATGTTAAAATGCAAAACTTCTGTTTGCTTGGAGGACATTCAACTCTTTCAACCACTCCAGACAAATGACCACAACATGAGTGCTGCTGATATTAAATTAAAATCTATTTTTGTCATTAAAAGGCAGATTTTGTGACACAATCCTCCAAAGGCAAACCATTTAATTTACTCTGTAGAAGGTAAACTTCCCATGGTGTGAATAGAAAGTCTCTCTCATGTGTTATTCTTGAGAGCATATACATGTATTTGTAGTAAATACAGCAAGCTACATTAAGTTATGATGTTCTTGTGACCTCGCTCAGAGGTTTTTAAGTCTGTTTATTTGCTGGCAGGATGTCTGAAGAACAGATACAATTAAGATTTGGTGGGAAGTTACGGCATGGGAACATATGATCAGTTTTTGGTGCTGATGCAGAAAAAAGGATTTTTCATGTGAGAAAGGACAATGATGCTGTTCTCCCCACTACACTTGAGTAATAAAAAAAAAAACTGGTACATGCATCCCATTTAATCTGGATTAAAAAAGTGAGCCAGTTGCCATTGCTACAGAAGTCACTTCAGGGCAACAGGCACCTGACAGTCACCAGTGATGGTGCTCTGTACAGTATCTATGACTTATTTGCCCCTCTGTTCTGATCTATTGATCTCCAACTGACTCATGTGCCAGAGGACGCAGGCCTGGTCATATGACCAGCACCAGTCAATAATAATTAGTCTGTTTCCACTGTGGGACAAAAGCGAGCTATATCTTTAAACAGGGTATTCGAGCCCAGGACTTAAGCACCAGCACTACCAGCTGGTTCAATAGTAATTGACTCATTGACATGTGGAATGCTGAGCACCACTGTCCGGGTCATGCTCCAGGAGTTCCACACCACTGATGTGTTTTTCCATTAAGACAAGGTCATTTATCCAGATCACATGGAGTGAAACAGACAGGAGACTACAGCTAGGTGGCACTGTGATGATCAGAGACATGAACTTACAACCTGCAGGAAAACCCTTCTGATGACTTTTACACCCGTCAACAAATACAAACCACACTGCATACAAAAAACAAGCTTATAATTTGTAAGCAGGAAAATTTAACTCGGTTTTGGAGATAAATTAGACTGCACAACTGTCAAGCAGATTAAAGATTATGTTAAAATTATGCTGAAAGATGTTTCTGAGTGGTTTATATGTTGTCACCAATTGAATCCATTAGGTCTTCTGGAAAAGGCCTCCAAGTGTTTCTACAGGGGAAAATAAATAAACAAATAAAATAGAAAAAGCCATATTAAGTTTAAATTTTTTTTTCTTTTTTTTTGTTGTGTACATTCAGTATCTGAAATGCTCCTAAAATATAGATTAAATCAAATGAAGGCCTAATGACATTTCTCCATAATTAATTAATTGTTTCTAAATATGTTTTTATGTAATGAACATTTTCACGATATGCAGTATGGTCTCAGTTGTATGTTTTAATGAGTTTATGTAAAGTGACTTGGATTCTCTTGTGTATGAATATGCTTTGCAACCTGTGCCTGAATGCAAATACATTATGTTCATTGTAAGGTAGCATACCTTTGATTCATTGCATAGGCTACAATACATTACCAGAATTTGAATTTTAATTTCATCTTTTAATTTGAATTTTGAAGCATTTTTTCCTGCAACCAGCAGCTTACATCTGAGAGAGAGCTGAGAGCAGGATGAAGGGTGTGACTTGACTTGACTCTTTCATCTACTTCTAATCCCTCTCTGACTGAAGCTTGTTGCAAAGAGTGTATTAATATGACAAGTGGCCTTGTAGTCACAGTCAATGTAAAGCAAAGCAGCATCGAACTTGACCCATTTTATACGATCAAAAGGCAAATCTGCATTTCCGGGTTTGTCTAGTGTTTTGTATATTTGTTTTATAAGCTTTTAGCAGTTCACAATATACAGTATATATTTTATCTTATTTCAGCTTTAGTAGTTTACATAATAGATTAGATGTCCTGTTGTATATTTCCCTGCTGTTGTTTATTTCCTGTTGTATATTCCCTGCTGTGCTGACATGCAAGCATAAACACAATAACTGTGATTAGGTTATCAAAGCCGGCAGCAGAACCGTACAACAGTAATCCCCTGTGATATCTCTGTGAAATGGTTGCACAAATACATATACACAAGTACATATACATGCATTCTTCGACAGACATGCATGCTGGCACATGCCCCACCCCCCCCCACCCACACACACACACACACACACACACACACACACACATATATACAGTACATGCATGTAGAGTATCACACAAGTTCTTATTCCAGGCAGATCAAACACTGATCTACATGCATGCACAGTGTGCAGATTAAGGCTATCCCTTGCTCTAGGGGCTTAGTTGGCATCTCTGTCTAAGCTCTGCATTCTTCAACACCCTCTATTCCCTTCATCTCCTTTTACCAACATGTCCAACACCATAAAAAGCAATGACCAGCAGATGTGGCGTGTTTCTGACCCATGTCCTACAGGCAGTCATGAGAATATTACTCGGACCAAGGCATTATCTCGTCCCCATTTGCTCTTCGTAACTGATTCATTTAAAACCATTATAAATAATTAATCAATAACAATTATTTTCATTATATTATTATATTCACCAAGAAACTTCAATTTCCCTTCTTTAGTATAAGATAAGGGTTTCTCAATTGTTAAAAGTGTAAATTATATGTGATGACTATATGACATATATATTTTATAGCCTATAGTCCTCACAAATAACTTATTTGTAATTGTTGATGCATTTATTTTCAATTGGGACATCAGCATGGTCATCATAGTAAAGAAACTAGTCTTTTTTTTAGATTTAGATATTTCAAAATTATAATATTATCTTGTGATATATTTCTATGAAGCCTTTGAGTACTCATTCATAATAACTGGATTACAGTATTTTGGCTTTAGAGTTTTGTAGCGCTTTCTTCCCAGAGAGAACAAGGACTTTCTCAAAGCTGTTCCGTCTGCGCATGAATAATCTGCATCTACAGCTGAATGGACGGTATGAAACATTGGAGACGTGTGTGTGTGTGCTGGATCATGATGTGTGCCTTGCGATTCAAAGCTGTGGTGAATTGACTCCATAAGTTATGAGTGGAGAGACTAATTAGCTGGGCTGTGTTCCATGAGGGATCTTAAAGAGTCTGAACTTGTTAGTGACACAATGATGTCGCAGCAGAGCGTGCACCGCTAGGACAAGAGAACATGACCATCTTTGTGCACCATGCATGAATGCTTGCATGCATGGCAGACGTTTCACAGAACAGACTCATTAGCACGGGGATGACTGCTGTAATGAGCCACAGACTGGCAGGAATCAATAGTCATGAAAGGTGAAGGGCATGCTTCATTGTGTGCATGTGCAGTTTACAAAGTCTAATGCATGCCTGAGCTAAAATGGCTGGTAGTGTTGGTGAACATCATGACTGTTATGTAAGAAGCTGGTAGTTAAAGGGTTAGAGCTCAGGGCTGGGCCATATTATATGGAGAGAGAGAGAGAGAGAGAGAGAGAGAGAGAGAGAGAGAGAGAGAATGAAGAAGAGAGAGAGAGTATGACAAGGGAGCAGGGTTGAGAGAGCCACACAGAGCAACATGGGACAGCGAGAGTGAGACACAGGGACAGAGAGGGGGGGAGAAAGAGAGAGAGAGAGAGAGAGAGAGAGAGATGAGAGGTTAGGAGTTGCTAGTTGGAAAGATAATCAGAGACAGGCCACTGATTCAGAGCCTGGTGCACAGCTGCTGTGACGAGGCTGCAGGCTGACACTGAGTCGACGGACAGTGACAATGTGTAACAAGTGTGGGATTTAATGTACTGGAGAGTATCATCAACTCAATAACCCAAGAGTCAGACAGGAATCATTTGGATACCAGCGGGTGGAGGACGCTTTGGATCTGCAGACCGGAGGGGAATATCAGAGAGGATGTTGCTTTTAAAGTACATTTGGAGAAAACTAATGTGTGCACAGCTGTGGACGTCATTGAATATCTAACACTACCTGAAAAAGAAGTAAAAGAGGAACTGTTATTTTTTTCATGCTCTACATTTTAATACCCATATACTCTGAATAATGTAATATTGACAGCTTGATAACATTTGGCGTTATAGAAGATATATCATTTTGTACAGATAATCTTTTTAATTCGTTCAGCTTTTTCTCCAGATGTAAACACGTGGACTTGACTGGATTTGACATTTCACATCTTTACAAAGTGGAGATCACCTGGTCCTACATAGTACCGGATGGATGATTTATGATGGGAAGAACGGGGGTTGCCTTCCGTTGAAAACAATCAGTAAACCTAATCAATCTAGACCTTAATGTAGCTTGATCTAAAGAAGATATTATACATCTCCACTGCATCTCTTGTCACAAATGGTACAACCATGGAGGCCCGACACGAGCACAATGAAGTGGATTACAAACTAGAAGACCTATTGCATCCTGCCAGGTTGGCAGTCCTGACGAGGTGTTTGAACCATGTGGTCCACTGAAAGCATGGAGCCAGAGAAAGCGCACACCCAGAGCAGCTTCTTCACCAAGGTGGATGTGCCTGACCATGTTCACTACATTGTCGCTTTATTCGTCTTCGTCATCGGGATACTGGGCATCACTGGCAACGCTCTGGTTATGTTTGCCTTCTATAGGTGGGTTTGTGTGAGTGTTTTTTTTTTTTTTTCTTCCAGAATTTTACTTTGAGTTAATGAGTGCGTCTGTTCTTTTCAGTGGATTTACCCTGAGTATCTGACTGTATTAGCCTTTATCATTTTTAATGTGGGTCTTCCCTACTCAGAGCCCTGAGGACATGTTATAATCACTCAGAGATGTTATGGTCTCAGAGGGAGCGGAACAGATGGAGAGGCATACAGAGAGTAGTAAATCTGTGCAGGACTGTGGGTTTTGATTGTTAGAAATGGTTTGGGAGATATTGCAACATTGAACATTGCAATTAACGTTTATGCATTTTTGCAGTCTTTAATTCACTGCAGAGTGAGGATCATGATATGTTGTGACTTTTAGGATGAAAGGGGTTTCCAAAAAGCTGCCGATTACCAGTAAAATAATCTTTGCATCTTAGTGTCCGGGCTGAAAGATCATCTTAGTTGCATGGCAACTAAGTGAAACATAGTGTTCATGGTAGAAAATCTGTCGTGTATCCTTGAGGAATCATGTGGAATACTGTATAGAAAAATGTGTAATATAAAACCTCAACTGGGACCCTCACATCTATTTGCGATTTTACCCAAATTAGTTTTTTTTAAAAATCATTTTAGTGCTCTGTGGTTTGGGCTCCTTGGAACATAGCAACAAGTCCTCTGAAATACAGCAACATACTATGTGGTAAAAAAGTCTATAAATCAAATGTACCATGTAGTTCAAAGCATTGGTGAAATTCACAGTCCATTTACAGTCACAGGCATCAGCTAAGGTTGAATATAAACGGTAATCTTTTTCTAAATATTTTAAGTAATTCTTCAAGATGAGTGACTCTCAAATTGTAAATCTTTTTTTGAGAAGCCAAAGTATGTGTGTTATATGTTGTGTAATTTGGACAGCCATTGACCTCTTATTGTGCTACTGACGTTAACTGTTTCACATAAACTGGGTCAGGGAGAGAAAAGTGTGTGTGGGTGTGTGCGTTTGTTCTGGGGATTGTCAAGAGCTTTTATATTCCATCTGTCCATCACTGTAGATAGATTAGATGGGTCCTCCATTGTGTTGTGCTGATAGTTTGTGTTTACTGAATCAGAAATGCACATGATGTTATGGGTTCTGAGAAAATTCACACACACACACACACACACACACACACACAGCGAGAGACAGAGCATGAGAGAGAAGAGAGGGAGGTAATTGACTGTCAGGTGAGGTGTTACCCGGTACGATGATTTTCTGGGAATAAAGTGAGTACTGTGCACACACGCGCACATGTGACACTTCGTCAGACGAACACACAGCCAGCTGTGATCCAACACCAAATACACAAATATTCACAGGCATAAGAAACCACATTGTTTGGTGTTCAGGGGAGCTGGTGGAGCAGCCACTTTGAATTCAGGAAAACAGAGGAGCAGAGTTTAATCAATAAAGAGCTGTGGAGGCAGACAGCGGGTCAATATGCTGCTTAATCAAGCTGGTATGAATGCAGGTTCACACAGAGTTGATCAGTTCAACACAGGGCTTATATCTAATTAATTCTGATATTGAAACAGCACTGTGTATATTGAGTTAAGCATTCAAATAAAATCAACTGAAAGAGCCAAGTTCTCATTATAATGATCGTGTTTGGAATTTGTTGAATTAGAAATCATTTGTTAAAACAGATACATTCCAACGTGCTGAACATATTGTGTCAGTACAGTTCACTAACCATCAGAATTCCCTTATTCTCCCTCTGTGTGTGTGTGTGTGTGTGTGTGTGTGTGTGTGTGTGTGTGTGTGTGTGTGTGTGTGTGTGTCTGTGTGTGTGTCTGTCTGTGTGTGTGTGTGTGTCTGTGTGTGTGTGTCTGTGTGTGTGTGTCTGTGTGTGTATGTGTGTCTATATAGTAACAAGAAGCTTCGTAACCTGCCTAACTACTTCATCATGAACTTGGCGGTTAGTGACTTCCTCATGGCCTTCACACAGTCGCCCATTTTCTTCATCAACTGTCTGTACAAGGAATGGGTGTTTGGAGAGATGGGTAATTCTGCTTTTTATTTCTAGTACAACACACTCAGTTCAGTTCTGCTCTGTCAGCATTACTGTTAGATCTTTTCTAAAGCCTCAAAGACAGAGCGTATATTTTTAAATCATATTTGTTTTTAATCAAAAACACATTAGATAAAGTAGTATGTTCTGCTGAGTCATTTATATGTTTGTATGTGCTCCCTCCCTGTAGGCTGTAAGATGTATGCATTCTGTGGCGCCCTGTTTGGCATTGCCTCCATGATAAACCTACTGGCCATCTCTATCGACCGCTACGTGGTCATCACCAAGCCCCTGCAGGCAATACACTGGAGCTCCAAACGAAGAACTGCCCTGGCCATCCTCATGGTCTGGCTTTACTCTTTGGCCTGGAGTCTGGCTCCTCTAGTTGGCTGGAGTGAGTTTCATTTACCTGAGTGTCCTTTCTTTTAATCCTCCTTCACTTGCCTCACTAATACTGCACCATGCCATGAAAGAGTCTAACAGTAACAGGCAAAGGACCTGCTCTGGTTTTCCTACTGTAGATCAACTTGTAACTTCAATAAATATATTCAATGTCCTTTTACCCTTCTAGGCTCTTATATCCCTGAGGGCCTGATGACATCTTGTACATGGGATTATGTCACATACACATTGGCCAATAGGAGCTACACAATGATGCTGTGTTGTTTTGTTTTCTTTATTCCACTGGGAATCATCTTTTACTGCTATCTCCTAATGTTTCTGGCTATAAGGAAGACTAGCAGGTATTGTAACTACAAACACACACACACACAAAAGTATATATATATATATATATATATATATATATATGAAGTTTGTTTTGGGGTCAAGCTTTCTCTTTGAATGCTCCGTACGTCCTGCTCCACCTACAGGGAGGTAGAACGTCTGGGGACTCAGGTGAGGAAATCCACCCTCATCCAGCAGAAGTCCATCAGGAGTGAATGGAAGTTGGCAAAGATCGCCTTTGTCGTCATTGTGGTGTATGTCCTCTCCTGGTCACCATATGCCTGTGTCACACTGATTTCCTGGGCTGGGTAAGACTTGAATAAATCAATCACTCTTTATTGTCCCTAAGGGAGAAATTTGGTTTGCAGCCAGAGGAATAATAATTTAAGGTGGAGTTAACATTTTAAATGTTTCTTCTTCTTCTTATTTGTGTTAAGCATTTTGTGTCTATAATTGCATCCCTGCCATGTTGTATCAGTGTTCTCTGAAGACTCCAACCATTTACTTTTTAATATATATAATGTATTATATGCATTTTAATACATATATTAAGAGAATATAGAGAAGAGGAGAAGAGAATATACTGTTTATAATTACCCATTGATGTTGAAGAAATAGTATGGGCAATGTATGCTCAGTATATGTACAGGGAACACTTCTCACATAGTGAAAAGTCAAATAAAAAAATAAAAAACTATTTACTATTCCCACAACAAACATTTCATTTAGGCTGTTTAGGCACACAACACACGGACAACAGTCACACTAATATTAACTTCTGGAATTTCTTCAAGCAATCGAGGGACACACTAAACTATAACATAAATACATCTAGAGATGTTCATTGTATTCAGTTGCATCATCTCACACTGCATCTTACATTAGAACAAGACCAAATCTAATCATATCTAGTTGCATCAAACCATTCGTCGTATATAAAGAATGAAATCAGCATGTTACAGCATGGCAGTAATACCAGACCTCCTGGTGACTTTCATGCTACACACTTCCAGTAAGGATGGTGTGCTGGCAGTTTGGATGAAAATCTCCCCAAACTGGCACTGAATGTGTTATTATATAATGTAGTGTCAGCTACAAGCCAAGTATCCCTGGATGAGTGACATACAACAGACGGTGAAGTTGCTAATCCAAACTATCACAACATTCATTAAACCACATGTCTCTGCTGGGACATACAGTAGGATGGGACGTAGTTATGTAACTTTGAAATCACATCTTTTCCCTGCTCATTCACAGGGGAAAGGTAGTCTTACACACACACACACACACACACACACACACACACACGAGCGCGCACAATCAGATGGACTTAACCACCCCTCAGTGGCAGCTGGCCCATTTTGACTAATCCTTGACCCAAAATGCCTCTTCATTTTATTGCAATAATATATAGAGATAATGTTGTGTTGTCACACTACAAACAAACAACTGAAGACTGCAAAATGAACACGATGATTTCGAACTAGGCTGATGGAGACTTTACATTCTGCTGCTCTTTCTCATTAAGGCATGCCAACATCTTGTCGCCATACTCCAAGGCCGTCCCTGCAATCATAGCTAAAGCCTCCACTATCTACAATCCTTTCATCTATGCTATCATCCACAACAAATACAGGTAAAGGATGACTCAGAGTTGTTGTATTCATCCTGTCAATGCAGTAATTCAGATAAATTGTTCACAGCATTGACAAATTGCAGTTACTTGCCTATAGAAACAATTTTAAAGTAAATTAAGTCTACCTGTGTTTCTCTGTTGTTCTTTACTCATTAGGATGACTCTAGCAGAGAAGTTTCCCTGCCTTTGGTTTCTGTCTCCTACTCCTCGGAAGGAGTGCATCTCCTCCTCCTCCATCAGTGAGTCCTCTTTCAGGGACTCCATCATCAGCAGACAGTCCACAGCATCAAGGACACACTTCATTACAGCTTCACCCAACTCCACAGTCATGGTAATTGTACATAAGATAATTTCTTCCCATTCATTTTGTATTTCCCACAAACCTTGTAAAGAAAAAAAACTGCATAATTTTGTTATCTTAAGTGTTCTTTAGGAAATATTTGCCTAAAGGCGTGTGTAGAAACATACATACTTGCTATCTTCATCATTAATTAACAACTTTGTTGTGAAGGCCATCACTCCAGTGCTTTAGTTTCCTGACACAAGATAGGGACATGTTCATGTTCAGGTTTTGGAAAGTTACATTATATGATGATCTGAGTTAGATTAAGCTTGGATAATTTCCATTTAGCTCAGTTTGTTCAGCTCAATCAGTTCTGTTCTGTCCTGTAGGTATTGAGGGATGTAGAGATGGAGCCTCTGGGCAGGAAGTCATGTGATTCCTTCAGAAGCACGTCTTCTTACAGTCAGTCTTGCAGAGGGAGGTCCTATAAGAAAGAATTAGAGCGGAAGCCCTCCAAGACCCATACAGCAGAGAAGGTGAGAAAACACAACATGAAAAAGTGTGACATGAGCTCAAATATTTTTTTGGTTTATTGAGGAAACTGCTCAGATTTTTTTCCATGTGTGCTTGGATCATGTTAGTTTTATTTGCCTGCATGCATTCATGTATCATGAGTTGATGTTTTGCAAATTGTGTTCTTGTGTATTTGAGATTGAATTTTTTTTTTTGGGGGGGGTTTTAAACTGCTAGCATCCATCTTCCATGACTGAATCATCCAGCACCTGTGAGCATGAACTGGTCACCAGCTCTCTGACCATCGCTACTCTCCCCCTACTAGTTCTTACCAGGAGGCGCAGCCAGAGTCTGACCAATGATATTTCAGATTCTGGAAAAGAAAGATGGAGTATCAGTGACAGGCTCAACAGCCACAAGAGCGACTCTTTTGATTCGCTAAATTTCAGAAAAGTCCCATCTACTGATCCCAAGTCGCCTCAGGGTGTTCCACGCATAATCGTCATCAGTCCCACTTCTGAAAGCAGCCTCATCAACCATGACAGCGTCTGCCTGGAGGACAGCGTTGAGGCAATGGAGAACAATGTTTTTGTCAGTCTGAACTTCTCATCAGAAGTCTTTGAGGCAGTGGAGCTGCTCTCTTGACGAGCTGGACTTCATTATTTGCCATTGTACTCCAATAAAGCTATATTATTTATTATAATTTCAGACCACAGATCACACCACACTCTTCTCCACAGGCCCAGACGTGTATTGGCTGTGGACAAAGTATTCACCCACTGAAATCAATATTTGAACTGTTATCTGTTTCTGAGCTCACTGACTCTGACCCAATTCCAATCCGGCCCCTACACACTCCCTCCACCCTCTCTCCCTACCTTTGCGCATTTGTGTGAAGGGTTCTCCACGTTAAGTGTTGTTCCAAACTAATGACCCGTAAGTGGGAGAGGGTTATAAAGCCCTCCAACACCGAGTGCATCGATGCAGGATTATTATTACAAACCACACTCCCAGACGAGTGCAGCATCACTTTGAGTCCGGGATAGATGAAATGCCATTTTACTGTCTAATGTGAGTTCTGTGTGTTTATTTCCAAAGGACATGTAATAAATGATCTCAAACAGACATTTGATAGACTATTTTCACGCACACATGACAAAATTAGAGGTTACATTGTATTTTGGAATGAACATGACACTGTCTACCACCAAAAAAATGGAATGTGTATTTTTATTTGATATTTGAAAAATAAACTGTTGAAAAAATGAGGATATAATTAGATTAAGACGGCAAGCTTGCCATTGTATTTATACCCTCCCCCTTGATGAAAGAGGCCCTCCACAGCCACGAGTGCGACTCTAAGCGCAGTTACACTCCGTCTCTGACTGGGAGTGCGTAGGGGCCGGATCCGAATTGGGCCCTAGTTTCTTAGGTAGCTGGAGTGCAGAAGAAATGTTGGTACGGCAAATGAAACATTATGACCTGGTTCCTGGAATGCAGTGTGCAGTGTTTGTCAGACTTGGCAGAGACAGGGGCACCCTGAGGGGGCAGCAGGGGTTGCAGCATAGTTCTGTTAGATCCCTTCAAAAATGACAAGTGTAACAACATATTTTCGTGAGCTTGGGGCCCAAGCTTGACAGGCTGGATTCTTAGTTTAGCTATTCAAACTAAGGTGAAATTGTGATATAAAGTTTTGAGCTAAAATGTTTATATGTCAGTTGTTTTAGGTCTACATCACAGGTTCTCTGACTAAAGAAAGCAAGGCAATAACTTTATGTTGTGAGGATGTACTTAGAGTATATAAAGCATGTGCAGTATATTCAATTCTTGTCTTGTAGTAGTATTTCCTTTAGGCAGTGTGGACCTTTCCAACTTTTCATTGACAGTGAGATACTGGTGTAATGAGAAGGGGAGGTCCTGGACACTGGTCAGAAGACTTAAGTGGGGTCAGATATGTCTCATAAAACAATGAATGTTTTGCATTTTCTTTGTGATGACTTTTAATGTGTCTTGCTAATTGTCCGGACACTGTGTTTTGTAACAAATGCTCCACTGCTCCTTCAAACTATTCCCATTCAACAAAAAAAAAATCATAATTGTACTATTTCTGTTGTTACAATGTTGTTGCCAGTGATGTTGAGTGAGCGTGTGCTTTCAGTATCCCCTTATACAAAGGAGGCACTAGTAAAGTTTATATATAAGAGTTATATACATATATGACCAAAGATGTTCACTGAAGGCTTTTTTAATTTTGTTTATTA
The DNA here is from genome assembly GCF_002814215.2 of Seriola lalandi dorsalis. NCBI lineage: Eukaryota > Metazoa > Chordata > Actinopteri > Carangiformes > Carangidae > Seriola > Seriola lalandi. The sequence continues at coordinate 3,060,411 of NW_019525077.1, forward strand.
GTTTGTTTGGTTGGTTAATTGTCCTTTATTTTTAGCCAGATAACAGAATCACACCAGTCAGTGAATGACAGCTGCTCTTGTTCCTAACTTATTCCTGTTCCTAATTATTATAATTCCTCCAAGCTAATTTGCAGCATGCAGTAGCAATTTCTGCAAATACAAAAGTAGCTCCTGACTTGATTTACAAAACTGAATGTGAACAAATGTAAATCAAGTCAGGTGTGATGGCTGCATCATCTGTGTTTTAACATTTGATACTTGTGCATCTGTTGGTTTTTTAGCTATAAATGTTATGCAGTAACAAAGCTGAGGACATGTAGGAGTAGCACTGTTTCGTGTTAGTTCATGTGCTGATCAAACATTTCTGAATCCAACTTTTGGCACAATTCCTGAGAAGAGTGCCCATGATTATCCGAGAGCAACGTCTCCCCTGGTCAGGTCAGATCAACTCTGTCACCAGCCAGTGTTGATTTCATTTTTCAGTTCTTAAATATCTGCACATGAATGGCAATTGCAGTATGGTGAAAGGGAAAGTTTGCTGCTATGGTGAATAAACTGTGGTTTAAAGGTAATTATGGCTAATCCTAATTGGACAACTTGACAGCCCCGCTAAACATACTAAAAAGTCTAACTTTAAAGTTTGTGTAAATGATCAATGCATACAATATACTTACTGTATAGCTATAGTTTTAGCTCTGCACCACATGAGTCATCAGAGGGAAAAGATGATTTATACGTATGAAACTGCATAATGATTTTGATGTATCTCTGTTTTGTAACTTATTTTGTTGTTAAGCTCCATAAAGTCCAATATTTGCATGTTTCCAATTTCTGAGGCTGAAGTTGAATGTACTGTACATTGAACTGTCATTAGTGAATGACAGTTGGTGCAGCTAATTTTGGGCTGTAACTGCCAAATGGACTGGAGAAGAGGAGAGTAAAAGCCACCTCACATGGCTCACTGAAGGTCACTTGGATAGTTCTTTTTATATTACACAACATTAAGTGCTGTGTGTTAGTTTTTGTTTATATTGTTATGTAAATTATTGTAATTGTGTTCAATTCAACAGATAAGAGTGACAAGCAACATGGGGGGAGTTTTGTTAGTGTTTTTGTAGGGGCTTCGATGTGACCTTTGACATAATTAATCACCTCCTCCTCCTCCTCTTTGTCCTCTCTAAATTTCAAAGGTACTGGATCGATCTTCTTTAGATTACATTTTACCGACAGGACAGACTCAGGCAGAGCATTCTGAGCACAAAAAAAAAAAAAACCTGTCTTTGCAACATGTTCATCTGTCGCTTTCTTTCACATTAGTTTGACAGCTAACATCACCAAGGGACAACCTTCCAGTGCAAACTACAGCAGATTATTGACACCTTTGGGGTGAACCAGTAAAAACTGTTTCTCTTCTTCAGAGCCCAATTTGGAGAAACAAATTTTCATGTGCATGAATTATGCTAAAATAGATAATTTAACATTCTGTCCATACTGTCATTGCTGACATTATCAGTGCCATCGCTTGGGTGCATTTTCTCTAAGAAGTATGCGAACACCCTGCCAGCAGACCTGTAGTGAAAACCACAGCTGACTTCACTTACATCTGGTAGACTGGTATATCATCTCCCCATCCTCTACAGAGCACACTGTATTTCTTTCCCTCGCTTATGGACTAATTATATAATTTTTATTTACCCACAATAACTTTTCTTTACTGTACTGTGGGTTGCGTCATATGTTTTTCATGCCACACTGAGGTTTGTACGATACGCTGCATTTTTACCTCTGGATGCTTTTTGGTGTTGTTTCATGTACTGCTTTCTTTTCCTTTGTACTGCCGTGATAATGTCACAATTCCTGCAAGCACAATAAAGTTTATGAATTTATTTTCAGCACTGAACATGTGTGCCTAGCTGAAGAGAGCTACTGTATGAACTCATAATACTTTCATAACCCTTTGTTTCAGCAGAGGCTTGAATTGATCATTCAAAGCAGAAGGAACAGACACACGTTTTGCAGGAAGATGAGATAGATGGACCAACAGCAGTACATGCTTTTTCACAGCAGACATTTTGACATTCTCTTGGTGCAGTGCTCCACACTGTTGCTTTGATAGACTGGTGATTTGTTTGGGATGTACCATGCCTTTTTCCCAGTGTGAACTGGGATTGATTTGAGGCCACTACAACAATGTGCTGTCTGGTAAAAGTATACAGTAAACTACATCATATTTACAATAACCGAGCAGCATGAATTATATGGTTTATGTAGTATGTAATGACGGTACATGGCCACTAGATGGATGTAAGGAATCATATTTCCAAAGGCTATTCACCCAGTGTGGAAAATGGTGCACTTTCTTTCTTATTCTTTCTTTCTTTCTTATAAATGTTCTATCAACTGCAGCAAGAAAAACAGACATTTTCTTCGTTTAACATGCACCTGTCCCCCAAACAAATCCAGACAAGTGAATTTGACATTTTAGAGTTAGAATATGTCAGATCCCTCTACAAAACCAACATACTGATACTGTTTTTGTTTGCTTTGTTTGCTTTGACAGAATGACTGAGAAATTCTTGTTTGGATGAAAACATGTGAACATTTTTTATATTTACAAAATGCAGTATGGTTCATGAAAAACTGGTTGATACTAAATTGCAGCTGCTGTGAGTAAGTGATGATAAACTGAAAAGGATGGATGAAAAAGACCATCCAGTCAAACAATATATTCTCTCAATGCTTTTCTGTCAACGTGTGTGTGTGTGTGTGTGTGTGTGTGTGTGTTTGTGTGTGTGAGAGAGAGAGAGAGAGAGAGAGAGAGAGATTACATCACCATGCAGGGAAGCATAACCTCGTGCAGTGAAACCAAGGCTGCTCCAAACTGAAACTGGAGATACATAATGACCAGTTAGCATAACTGGCTTCTGATATAAGTCATACCTGGCAGGAGACTCTTCTGCCTTCATGTGGACGGATGCGGCCACTTTTTTAGCGTTTGATCAGCACGTGCACGCGCGCAAGCACGAACACCCATCTAATGTTTTCTGCAGCACGTGGAAGTGTTGGCTTCCTGTAAAGATAATAAAAGTAAATTAACAAAAGGTGATTTCACTTAATATTTGATTTCTTATTGATGAATAACAGTGATAAGGTTTCTTTAACACAGTCCCAACAGCAGCAAGTCTGTTAAGTATAACATTTAATGGTCTCCTCCTCCCCTCAATGAGTGCGTTAACACAATAAAGGACCTTTAAATCAAGGCGAAATTAATTTCACGCCGTGTTGGACCTGCTCTCTGGCTGAGTGCGTAATGACGTTGCTCCAGTACTGAGGGACCTGTCCCACAAAGAGCTCACTAAGTGACGGTGGATGTCAAACAAGCGGAGAATAGTCCCAGCATACCGGAGAGGACACGGACTTAAAGCAGGAGCGACACACGGTGAGTAGTAAATACCTGCTTCACCCACAGTGAATGTTTTTTTGTAGTTTATTTTGGTTAGACTACATTTTGTGGTTATAAGGGGTCTTTTCTTTTCGATTCACTTTTATTATCAGGTACTATTAGGCAACGTTTTGCTAGGCTATATCATTTTTTTGGTGAGGACTATGCTAATTGACAAGTAGCTAGTTAATATCTACAAAAAGCAGGGGTGGAAGAAGTAGCTTTTTCAGATTTTTACTTCAGCAAAAGTACAAATACCACCATTTAAAAAATACTTCAGAAGTAAAAGTCCTGCATTCAAACCCCTATTAAGTAAAAAAAAAGTTAAAAAAAAGAAGTAAAAGTAGCATACTCACTACAGCCAAATGGGATCTTTCATTGTTACGTTTCTATAGCCAATGTTTTGATATTAGATTTTTATTATTGATGCAAACACCATTTGAATATAGTAGTTGCAGTAAAACTAATTTTACTCCATTTATATCCTTTTGGGTGACTTAAATTACTCTATAATAATGCTTTGTGTTTTATAAGCTCAGTAAAGGAAGTCTTCATCTGCAAATTAACTGGTAACTGCAGCATTTAGATATATTTACTGGAGTAATAAGAATAATATTTGCCCCTGAAATGTAGTGAAGTAAAAGTTACTTTAAAGTTACATTAAATGAATTTAGTTTATTTTCATCAATGGAAAAAAATCTGTTGTGGTTGTAAGAGATTAAATTTTTCTACATAAAGTCCTAATCCTGTTACTGGAGCAAGCACTTCAAGTGGCAACCACTGTCATGCATTGTCTCTGATGGTATTAATGGTTTCTTATTTAACATCACTGACTTATTTGTTAAAACTGCTGTTACAGATGCATGACTTGTGCTGTTGTAACACTATCAGAAAGCAAATATAAGGGTATCTTAAATGGTTATTGTTGCAAATAGGAGAAAAAAATGAAAGATAAATGAGAGTAGAAGTGTAGGAAGGTGTGGGGGGCGGGGTAGTATTGATGTTCGGACACGCTTTAGTCTGGGCTGAATAGGGCAGATGCTTTCAGCTCCCCTTGAGACCGTGCTGATACTAAAGCGCTGCCTCTGGTCACCGATATATGGGCCTGGATGGCAAGTGTATTCACACACACATGCACACACGCTCCAGCATTTGATTACGCATTGGTTGAGGTCCCATTGAATCGTGAGTAATTTTGTCTTCTTTTCCTCCCATTATTCTGTGATCTTATCCGCCCCACTTCACCTCTTTTTTGTTGAATCTTGTGTTTATATCTTCCCTCTTTTTCTGCAGTCAACGCAGAACAGCTGCTGTCCACTAGAGAGGAAGGAAGTGAAACTTTGGAAAGGCACAGAAGTCTCAAATACTGTATGTGGTATGTGTGTGTGTGTGTGTGTGTGTGTGTGTGTGTGTGTGTGTGTGTGTGTATATGTGTGTTTCTCTGTTTTGTCTATGCTTCTGGGTTCATGGGTACATATTTGCCTAAAAGTGGTAGGAAGCAAACCACCCATGCATAATTCATTATCCACTAAAGCCTGTGTCATGACATTGAGGCTGATATAATGAATCTGGTCTGAATGAGGAATATCTATCATGAAACGTTATGACAAACTGTAAGGTCTGAAGACTCTAGGCATTCTGGGAATATCACATATAAGTATGTCTTTGATATATCTAGCACGTGCTACAGAATATATTACAGGGAATTAAGAGCTTTATCAGTGGTAAGATTTATTTTGGTCATGTTGCCATGGTTTAAATGATATTTCTTAGTCTGACTCCAAACAAGACTAAAGCCAATTGTGCCAATTATAAACTACAGTATATACTAACTACACTAACATTACTAAATATGTTGTAATCACCATGTGGTTGGCAGTTAGTATACAAAAATAAATAAATAAATGAATAAAAAATATAGGAAATTATAATAAACAGGTGCCAATGGATGTCAATCATACCACCTAGCTACTGCCAATGTCTAATTTGGAAACTTAACAAAGTGGTTTCCAAAGGCTTACTAATTTGTTTTTCATTTTCCAAGATGTTCCTGGAGCTGTCTCACCACTTTCCACAATTAGTTTTAATTTTTCCAGCTGCATGTAGCTTCTCAATTTCTGGGGAATTGATTTTTTTGTTTTTTTTGTTTTGTTTTTTTTTGCAGCTGCTACACACTACAACCTCAAAATACATATCGTCATAGTACCCTGCAGCGTGGGATTAGGACTTTTCTAATAAAGACTTGCTGCTGTGTTTATTACAACACACCTTAAAGGTACAGAATATGAGCAGAAGACATAGTAATGATTTTGCTCATCTCACAGTCTTACCAGTTGTGGGGCCACCAGTGCAAAGTTTATGCTCAGTCTGGTGCTGAAGGAAAGCTTATGGTTTATTCTCTGGGGAGTATGGCTGTGCTCATTAAAGTTCATAGCAATCTGCTCAATAGATCTTGATTTATTTTGTTAACATGGAAATTTATCCCTGATGGCAGTGCTACAAAAAAGGAGAGGTCAGTGATGCGAGTGTTTATGCGTCCGCTTCCAAATCGAAGGTGGAAGGAACGATTAAGAGCAGCTGATCCCTAAAGTCTGAAGGCCTGGTTGGTCTCTCTGAAATGTGTGTTCTGTGTCCCTGAGGCAACATTACACTTTGCTTTTAAAATGCCTCGCTTTGATTGACCCGGACTTGACCCAAGCATTAGACAAATGTGTGTACATTTGTGGTCTTAGAGAGTCAGAGTGTGTGTGTGTGTGTGTATATGTGTGTGTGTGTGTATGTGTGTGTGTGTGTGTGTGTCTGTCTGTCTGTCCGTCAGTGTGTGTGTGTGTGTGTGTGTGTGTGTGTGTGTGTGTGTGTGTGTGTGTGTGTGTGTGTGCACCTGTGTGTTCATGTCTCTGCGGCTCAAGCTGGATTTTTCTCCGTTTATTTTTCTTAGGATGGACAATCATTTGGGCTGAGCTATCTGTCTCCCAGTCTGTTTGTCTGTCTATCTCTGTCCGTTTGGTTGGCTGGTGAGCAGGCAGGAATATTTTCCACTGTGAAAGCGAGCAGTTATAAACAGTGACTGAGCTCAGACAGGAGATACAGGCTTCTGATAATAAGCTCATCTCTGGATTCCTGGCATGCTCTCAGTATTTCTGTATTTGGGGACAAAATGTGAAACGAGCTAATACCTTGTGACTTTGTGAGGTATGTCTCCAGAGGCGGTTACACTGAATTTTAAACATTTACATCTGAGAAGAGCATTATATCTCAAATCAAGACAAAATCACATTTGTACATACTTGATACAAAGTTTATACAGACGGCTTTGACAAAAATGGGCTCCCTTCCTGGACCAGAACAATTGAAAGGTAATCTTTGCCCATATTTAAAGCCATATATGTTTTACTCTACTGCTGGTCTGTTTACCGTCTTTGTCTGCTTTCCAATTAGCACATATCTGACTACTAACTGTTAAGCATTAATTTCAGCTTATCTGGATAAAATGCCTGGTTTGCCAAGCCAATTTTCATCCATCCCATACCTTTGAACACCCTGGTAAAGAAAAGGCACTAACCATAACCCTAACAGTGCAGTATTTACAGGGATGGGTTGGGGGATTAGTTAGGCTTATATCAGTCTGGAGGGGTCAGACCGATTAGATGGCTACCAGACAAATTGTCTCCCCAATATAAACAACCTTACAGTCTACCTGTAGATAAGTGTGAATACACCTGTGAGTGAATTAATGTTTGCATGCAAAAGATGTATGTGATTATGGAGTTTTTGGTGACTCTGTGATTTGGATGTGTCCTCTCACTGGAGGTTATTTAGGCTGGCATGTTGCCCATTTCCTCCACGCTATTCAGTCTAAATGAAGGAGACATGAAAACACCTACAATTTCCACTTTCCTGTTCTCCACTTGTAATTGCCTCGCCAGAGTTTTTTGATCTTTTGAAATCAGTTATTAATATCACCATACTTCTGCTATGCTATGATCTTGCAAGGCACATGCATCGCACTTGTGACTTAAAATAACTTGGTTTTATTTATATTTTGAATATTTTAGAGTTGACTGAATGGGTTTTAAACTAATTTAAAATTAATGCAATTCAGATCACAGCTGTTGTCTTCAGTTTTGACCCGAAACATATAAATCACACATGAGAGAGGTTGTACATATGTTGTATCGCTCCAGGTTTTATGTGTGTGTGTGCGTGTGTGTGTGTGTGTTGGGTGGGGGCGGTTTACAGAACAGGGGGATGGAGTCCCCTTTTATTCACATGGATGATGCATTAAATGTCATTTAAAGGGGCAGATTATCATACCATTAATGGGTGGAGCTTGTCGGGGTGTGTGTGTGTGTGTGTGTGTGTGTGTGTGTGTGTGTGTGTATGTGTGTGCCTGGGGGCTGCTAAGCTGTGATCATTAAGCATGTGGAGAGGTGAGCATATGGGGACTGGAATAGACCATTTGACAGAACAAAGGACTGGCAGGGTGTCTGAGGTTTCATGCTATAGAGCACTCTCTATTGTTAGTGTTTGATATCATTATCCTGTGGCCCACAAATCTGCTTTGTTCTCTCTGTTACAGTTTTTGGCCATTGGCCACTTTTGACAATACAAGCAATTGATCAATTCTATTAAGACAGTGAAATACACTGGTGGGCCGCTGGGGGATCCATACTTTAGAAATTATATCTTCATGGGACTCAAAACCAGTATTCTTGTCACATGGGATTGGGACACTGAGACATGGCCTAAATGCAGTTTATCTATTAATGTATTATTCTATACTTTCTATGCTTTTGTTTCTCAGAAGGTTGTTTCATTTGTCTCCTTATTGTGTAGACAACTTATTCAAAACCTGTATTTACATCTCCAAACTAGAATGACACTCAGTAGAGTCATACCTCTACCAACATTTTGTTCCACCAGATCCAGTTTATTATTCGAGTGTGCACCACCCTCAAATTACACCTTAAAGATCAAAGTGGTCATTCTCAAGCAATTTTTTGGCTGCACTTATTCTTGAAATATAAACATGATAACGAGAGAACGCATGTTTTAAACACCATACAGCATACATACAGAGTGATGGATGACTTTTGAGAGGCTGTTCCTTGAACCATGGTCAACTGGGTTAAGATATGGTGACTGTGAAGGCCACGTCATATGTTTCACCCCATTTCCATACTCATCAAACCATTCACTAACCCCTTGGGCCCTGTAGATGAGAGCATCGCCTTCCTGTTTCTCTGCTCATTTAAAGGTTTTTCCTTTAATTTGTCATCCATCTGTAGGTCAGTGTCATCACATCAACTTAAACTCTCTCTCTCTCTCTCTCTCTCCCTCTCTCCCTCTCTCTCTCTCTCTTTCCTCCCACACCTGACCTACTGTTGTTATCTGTTTACCTTGGATACCCCTGACCCCAGGCACACAGTATTAAATGTGGAATGTTGTCTAGGAAGGAAAGAAAAGGATGTTATGATAACTGATTTGTGGCCTGCTGTTGTGTGATACAACATATCAACAATGGTTATCACTGATCTGTGCAGTGTTTTACTTAATCCAACCATCTGGTGAAAATTTTTGTGTAAAACAGACCCCCCCCCCACAACAGGGACTGCTGGCATTAACCTGGTCTGTATAGGGACAGGTGGGACTCAGAAAGGTTAGGTCCCATGGTGTTCACCATAGGATCAAACAGGGCTTAACAGGGTTTTATTGTCCATGTCATCTCCCCAAATAAAGATGCAGCAAGTTCTTTTAAGAACAGGCGTGAGCAACCATCTGCGCTCTAGCATTGGACACACACTATGTTATTTGTATTTACATGCAGTAAAATTTAAGTTAGCTCTAACCCCATCAGGCCCCCCCTCATCTCAGCATCGGAAGCAGTGTTAATGACTCTTCCATCTCTGCTCCTCCCAGGATTTGCTCTGCTATTGCTGAACCTGGCTGCGCTGGAGAAGTGCACACTGTGTGTGTGTCAGAAACTCTGTGGGAACGTTCAGTAGCAAGCTCTTCAAGAGCATCCTGTTTGTGTGTGTGTATTTAATCTGCTCATACGCTATAACCATCATGATGTTATATTATTAAAGGTGTTAGAGGCAGGTTGAATGTAATATTCAGCTTCTTTCATGGTGCAGAGTTTAAATGTTTCATCGTACTTTACTGCACACTTCTCTGTCTGTTTCTCTCTTTTTTTATTCGCTTGAAGATCCTCCAGTCTCTCTCCAGCCACCTTTCTCCTCTCTAAGTTTATGTCTGAGTTCTTTCTCAACCTTCCTCCTTGATATTTGTTAGTTTTTCATAAGAAATCGTTCTTTGACTGTGTACTCACCAGGCTGCTATAACTAGCCCTGCAGTGAACACAGTGCAGAGCTACTTGGCAAAATGTACTGTGTATGTATTTGCGTGGTCAGGGCCAAGAAACCAATAGGACGAGTGTTTAATCAAGCCACTACTATATCAGTCTAAATACAAAGTCAATATTGATCCGTCTGGGCTAGAAAAGGGGAATGGACAAATGCCAGGGCAGAGTTGCAGAATGAGAACAACTGCTAGCTGTCCGGACATAAGTAATGACGAAACTAGTAAATAAACAAAGTGGAAATGATGGTACTGCACTTAGGCACAAGATTGCTTACACACATTGAAAAGACTGTGGCAGAGATAAATTGGCAACTTAATTGGTTATGATTGTTTCTTTAATTCTTAGAGAGCCAGAGGCAATGTGCACAGTAGATTTGTATAGGCACTGTAGATTTGTAAGTATCCATTCAACTAAAGATGACTGGTTCAAAAGCTAGGAACAGTGGTATAAAAAGCAGCATGTAAAGTGATGTGAATATATGTGACAGAGTCAATTTAATGGTGATTTAAAGATTTTAAAAATGTCAGTGTGACTTTAATTGAAGAAAAAAATGATGACCCATGCATTCATTTTCCAAGATGCTTGACTTGCACTTGAGGCAACAGTGCTGCAGTAGTGAAACAACCATTTTACAGGAGTTAAACAAGTTGATGCTGGGCTTGTTTACAGTCACCATCACCATAACGTATCCTTCCAAGGACCTTTGTGAGACCTTTTAATTCAAGCCTCTGGGATGCGTGCTCTTGTCATGATCTAGTTATGGCTGGTCCCATCTTAAATGAAGCAGCCTGAAGCACTGAGTCTATGTTCCCAAAATATCTGGATGAAAGATAAACCGACCCCTCTCCTCTCCTTTGCCCCTCACTCCCTCCCCTTGTCATTTTCTCTGTGTAGAGTGCTCCCACACTCTTTTCCTTAATCCCCCCCGTCACCCCCCTTTTCTCCCCCCTCCCCTCATTTTTTTCTGAGTGTTGTCTCCTCCCATCCCCTAATCTCACCCTTCATATCATCTCATTCATTTCTCCTCCTCTTCTGTGTTCCACTCACTCCACCCATGTGCGATTCCCCTCCTCTTTCCCCTCCCTCTCTCCACCCATCCTAACCTCTACCCGTACTTCCTCTCGCCTCCCTCTTCTTCTCTCCCCTCCTCCACCTTTCCCCTCCCCTCTGTCATTAGCTGGTATATAAGAGCATTGTATCCCTCTCTACCTCTCTCACACACACAGTGTGTTTGCTGGGAAGGGGATAGTCCAGGGGAAACTAGGGATAACATTGTCTACCTTCCTGTAAGGGAATATTTTCCTCTCTGGAATTTCCATTAAACAGGTACAGCCTTTTCATTCACACAATAATAGCACTTAATAATAAGAAATATGTTGCATTTCTATTAATGTTAGCTTTGTAAATGTCCCTTGGTGACAGGTTCCTGGGGGATATTGTAAGTCTTTTATGTTACTGAACTGCGGCAGAATACTCAAAATTATATTTTACTACTTTGCATGTCAATGTATTTTTGTTTTCACTACTTAAGAGTATGCAGCCAGTTGTTATTTTTTAACATGGAAAATCATAATCATAATCAAATCATGTGTTTTTTTGATAATATTTATTTTATTTTATTTTTTTCAAAAGTCCTTTTCACTTTGCTTCTTATGTCCTCCCATTAACCCCGCATGTTCCTCTTTTGAACACCCATCAGTAAATTATTTTCTTCTCACCTCCTTCGTCTTATGTATCTATACAATAACAAATCTAATGTACGGTTTTCTTTCATATCTCCCCTCAGATCTTGGAACAACATCTTAAAAGGAGACAGCACTTTTGGCAAAATTCTCACCCATCGTCAAAAGCCAGTGACATCATTATTATCACCTGATCCGCAATCAGCATCATCAATCGCCAGCAACATAAACGCCGAACGCATTTGACATTATCAGGAAGACCATGAGCGGTAACTACAGCGTCACTCTCTTAGGCCCTGCCCCCTGGGGCTTCAGGCTGCAAGGAGGGAAGGACTTCAACATGCCCCTCACCATCTCCAGGGTAAGACTAAGACCCTGTTCAGACCTGGCATAAACATGGGTCTTTGGTGATCCAATCACAAGTGGACAGCTCTTAGCACGTCAGTTCACACCTGGCTATAAAATCTGTCTCCACATGCGTGTCGAGTGACCATCTGTGAATGGATCTCACTCAGATGTCTCTCGATCTATAAGCAAATAATCACGTATGTATTGTTTTTAGCCAGTCTGACTATGACAGACGAATCCATTGTCATTGTGTTTGTGAGAGAGAGAGAGAGAGAGAGAGAGTGCGTGGCATGGAGGGGTTGAGCAAATCATTGTAGTAGAGTATAGTATATGAGCATTTTCTCTATATTATGAAACTATGGCCGGACTAATTAGACTGTGGTAGAGGATGGCAGTTGAATAGGCGGTCCTTCAATGTAGCCCAGGACACATTTGCGTCCACACTGCTAAAAGAATGTGACCACATGTGGCCCAGACCACCTCCAAATATGGTCTGAGTGGTTGGATCTCAAATGCGTCCTCAATGTGTCTTGGTTTCTTTCACACCTGAACTTAGAGCTGTCTGCTTGTGATCGGATCACGTGAGATGGATGTTAATGCCAGGTCTGAACAAGGCCTAAAACACACACACACACACTCACACGCACACACTCACACTAAATCATCTTACCTCACAATTGTCTGTATTTTCTGCAAAGCGAAAAAGGCACATGCCTATATTTTATCTTCACACACGCATGCACATTCGCACACTCATTCATCAGAGGGCCGCTGTATAATGGCATTCCAGCAGTGCCATATGGCTTATAAGTGATTAAAAAGATGAGTACTGATTTCCATGCTTTCTTCCTTACCTTCCTTCTCCCATCCTCCTCTCCATCTTTCCACCATTTCAGCTGTCCCTTTGACTCAAACCCAACAACCACCACGCTTGCGATAGCTCAGCTGAATCATAAGCCATCTGCCATGTAATGACCGCACAGGAAAATTATATGCATTCCACTTAACTTTGAGTGTCTGTAGTGAAAGTGCACCAATCAAAGTCCTGGCACTCAAATCTTGGCTGCAGTCCCTCTGCTTGAACAAGTAACTTGATGGTCCCTTGGTTTCTGTGCCTTTCAGTGTCTACCCCTAACATTACCTCCTCCCAGTCTGCTGTTCGTTCACACATAAAAGATCACACAAAAACAGTAGGTTTCCCTCATCACTTTAACTATAGTGTGATGCTGAAACATGATAATCCTTTTCTAAGTTTGGTCAAGCTTCTGTTCCGTTCTGCTGGGGCAGTGCAGCTTCACTGGCACGCACACAAAATACAGTGAAGCATACAGGCTCTCACACACACACACACACACACACACACACACACACACACACACACACACACACACACACACAAACACACACAAATCACTAAAACTGGCAATGCACAGACTTATAGCAACATGAGACTGGTGATGAATGGCTTGCCAGGTCCTGTGCCAGTCCCCCTTGGGGCCGCTTTGGGTTGCCATGTTTGTGTTATTACTTTGGATGTGATACTTTTCCCACTAACTGAAGCCATGTGAATTCTTACCACAGTTGTGTGTTTGCGTGTGTTTGTGTCTTGGTTTGTGTGCGTGGACACCAAGTCATGGAAGATGCTATCTGAATAACTGAGAGAAAAACATGACAGAAGACAAAAATAGAAATAGAAAGCAAGAAAAAAAAAGAGACAAACCCAAATTGTACAAAAGCACCACGTTAAACTTTGCGTGCACGATCTGGAATTTTTATTTGTGGTGCTGTCATGTCTGAAATATCAGACTGAAATATTCTGCACTGCAAATAATGCATTCTTCAGAGAGTTTATATACTGCATTGAAAAAAGATGATAAAATAAATGGTGATGTTGGTCAGTGAAGTTGGCAATAAGTAAACAATAATCGTCTCAGCAGCCCACTATGAACTTTACTGCAGTATCACAATGACACTTATATGGTTTGAGGTTTCAAGACATTGGCAGGAGTAAAAGTGAAGTACTGGTGCAGTTTTTGGTGCTGACAGTAAATGTTAGTTAGGTCTGCCTAAGACCATGAAGTGTACAGAGAGTGGATAATATGACTTAGCCTGCAGATTAGGGTCAGACCAGTGTCTAGAGATTTCATTAATCAATCAAAGTGAAACTAAAATAAAAGAATAATCTTGTATTTCTATTTCAGTGTAACACTGTGTATTTTGTAGTCAATGTATTTCATATCCAAAGGTGTAAACAAAAACATCCAATGATACATAAAATTTAAAAAAAATCCATGACTCATAATTTCCCAATTTGATACTCCAGTGTCTGCTGCCTTACCATTTTGTTTTGAATGCCAAAATGCTGTTTGATTGTGATTATGTGTTTCGTGGGGAAAAGGCCAATTGTATCCCAAGCACTGTATCCTGTTGCAGTTTCTTGATGCTCTAGATTTTAATTTTTGGGGAGGAAAAAAAATCAAGAACAGCAGTGCATCTGGTTTTTGAAGACTGAAACTGATGGGATGCATTGTTGGATCTCGAAGAGGGGAGACATGTAGATTAACAAGGGAGATGGAAAGGAAGAGAGCGGGAGCGTTCGAATGAATGTATGGTGATACTGATATGCAAGTGCAAGGAAGTGAATCTATCCAGTGTATACAGAGACTGTGGGTGATGACAGCTGGTCTATATGACACAAACATATGAGGTCAGTCAACAGGTCATTTATCTAGAGCTGTCTCTCTGTCGCCCTCATTCTTATCATACCTTCCTATGTGTTTTCTCTTTGTACCTCTGTCTCTAATTGGCTATTAGATGTCATGCAACTCTTGACTCACTCCTCAAACAGTTTTCAGTCTAGATACAAGAATCAAACCAAACCCTAATCTTATCCCATAAATGCAGTTTACAGTGATGAAGGGCAATGTTTCTGACCACTGATCAATGACACATACACATGTGTCAGAGATCAGCCGGCACACACAACAGAACCACACACACAGATTGCTCTCTGCCAGTCTAACCATATAGTTGGTTCTAAGAAGGGACCACAGAATAGGGGTTATTAGAAAACCGCACTTATCCTAAGTGCTGCTGTTGCTAAGTTCTATATATGTGTATGTGAATATACTGTGTGTTTCATTTATGGCACTAGATCTACCCACAGTATTATCACATTGTACCAGTATTGCATCATAGGTTGATTAGTTGTAACCATAACTGTATGTCCTGAGCTATCTGCCCAGTAACTGCTGTTTATGCAAATTGTGCTCACCACTTCTTTTTATTTTTATTTGACGGTGTAGAAAAACAGTTTTTTAAGAGGCCAAGATTGACGGTGCTGCTTCTCAAAGTGCCAGTGAAATGTTTTACCACGGCATCACAGTTTGACATAGTCTAATAAAAGGAGACATTTGGAGAAGAAAGGGAGAGATTTTAACAAAAGCAGGCAGTGTGAAAGAGAAGGGTTGCTGAGTTGTCTTCAAATATATTTATCATTAGCCTGCAGTATCTTGAACCTATCCTGCATTGGTTCACTTCTATTCACTTCATTGGTTACTTCTATACACAGTTATACGGGGATATGTAAAGTTGTACCAGAAGAACAACAGCTGGACAGTTTCACTGTCTAATTTACATACAGAGTAATATGTGAGAACACAAGGGGCTGTTGATTGGTTTATATTGAACATTTTGTTGAGAAGGAAGCTGGTTCACTTAGGATTGTTTCTATAAGCACAAGGGTACCTTTACGCCTTGCCTTCTAGTGAAGGAGCCATTCAGTGGATTTTCTGTAGAAAAGATTAGGGAGAAAATAACCTGCAGAGGCAGTCCAGTTGCTGTTAATCCTCATTAAAACCATTTGTTGTGAAATCCATTATACTGATCAAAAGGTTTTCAAGAACAAGACCCCTCATGTGTAGAGGCAGAAAATACCTTCCTGCTATTCCCAGTTAAATTTACAATCAGGGAATCAATATTTAAAACTTTCCAAGGGCAACCCATTTACAGTACACTGCTAAAATAATTTAAGTGAAGGCAGCACAGGGGAATAGATGCATTAAGCTTCTAAGAATAGAGGCATCTTTTCACAGGTCAGCGCCCATGGCCACGCCCACTTATGAGACAAAATGCTCTCAGGTCTGTTGTAGGCTGAATAATGTGCAGACTACATTTGGGGTATTTCAAAAAACACACTATAGACTACAGATACAAAAAATATATCAGGATAATGATTGAGATGAGACATTACAATATTTAAAGGTGTCTTGGGGAGTTTTTTGTGTGTTTACTTTCAGTGTTACTCACCAATATGTACTGTGTGTATCCTTGAGGCATGACAAAAGCGTTGAATGCATTTTCTTCCCAATTTTTTTAGTATTTTGAAAACTGCATTGTTTACATCTTTGGTTACTTAGTAGCAGTCTTCTCTACCCGCTGGATTGTCGCCACCAGGTCGATCAGCAGAGTAGTAGCGTGCCAGGCATATGTATCTTGTCCTAGTGTGCATGCACAAAAGCAAACAAAACAGGGACCCACTTCTAAAAGTACTTCTCTATAGTGCTACTAGTGGTCAGAAACTCCACAGTGTATCTCTGAGAATGAGAATCCCTTCATCTGGTTAATTTGTGTTTTGTTGTTTGAATCAAATTTGTGTATGTAGATAGCAGTCATATATTTGGTCTGTTTTTATATAAAATGTCTTTTATATAAAAATATTACCTTGTACTATGTCCATAATAACCTTAATAAAGCTATATAAAGGAATCTCTGTAAACCTAAGAACAGGTTTTGAAGAATTGGTGATAAAGTTAGTGCAGTGACTAAAGCAAAACGAGTGGACAGCTAATCTATATTAAAACCTTTTCATGGAAGAATGCAGTTCCTGGAACAGCATCAGCGATGGCTGCCTCCTGCGTCCCCGGAGATGCTTTTCAACAGCCGATGATAACAACTGACCACAGTGATGGGTCTATTTCAAAGACTGTTTAGGTCTATACATAGTCTCTTTCTATTTCTTCCTCTTACAGTACTTGTCCTCACACTCACATTGTATCATTGACCGGGTCTCGAACCCGTGATGCAGAAAACTTTGTGGCTTAACCTTTCATACCAGAGAGCCAGAGCCAGGGCCAGTTGACAGCCCCTCCATATGACTTAATAATACTTATACTTAATCTATCATAATCAAACAAGTCCCTTGGTTCCCTCTGAGTATCTGCCTATCTTAGTGAAATAGTCCCAGAGCCAGAGTCAACAACTTATCATTTCCTCTCCCACAAATCAATCTGTCAGTGGTCATGTGTGTGTGCTGGTTTGGGCAGACTTGTTGTGTTTGGACACAGTAACAGACTAGACTTTTCTGAGTTCACAGCAGCATGACAATACATCTTATACTCCTTAAAATGTGTAAGATTTGACATAGTATTTCAAGATTTGGCATTCAGCTATCATGACTTTTTGAGATGTCCCTTTTTTTCTATTATTATGAATTATTTATAAGCACTTCTGAGGTTGGTGTGCACCATTGTACAAGTGATAAATTTAGAAAAAAGTTGGGGGTTGCTTTTTTGAAATATTCTCATCACTGCATATTGCATGCTGACAGGTACCTGGCATTTCTGTCTTCACCGGTAATGGACTGACTAATCCATTGTAAAAGCCCTATCAATGTTACACATGCCGACACCTTAAATATTTTTAGTATCCAAAAGCATTGACTGTTTTTCAGACAGGACCACATTTGTCACAGTGGTGTTGAGTGATAATTTACTTTCCTTCAGCTAAGATTTCAGACAATCATGTTAGAGAGTGACCGAAACTTACAAGGGATTTATTCTAGTCATCCATCTGTACTGGTCAATTGAGGGATAATGATGAAATATAAAAGACACTGAAAGAAAGAATAAGCCTTTAAAAGATGTGACACACAATATATGAGGATAATTTATTTCTTAATGAAAGCAAAGGTTTTTGAAGAACGCTATTTTAGTGTAACTGGAATGAACAGAATTATTTGAAGCCAGAAAATTTTATAACCCTGGCAGACAAGCATAGCCAGGTCATAACATGTGCTTCAGTGAATTCACAATGAAGAGACTTGAATACCCTATTGTTTAAAGCAGCTATAATGTATTTTCCACAGTAGTTGCTAATCGTGCCATGTCTCCCCTGCTTTCCTCTCAGGATACTGGCCTCATGTCTGGTATCATGTTTATTCCTAATAATATTGGTGGACTAAAAGGACTGAAATAAATAAAACTGAAATGGTTGTAAGTAAGAAGTCCAAAAGAAACAAAAGAAAATAGTTGGTGTAACAGCAGTAGCTGTCCCCTTTCCTGTTTGGTGTTTTAGTACAGTATACCTGGCAGGATATCAGACCAAACTAGTGATGGTGATATTTAAACCCAGAGACTATTTCAGCAAGCTCTAACCAACATTTACAAATGTTTGTTGGTAGTTTGGGCCTGAGAATTTCAGTTTACTGTTGTTTAAAGAAGTTTTCCATATCTTACCATAGCAACAAGAAGAATCAAAAAGCTAGTAGTCAGATTATTGGTTATCAAATAAAAAAATATGAGTAGTTCCTCTTTCTTCCCAGTGATCTGGTTAATGATTGCTTTTTTAAGTATCTTGAGTGTGCTACTGTGTTCACAATGAGGCTTTCTCAAGTATTTTTCATCTGCCACTGTGACCAGAAACCAGACTCATGCCTCACTATATATTCAAGTCTTTATTCCCAGTCCTCTATACCAAGGAATACAATCACATTGTTTTTTTTCAGAATATATAAGCAGTCGTTTTTTAATGTTTCTCTAGCACATCTTAATGTTTTTTTCCCCCATGTTTCTCTTTTAGGATGTTGAGTGTAATATTTCAGTTAGAACCTAGTATAAATAAGTTAAATGTGATATAATCTGTAACTTAAAACCACCAGTTTGGGTTAATTACACCCTCTGTAAGTGAATGCCACTAACAAACCACAAGTAACCGACTGTGCTTTTATATGGATTAACACAATCCAGTCTTGTGTTCATATGGCTGTATTCCTGAGTGTGTGCTCACCAGCCCTGCCCATGGTAAGTCTCTCAGCACCTTGTCAATCACATCATTGAGTCTGGTCTTGAATGCTGGCTTGTTCGCCTCTAGTTTAGCAAAGTGCAGTTAGCATTTACAATAATAAATAATGTTATGTTGGATTTGTTGATGCTGGTCCTGTGTGTATATCTGTTTGGTGAGTTTTTGACTGTTAATAGCAAGATGGAGCAGTATTATTCTGACTGGGAACCCGGTTGTGTTCTTTCTTGTGCACCTGCACTAAGATGCAAATGACGCTAATCACATTACTGCCAATTGTTTCACATTATTCCACTGATCTGCAGGTGGCGATAAAGCGCCAAGAGACACAACAATGTCACAGCACAGGCAAGGAAATAAGAAGACAGCTAACGGCTAACATAGAAAGGTCTTATAATACAGCCCATTGATAAAAGTTTGTCAAGCGAGACGATAGCATTCTGTTCGCGGAGATTTACGCATGCGCACTGAGGTTCTGTGCGTAGCGGCAGTGAGGGCGGAGTTAGCTAATTAGTTAGCAGTGTAGCTGTGAACGTACATACGTGCGATGTGTGAGCACTGTTTGTGCTACAGCTACAGTTACATCTCCTTAAGACCGAAGTTAACGCGTCTCCCTTGAGCTTTCCAAGTGTAGTCCTCCAGACTATGAGCCAAAAAGATTAATAATGAGGCTGGAAAATGTAGGATTCTGCATTGTCACTGGAGAGTGTCATTGTCAGTTAATGGTAAATGTTTGTGATAGAAGTGATTTTTAGATGTTCTTACTTCATACTGCACATTTGATACGTTTACTGTCAATTCAGAAGAATAATCCTAGTACTCCTTCAGCCAGGAAGGAGAAAGGTGAAGATGTCAAGGCAGAGAGCAGCAAGATGCAGGAGAGAAACTTTCAGCACAGGAAAGACAGGCAGCAGAAAATCATGAGACCCTGTCTCAGGCCCTGAATTTAAGAGAGATTTACAACTGCTACTGTCATGAAAAGGTATGTTTCAGTCTGGTCCATATTTTTGATGTTGGTGTGGCTGAATGGCACACTGAGCTGGGGGGGGGGGCTTGGCTCTGCTTGCCTATCTGTAAAAGCCACTGCAGGCCACTGATGCATTGTATTGTCTTTATTTGCCAACTCAAACAGGGGACACATTCATAGGAATAAACCCAGTGCGCTGACTTTGCAGCGCTCTGTTGGAAATGATCTTTGTCATGGTAAATGAAAAGATTACTTTGAACCCCCATATCAGAGAAATAATTTGGTTTCTGCTCCTTCATGGGTATGATCATATCAGGAGAAAGCACATGAATCTCAATAGTGCTTGTCAGCTTGTGTCAGAGTTGGATTCTGCTTGAATGGGGGAAACTGCTTGTAAGCATTGCAGATCTCCAGGTTCTCAATCTCGTGTGCAAAGTTTTATGTTTAATGTGTACAATGTGTTTTTGTGGGTTTGGCAGCTGAGCTATCTATGGGAACTCAATCCGATATAGCCTTTTCTTATTAGGCTCTCTAGCATTAACATACAAGTCAGGCAGTGATTATTAGAGAACGGTGTGCACACAGCTTTAGGGGAAGAAAAAACATAAGAAAACGTGTTCAGATGCTTTCATTAGATTGAAAGTATGTGTGTGTTAGTGTGCCAGCATAGGGGTGTGCATGCCTGGGTACACATGCACATGTGCTAATACAGTACACATATACGGTTACAGGAATGTTCAGTCATTTAGACAGAGCCACTACTGGGCTGACGCCCTTTAAAAACTTGCTGTATAACATTATATTGATTCTAACTGGCAGTTGGAGCGCTGTCTTTTCTATAAAGAATATGATCTCAGGAGTCTCTTGAATTCCATTCTCTTATTTTATATTGTTGTTGTATCATGTTTGGCATACTCATACTGTAAATTCATTTTCAGGTTTTTGTCTTGATAGATGACTTGCCTGCAGTAAGGTGGACTGTATGTTTCTATACGCTAGTAATGCGACAGATTTCAGATTATTCCGTCTGTTCATCATTTTCAAGAACTTGACTTATAAACCTCAAGCAATCTGTCAGCCGGCAGCAGACAACGTCTAAAAGATGGATGTGACATGCTCTTATGCTAACAGTTGAAAAGGACCAGTGGATTCTGTCAGATGATCCTGTTGCATGTGTTTCCATGATGCTTCTGACATAACTGCTTGATTTGCTTCATTCAGGACCATAAATAGCAAATGAAATGTTACCCAACACAGTTTACTAAGTGTTACTGATGGATCCCTACCAGCGGGTTGAGTCCCTGCTTCTGTCTCCTGCACTTTCTTAATCTTCCCATTACTTGCTAACTTCTTTCTGTCCCTGTACCTCTTTCATAAATCTCACTCACCCCTTTATTTCTCCCATCTCGTCCAACTACCCTTCAATCTGTCTGTTCTTCACATAACTGTGCTTCTTCATATAACAGCTTTTTTGTTGTTGTTATTTTTGCTGTTTTCTGTGTTGCTAAGAGATCAGAGCACTGCAGTTGTCATGTTATTTTCCTGCACACTTCATTTTAATGTCCCTATTGTGGTTATAAGCGGGGAGCTGGCCAATTAATAATAAGGTTGTTGATAGAAAAATATTACGCGAGGGTTTTTGGACATTTTTTCCGAATTACAATTTCAAACATGCAATACAGGAACATTTCCTGACATGTAGGCTTACACTAAAAGATAACCTAATGTCTAGTCCTGAAGCAGCAAGGTTGAACTAAAATAAATATTTCTGAAGGCTGGCATATGGGAGCAACTTCTTGGAAGTGTGAGTGAGGTAATTGTGTCTCCTGCTCTCAGCTTTTCAGTCATAGCGTGACATGAACCATCTGCCTGTCATCACTGTCACTCCCTGTGCTGAAAGCAGGCATTATTCAAAGCTCTTCAACTGGTCAGTGTTATGCTCAAACCAGACAATGTTGCAGGACTCCAGTAAACCTTTATTGCTATGTGTGGAAACTAGATTTTTTTTTTTTCAAAGCACTTAAATCAGACAGCATATGTGTTGAAAACTGACATAGCTGGAAGCACAATGGCAAGTTCATATGTGCAGGCTTTTAACACGCTGCATGTGTGTTTCTGATTCTTTTGAATAAGTGATGACACAAGTATTGACCCTTTCACTTTTGCATGAATATATAATGAGGCAGGGGGATTTTACACACAGGTAGTGTATGATGGAAATACAGAATATAAAGGATTTTGTAAGAAAAAAAAAACTAAACGTAAAAGCAGCTTTTATTAATTGTGACATTTAACTAAAGCTGCGCAAAGACATTGATTCTTTTGGCCACCTAAGGGCAGGAGAATTCCACAACAACTTGGAAAAACACAGACTTTTACCCTTATAAAGTTGGTGAACTTGTTTTTAAGAATAGCAGACGTAGAGCATCATAAGCGTTTCTTTAGAGATGTGACTGTCCTCCCAAGAAAAATGACGGCATCGGTTGTTTCAGCAAATATCCCAAAACAAGCTTTGTTTATGTTGAAGTGACAAATCCCTTGAGTGGCTGTAGGAATTATGACTCCTGCTCATTTGGAGCAAAGGAAGGAGTAAGAGAAATGTCTGGCCACCTCATTAAAGTAAGCACAATGTTCACTCCCCGTTTAACATTTGATCCATGTAGGAAATCTATATTAGAACTTGCTTAAGAGTAGGTTTTTCTATCCACTCATACATCTTCTGCCGTTTTCTGACTTTTTCTTGGTGTAAATTCAAATTGTGAGATTAACAAGTCCAAGTCTGACAGGACTGAGGTGAAGGGATATGTCTATTCTCTTTCTCAACTGTTTTAGTTTTCTCTGTTTTGGGATGTTTGTGTTGGTGGTGGATCATTAATAAAAATTGTGGTCATGTGTGAACTGATGTCCCGGCAAATTTGGGAGCACTGCTCAGCTGCTGTCAGAGAAGTACATGTACTGTATGCGTGTGTATTCTGCATATATTCTCCTCCTTATATGGATATGTGCGTTGCGTTAAAGCTGCTGTTTTCTGTCATGGACAAAGAAACAAAGCCATAAATCAAGTACCCTGGGAAACTTTAAGTGCTTGGTTTCTTGCATAGGCAGATTATTTAGATTTCTGTTTCTGATTTTCTCAGTGATTTGTTGCTCTCTCTCTTTGATATGAAAATTGAAACTACTTTGAGCTCTGAAATCTTTTTAATCAAAGTGATTGAAAGCAAATGTTTGCTTTTGGAAACGGATCTCCTACCAGCAAGAACAATTCCTTTAGACTTATATTGAATCAAGACATATTAAATACTTACAGCACGAATTAAAAATGTTTTTCATCTCTGCCTGATGTATGTTCTCCTGTTCAAAATCAGTTGAACTCTCTTGTATGGTTGCAGTTTTGATGCAGAGGGAAACAGAGCAGTGTTTCATGAGTCCGGGTGAGTGTTTCTCTATGTATGTGGCGAGAGAGAGAGAGGTAGCATTTGTGTGGGTAAGGGGCAGGAACAGAACACTAATTGGGGAAAACATATAATTGAACATTTTGTGGCGAGAGTTTGGTCCATAATAGTGCCAGAGTGGTTAGCATGAACACACCCCTGGAAATGGGTCCAAATGTACAGAAGAAGAAAGAGCCCACAGATTCAAAATACTCAGTAGCGTTTTTTTTTCCTCCTTTCCCTCTCTTTCTCCCTTCCTTTCCGTCCCCGCAATTTTAATCAATGTCAAGTCGATCCCTTATTACCCTCTTCTTCCTGCCTTCTGTGGTTGTGAGTGGTGATGAGTGATGTTGCGTGTGTTGGGCTAATATGACTATAAAAGGTTGGGGCCGCAGAGCCTTAACACTAATCCGGGTGCAGAGCCTCTTTTATTAGCCCTGCCTGTGTCTGTCTGTCTTTGTGTGTGTGTGTGTGTGTGTGTGTGTGTGTGTGTGTGTGTGTGTGTGTGTGTGTGTGTTTGTGAGTGTGTGTGTGAGTGACAAATATAGGGGCAAAGGAAATAGACAGAGGGGGATGTAACACACCAAAGGTCCCTAGATCTAAACCCTTGTTACACTTTCTCATCCTTGAGTGTCACTTCAGGTTCAGTAGAAACACATTTTCTTAGAGAGACACCAAATTCAATAGCTACACTTGATGTGTGGTCGGTAAGAGTAAGAGGCACTTCTTAGCAAGAACAACCTCAAAAGTGGTCTGTGTGTGCATGTGTGTGTTCAGTGAAGTGGTCCGTGTGGCCCTTTTTCATGGTGTCAAAAGAAACAAATGACCTCACTCCCCTTTGGTCACACTTGTACCTTGTGTGTGACCAAGAATGGTCAGAACTGCAGCTGCAAGGTGCTTTTGTTCTCTAATAATAAACAATGTCCAGGTGCTATTTTATTAATAATGAAACAAACACACAAGACCAAGCTGTTAGTGTGTTTTGTTGCTTACACTTTGGCTGTAAATTCATTGCATGTCAATAATTGTTATGAATGTAAGTTGTTATAGTAATACCTACAGTGCTTTAGCGTCATGGGAAAAAGACAAGAGATAGAGTGTAACATCAGACGCACATTTCCAAATGTGTCACTCTCCTCCCTCAGCGTGCTGATAAGAGGGACTCTGGCTTATATGACACATGCTAACACAGTGTGTCGCCCTGTCTGTTGGCGGCAGGAATTAAACGAATATCAATTGTTTTGCCTTTTTTTTCCATTTGTGCCACTGTTGATTACATATTTTGTGTGTCTCGTGTATAAATCTACTTAGAAAAACACTTTAACTTAACCAGGAAGGAAATAGGGTTAGTTTCAGCACAAAAATAGAGAACACATGATGACACATTTAATCTAATTTGATTTTATCTTGGTGTGGATTCAGGCCAATTTATCTGCCTGTTAAATGCTTAGTTGCCCGGCAACTGTTCTCCAACACTTGTTTACAAAATATGTTGAGTATTGCTCACAAATAAATGGACAACAACACCACATATGAGTGGAAAATGTTATAATTGTTCCCCCTGCATAATTATAATAATATATTCAACATTACTGAAACAAACAGAATTAATACAGCACAGGAATTGTGCATGTTGAAGCCATGTTGAACAGCAGGGTTGGTATTAAATACCAGGCCTGCGGTTCGACATGAGTTCTTTTGTGTGGCTTGAATCTGTTTCAAATTAACCAGCTTCCTCCAGAGTGGAAGTGCAGCAATTACACTTTGTTTAGATGCTGATATTTAAAGCATCCCTCAAAAATCATGGAAGACACAGAAAACCAGAGACAAGAGAAATGGAGTGTATGCATATTTTATGATGTGTGCAAACTGAGAGATGTCTGGCTTGTAATTGTTGTTTCCACAAAGCCCATAAAACTGGTATGTGTCTCCACCATGTAGTGTCCCATTAGCTATTTGTCACCTTTTTAACAGTATTTTGTACGGAGAATAATGGAGTAATTGCTTTTTACTAGGACTAGATTCACTTTACTTGATCTTTATTGTAACAGTAAAGTATGTGTCAGGATAAGCTTCATTAATTAGCTTGAAGCAGACATTACAAAACAGCAGCACTGGAACCTCTTAGTTAAACTGCTGCTGTTGCGCTTTTGAAATTTGGCTCTAAACTCTAAAAAATGCCCTGTGCTACGTGAATGTCCATATGCTACATTCATGAAGATATAACTTTCAGTTCATTATTTCTGCATTTGCTGTGATCTAATTTAAAATTCAGCGTTCACTCAGCCGTTGTCATCATTTCGATTAAACAACCCACCAATACGAAATGGCTCCATTATAAACAGTAGTGGAAACATTGGACACAAGCATTATATTTTCACTGTGATGTTTTTTCTCACACAGTGTGTTAAGAGACTTTTTTTTTTTCTCTAACAAGCTGTAAGCCAAACATCACAACAGGTCATAAAGAAGAAACAAAAGTAACTCCAAGATGAAGGCCCCTGCTATTAAACACACATCAGTGAATGTACAGTATTCTCCATCATGTGGTAGAGAACCAAGTCTTTCATTATCTTTGCCCAAATACTTGTGTTATGGAATGGATCCATAAATCTTGTGATAACTACAGAGTGGATGTGAAGTCCCGACATCACCTTGACCCACCCTCCTGCTTAATAATCCTGACTGTGACGTTGCTGGTGATAATTTAAACTGTTTGTGGTTTTTGCAGCTGACGGATGGTGGGAAGGCAGCTAAAGCTCGTATGGCTGTTGGTGACATGGTTTTGTCTATCGACGGCATCGCCACAGACGGCATGAACCACCTGGAGGCCCAGAACAAGATCAAGAGCTGCACTGACAACCTCAGCCTCACCCTGCAGAAGTAAGCTATGACCTCACACTGTGTGTGCATGTGTGTCTGTAACCAAGCCACTTCACTTTACAATGATTTAACGTGTGAATGTGAGCGGCTAGCCATTTATCTCAAGTGACAACACAGGATCCATACACTCCCTTTGAAACCCTCCCAAACAGCCAACCTCTGCGTCAAATTTAAAGGCCATGCTTCCCCTTTCAACTCCAGACATCCCGCGTCCAGGCAGATGTTCAGTGTTGTTGTAGGAGTTAATCTTAGCTCTAACACACAGCAGCACCATTAGTTCTGCCTGATCTCCCATTCCCTAAAGGAAAGAGGAATCACTGAAATCACAACGAGAGCATCACATGTGTGGACCACCCCATCTTCCCAACGGCCTAATCTTCACTATTTGGTGGAATCCTGTTGTACAGTGGAGCTGATTTATCACAAGCAGTTGTGTTACAGTGCTTGTGTGTGTGTGTGTGTGTGTGTGTGTGTGTGTGTGTGTGTGTGTGTGTGTGTGTGTGTGTGTGTGTCTGGCTTCATATTGGTTCGCATGTGGTATGAATTGTCTGGTTCTTTGGCAGCACTTGTAGGCATATGTGTGTTTTCATTCAAACACTGTGAGACATTTAGGGCTCCTACACTTGTCCTTTTGGAGGCAAAATCATGAAAGAAAGAGCAGATTTACAGTGTATGGCGCATACACAGGTAGAACGTGATGAATTTATTTTGCTACACATGAAATCAGAATAGACTGAAGTAGTAAAATGCTCAGTTTGCTTTTTTTTTTGTATCATGGTATCGCTTAATCTCTGCTTGTCTCTGTGTCTGGATTTCACATTCTGTCCTCCCTTGATGACTTTTATTCTTTCCTTCACCCCTCCCCTCATTTGAGGCTAACTGAGCATGTCCTTTAATTCGAGTCCAAATGATGACAGACTGAATATGTTTACTTTTGCTCGAGTGTGGCAGAGAACACATGCTATCAAAAGGCTTAAAGCAACTCAAGGTCAGTCTGTAGGTTTCCGTGTGTGTGTGTTACTGGTAGTGAAAGACATCCATGGTCAAACTGTTTTTTATAATGAGGGAAACAGAATATACAATGCAGCACATTTAAGCATATTCATCAAACATCACAAAATGTGTCTTACTGATGGATTTTCACAAAAATGAGTTTAAAACTGATTAGAGCAAGTATGGTTTGTGCTGAGAAATTTTCCAAGCCCTGGCTCTTGATTTATATTGTGGAACAATAGCACACTGCATCACACTGCATCTGCTTATATAGTTTGTCTCACTAAAGCTGCCTGAGAACATGTGGATAAGTGGATAACTAATAGCTTCAACATTCCTGTGCATCTGAGGTTTGGCACAGTGAAAAAGGTTGATATGAGAGTGACACTCTGAAGTGTCCTCAGCGCCAGGTGACGGTTAGCTTAGCTTAGCATAAAAAATATCCAAAGGTAAGGAAAATAAAACAGTGCCTAGCCAAGACATAGTCCAGCTCATAACCTCCCTGCAAAACCACAACTTGCTTTCGAGCTCCAGAGGTAGTTAGCTACCTGATAGGCAGATTTTTTAAGTTTGTGGTCTAACTCTCAGCAAGACAGAAAACAAGCACATTTCCCAAATTGTCAAACTTTTCCTTTAACGATTATTAAGCTTTTAATTGTTTAACAGTTTGTCACTTCAGTTGTAAAATGTAAAAGACTGGTATCTAATTACTTCATTAAGGCGTCAAACTAGCTGCCAAGTGCCAAGTGTAACTGAACAGATGTCATGTATGGGTGTGCTTGTTTGCGGGACCAGTTATACAGTATATCTGTTCTGTTTCACTGTGTCTGTGGCAGACATCAGGCAGACTTGAAGGGTTGATTCATGCCCTATTTGAAACACATGGAATGGCTTGTTTCATGAAGTGGCAGTATTTTATTATTAAGGCTGTGTGACCAGGCAGCCACTCTTGGGACAGCTGGCTCCAGCTTCTGCTTTACAAGGATGCTTAAGGGTCCAGGAGATTGACAGTAATCACTGTGTCTTCTCCAGACTCCGTTTAAAATAAGAAATAAGATCAGAGTTTCATGGTTTCTTTCTGTTTGTTGCTTGGCATTCATTGGCACTGTGAGTTAGACGTACTGTATATTCAAAGCGTGTCATGCCAAGGTCAACATCTGGACTTTAATGGGTTTAGATGCGTAATGGAAAGAACCAATCGAGTGTCTTGTTTCTGTTAGTTTTCATAGGCATCACGTGCTTCTATTTTCATTTTTCCTTTCCGTCTGTAGATTTTGATTGGGTTTGTCACTGGGTCAGATAGCAAAAGGAATGATAACAGTGTGATGTGTTAACAATGCATGTGGCGTCTGTGTGTGTGTATTTTAAAAGGAGACAGGTTGTTATTCCTTTTCCAAATAAAGGGATGATGGGGAAGAAGAGATGGACAGCAGATGTGTGAAGGACAAGAAAAGGAAAAGCTGTAAAGTGAAGTTGTCTCTACAAGAAAA